>NC_142168.1:52866429-53466429 GCF_029865625.1 Vigna umbellata | reverse complement strand
CAACTGGATCGTTAAATATTTAACGCCGTGACCAAAAAGGATTTAATTGGACACTTTTTTCACAACTTGGGACCACATTGAACTTTTTAAAAAAGGTAGGACGAACTTGAACATTTCCCTTTTAAAGAGGGACAAAAGGAGGTATTAAGCCTAAATTTTATTGATGATTTTTCTCTAAAAACTTCGATTTACCTCCTCCATGAAAAATCTGAAACTTTTTCTGTGCTTAAAAGTTTCAAAGTCTTTGTTGAAAAACAAGTTGGTGTATGTATTACTTCCTTAAGGACAAATAGAGGTGATGAATTTATCACAAATGAATTTGGAGAATTTTGCAAAACTCAAGGCATGAAGTTAGCATCAGCTTACATTCCTCAACAAAACAGAGTGGCTGAGAAGAAAAACAGAACAATAATGAATATGGTGTGTTCCATGTTGGTTGAAAAACAAGTTCCTAAGATATTCTTGGGCAGAAGTTGCCAAATGGTGTGTGCATGTCCTCAACAAGTGTCCTACAATAGCTATTTAGGATACAAACAAAGTCCTACATCAGATAAAACAAGAGATGGACATGGATTTATATACAAACACATAAAATACCTTCATTTGTAAGAGGCCTTCTCGAGTGGTACCAAAAGCAAATCCGTGAGAGCTTGACCCAAAGCGGACAATATCTTTTCAGTATGGAGATTGTTGAAAATAGAATGGCTTAGCTTTAATACCAAGAGGGGGGGTGAATTGGTGAAACACAAAAATAATTTTTTCTTTAAATCTTTTTTGCAAAGTAGATGCCTTTAAAAGCTTTCTTGAAACACAAGGAAAAAGACTTTGTAGTGCAGCAGAATATAATCAAATGAACAAAATACAAAGTCATTGAATGTAATAGAGTAGGGAAAGAAAGATCAAACGCTGAGTTTTTATACTAGTTCGGCCAAGCCCACATCCAGTGTCCTTCCACCATAGGAAGCAAATGCACTATAATGATCAAGGTTTTTACAACAAGGCTTTTATAGCGACATCCACGTCAAAAATATAAAACACCTCTCTAACCCTCTAATCAAAATATATATATACAAACAAAGAACAGCAGCAAGATGTCCCCTCTCCTGCAGTCTTTAACACTTTGAACAATCCTCAAAGTCCAGAACGCCGCACGTTTCCTGTAATCACAACAGGGCAAACTCCAATCTTCACAAGATTGATAGAAATTGATCATGAAATAGACACCTCAAGTGCAGGTTGATCAGACAATAAGAGCACACAGATTCTTGCTCGTCAAGAAATCACCAAAGATGAACACCACAGTCTTCTTAATGAATTCTTGGACCTTTCACACTTTTTGCAAGAGATCAATAATCTGAAAGAAATAAATCAAATCGTTAGAATCACAAAAGTTCTTGCAGAAATCAAATTCGCGTCAATTTATAGCAATTCACAACTCTGACGCATTTTAATCGACTTTGCTACTAATTCAGTCGAATATAACAAAACAGTCATAACAGTTAGCAGCAATCAATGCAGTTAATTGAATGGACAATTAATGCAGTCGAATCACAATAAATGCTTTGTCAACATATTTAAAAATAAAATCGTTGTAACATTTAATTCAAGCATTAACAGAATTTCAAAACTGTAACAGACTTAGTCGAATGCAGGTTGCATGTAATCGACTATACAACACAATTAAACAAGTTTTGAAAAACTTTCTCTTCAAAAATTCTCACAGCACGCTTTGAAAAAGTTTGTGCAAAGCCACGAGTTTTAATCGACTTACTTCATAATGAAGTCGACTTAAAACTGTTATTTTGCCACATATTACAAGTTCAACAAAAGTGCATGTGATTTTCCTTTTCTCAAATATATGTCATGAATTCACAGATAAGATTTCATGTAAAACACAATGAATTACAACAATGACATAATCATCACAAACATGTTCGCAAATAATCATAAACATGAAAGAAATGAACATGTAACATATAAACAACACATAACACCACATGTTGTTATTAATAATGTTGTCATCATAAAAAGCCAGAAGTTCTTTGAGATTGTAAGGTTTGGCTAAACCAGTGCTCCCCTTATCAACAATCTCAACAGAGATCTATGTGTGTCTTGAACCTCCCTATACTTCGAACTAGAACATTGCAAAACCCAATTCAAGTGATCTCTCCACCTCTAATCTCCTTCGTCGTTCTAGAGAACCGCCACACGCACTGAATCGCACAACTATCGTGGATGCCTTTCTGCAGCGAGCGTTGCTGCTCTCCCAACTAGATTGACAACGCAAGCTTTTCTTGCATTCCCAAGCATCAGAAACCTAATTTGGGTGAGGATGACAGTCCTCATTGGACAGTTCTTTTTAGGTCAAACAACCCAATCTAATCAAAACTATTCAAAGACACCTAAACAAAAATATAATACCAGACTTAGTATTATTCATATTTATGCATTGACTTGGATACAAAATGTCTTGCACCTGTCATAAAACTTCTTAGTAGATTGCAACAAAGGCCTTGGTTTCACCTAACCTAATAAACTGATAAAATTCCTCTAGACAAAGTAAGTTAACTTATGACATCGCTAGATGAATGGTCTCAACCTGTAATCCTGCTATAAAAGCCTCTTTCAACTTTCATCACCTAGACAACAGTGAGTTTGTATGCCTAGTAGAGTATAAGATGACTTTTGATCGACAATTATCCCTAGTCAATGCATAATACTAAATTAATAAAAATTTGTTCTTTTTCCTTAGAAGTTAAAACCCTACAAAATTATACAATTCCAAACTTTGCTTCGTTGCATTCCATTATTTCACTTTCACTCTCTTAAAATTGTCACACTTTCTTAAAACACAATTCACAAATATTTTCACCAACATTTCCACTTCATGTATTACTTGATATCATAATATAACCTTTGCATTTGAAATTACAATTATGATAACAAAATTCCTTATAGCTCTCATACCCACATCATCCTTTGTATTCTCAACATTTAAACCTCATTCTAGTCAAATAAACTTCATGCAATATCCAAAATATTTATATAATTGTTTAATCACACTTTGCATATTTTGCATTTTATATAACACACATTTCATATAACAAATGTTTATATTCAACAATAAACTCACCAAATACATGTTATTATCAATTAATAATCCATCATCACATTTAAAATGAAAACAAAATCAATGGAAGTCTCGTTGGGCGAGATCTTGTTGCGTGATGACATTTTAACAAAGACTGGGATGAGCAACTAGAGTTATCTCACTTGGGTAAGAAAAGGTTATCACTTGAACGACATATTTGTCGTTTGACGACAGATCGACAGAGGCAAAATGAGTTATAGTGATATTCTCTTATGAGTGAGAAGCTTATCGCTTGGGTGAGTAGTTGTTGCTAGGACGATAACTCAGAAGGGAGCAAAGTGAACTAGGCTATTGTCGCCTAGCAAGATTTTCTTTTGTTTGGACGAAAATAGCAGAGTTTCATCCTAATCTCAATACCCAAAACTCAAAATAAAATACCACAACAATTCAAACCAATTCATGGATCAAACCACAATATGCAAGCATAAATTTATTAAAACCAAGAAGAATAAGTTTCCCTCACCTTGAATGCTACTTTTAAGTTCCTAACCCGCTTTTTTTTCACCCCTTCCATCCATGAAAAGAGATTAAAAACCTAAATCAACCATTTGAATCATCATACTTCAAGAATAAGATTGAAGTGAAATTGTAATAAATGCAATCCATCAAACTCCAAAAAATAAAAATTGTAATCTTTGATCCTAAAGAGAAGTAGAAGAAATCTCACTCTAGCACAACTTTAGTCTAGTTGATCCAAAGAATTTTAAGTGATAATTCCATAATTGACCTCTGAGCAAGAAGATGAGGTTTGAGGAGTGAAATGGAAAGAGAAATCTAAAAAATGTTAAAGGACCTAAAGTGAGTTCTATATAAAAAGAAACACTGAATAAGTGTATGCGTTTTGGGTCTTTCTTTTTTAAGGTTCTCAAAAAGTTATTGATTTTTTTTTATGAATTTTAAAGTATATAATAACCCATTTATACTTGAAATTTCAAAAATATATATATATATATATATATATATATATATATATATATATATATATATATATATATATATATAACAATGAAAAAAGGGCAAACATTTATATAACAGAAGTAAACATACATTTTATTTTATAAGTACTTCGGAAATCTTTTATAACTTTTTTTAGTAAGAAAATATTTATATAAAATTATCATAACCAAATAAGTTAAAAATCAGTTTTTGATTAAATTATTGTTTTTATAACTATAACAAAAAATAAAACAAATTTTTATTTTATAAGAATTACTTATAAATAATTTTTTCATAAATACTTTTTTTTAAGTTTAAACGTCATGTGTGGTTTCTTACAAAGTTTATAAAATTTAAACTTTAAATCCACTTTTGACATTCATGCCTTTCGTCATGGTGTAATATTACTTTATAAAAAGTTAATTATAAATTTTATCGTTCAAATTTTTAAAATTACAGTAAAGTGTATCACTAGGAGCCCAGTACAATGTTTTTAAAATCAAACAATGTCTAAATATATTTATTTTTAAACATCGGTGAAACCAATATAATTATCCCTATGTTGTATTATACCACAACCCTTCATAGACACAACATATTAACCTAGAATGAAATTATCCGAATATATATTATTCCTCACAATCAAATTCTAATTTAAAACTAAAATAATATTGAATCACTAATTCAGCCTTTAAATTTTCAATAATTAATAAAATGTATTCCTATAATTAAGAAAATTGTAACATGATCTTTAACATTATAAATGATTAATATATTTAGTTTAGACTTGGACTTTAATGATGGATCAAATTGGTTCCTAAAAAAATAAAATCAAAATAATCATAATCAATTAAAAAATATTCCAAGTTTTTTTGGTTACCCCAAACACAATAATTAATGTACCAATTTCTACTTTTTTTTAAGCCACATTAGAGGACATCACAAAGTATTGATTCACAATTTACAATCTTTTAAGATCTTGTAACTACTTTAAAATTTCCAAATCAATCTGACCCATCATTGTAACTTTCATCACCAATAATATATTTGGATGAGTGTTGACAAAATTAATCTTGTTTAGTCATTGATTATGAAGTGCTGTAATTTATAATTAGATGTTTTCACTATAAAAATAAATTAGTAGTAAAATTCAGTATCTATTTTTTATTTACAGTGTTAAATTTTTATTCAACACAAAAATCTACTTAAAATTGCTTCAACTTGAATTCAAATCTGTACCCTAAATTAGTTTCTCAACATTAATTTTAACATGACAATAAAAAATCTAACACAAACACAAAATATATTAATCTTTAAACAAAAATAATTAAGTGTAAGATCCTATCACAGACAATAAACGTTCGTAGCATCTAACCTTCCTACTAAGTATCAAAGTGAATAAATCTAATTTACTCATATTGAACTAAAAATAAATTAGCTTAACTCAACTCTCATTTAAATGAATCAGAAATTTTATAATCTAATTTAATTCGTTACAGATTAGTGGATTATATATATTGATCCATTTAAGAAAATAGATTTATCTTTGTATAATGAAAATAGATCTAAACATTATTATAAATATAGCAATTAAACATTAAAGTGTCAATCTACATAATTTTACAAATAAATAAATTAAATATCAAAACTATTCAATCATTATTTAAAAACGTTCTAGTATTTAAAAGAAATCAAATTAAAAACCTATATAATTATAAATAGTTAATTATAATAAAACACTTATAAAAAAATTAGATCAATAATAAAATATTGTTGTTGATAAATTATAAATCAACCCACCTTCAACAAAGTTTGAACCTGTTTAACCTACAGATTAATGAGTCAAGTTAAATTTGATCTACAATTAAAAAAAAATTGAATGTTTTTCAATCCAACTCAACTTAAACCCTTGATGAGTTGGATTAACTCATATTTGAACTCATTGTGACATCTCTACTCCCTATTCAGTGCATTAGGCACAATAAGTTTGCATGTTGATCTCGATTATGCAAGTTTATTGCTATAGATAGAGAAATGGAGTTGATTTGCCTCAAAATTCATTTCTGGCTGCTAAGACTTTGTGTAAACTGATTCAGACATGCATAATCTTTCTATCGTGAGCAATTCTAAATTATTGCTATATTGCATTAAATAACTCTTGCTTCCTAACTTCACCTTGTGCCATGTTGACATTTACTTGGAAAGTAACCATTGTTTGAGAAATTATGAACATCACAACTAAAAGTTTCAAGCTCATGCCTTGAATTGAACAGCACCAATATTTCAAAGGATCAAAAAAGCCATGAATAAGATTTGCAACAATCAGGGCCATCAATCCCCAAAGTTACATGCCATATATAAACAGCTAAAACCCTTTTCTGCTGCTTCTATTTGGAGGCCAGTGACCAGAAATTCAAAATAAATGAGGGAGAAGCAGCAAACCAACTCATAAATGCCATTGCCGTGGCTGTTTCAAACCTACTGCAATGGTTCTGTGCACAGTCATTCAAATCATTGCCAATGAGAACAGTGATACCAGCAGAAGCACAGGCTGCAGAAAATGTAAGTGTTGAAGTAATCTGCAGCAAAATTCCACATATAAGTGTCTCTGATAGGAGATTATTAGTATATGAGAGGAGAAGGAGACGTTAGTTCTCTAACTGTTTTGACAGTTAGACAAGGGCGGGAATATGTGTATAAATGAGAGAGCGTTAGTTGGGGAAGGGATCTTGGGAACGTTGGTGTACATTGAACAGGACTGTTATTCCTGTTGGGGGAGGTTAGGCTCCCATTACTGTCCCTATTCTTGTATTCTTCTATTGTCTAATAATACCAGAGAGGTTATACAGAGTCTTGAATCAATTCTTGGTGTGTTAGAGTGAGAGTTGAATTAGGTTTCTTGATTGGAAACCTATCAGTCTCTGTATTATTTTTATGAATTCCAGTACAGTATACAACATTTCTAAAACAAATGAACTAACAAATACATATTCCCATAATAGGGTAGCTGAAAAAGTTAACTACAGCATCTTCCCACTTTTCTTAAGTGCAAATACTATATCTAAATAACTAAATAATCGGTTCCAAAGCTAAAATGTATTTTGCTAATATACAGTGTTATATTTTTATAGCATATTATATCAGTCTGATGATAGTCAGGTAGAAGTCTTACATTTTTATTTCCTTGAAATGATGCTTCTCCCTGGTTGAAGACAGACAACTATCATGTGTATGGTTATATTTTTAATGCACAATGACTGAATTTTTTCACTACCTTTACTGCTACCATGGTGGTAACAACTGTCTTGGATACTTAATCTACCCAGAGACAGTTTCTTTGCCATTGTGTTTTCAAGACACTAGTGAGGATAACACCGATTTTACAAAAATCAATTACACAAGCTAACAAAGTATTCCAGCATTGCCTTACCCCATCACCGATAGAGAATAAGCGGACGACTTTAATATTTCGGTAGCCACGCCGTACTAAAATGGCATAGATATCAGCAACTGCCAAAGAGAGGCTCCACAAGCTTTGCAGGCTGACAGCAGCAACTAGGTAGCTGGCACAGAAAATTCAACAAAACCAGTTATGATATGTTGAAAATGTAGACTGTGAATGTAGTAGATATCATCAAATCCTGATGATCAGATCTCCTTTGGAATATGACTTCCCACAATTCATATAATGCAGTCTTTGCATACTCTCGAATCTTATTTTAATTCCAAGTCTTATATTTAAGACTCCTGTTAACACAGCGTACATAGTCTTCTTAAAAAGTTGTTCCTCCCAAATAGATTTGAAAGCAAAGGCTTAAACAGATCAGCAGTTGTGATTGGAATGAAATTGCTAAAAATCTGAACCTTATGCCACTGAGGTTGGGAACAAATACAATGCCATTACGTTTCATTAAAAGACAGATTTTCAGAAAGTCTGCTGGGGTCCTAGTGGTTTCTCTAAAGTTTTTCTTCAGTTATCCTCTCCCTTTTCAGCTGGACTATTCTATTTGATCCACTTTTCTCACTAGAACCACAATTAATTTTTCCTAGCATGACCAAACCACCTTAAGTGTGTATACACCATTCTCCTCTCATCAGGTCTTAGTCCAACTTATTGACAAATGTATTCCACCACAATTTATCTCTTGTTGAAAATCTACTCAACCAACATAGACATGTAGCAGACCTCATAACAGAAAACTAGAGAAATACCAACCATCTAGACAAATCAAAAGACAGTATATTTCGATTATTCAATTGAAGAGAAAATAAAATATAAATGGTAACTTAATTCTAAGAGCTTGGATTGTTGACTTTGGAAGAAACCTAGGTATCCCACCATTTTATCAAACTGAATTTTCTGCGGCTACTGAGTTACTCAAGAAGAGGAGATATTGATCTGACATAAACTGAAGAAAAGACAACCAAAATTGGATTAAAGTGGTTTGGAGATGTTCATAAAACAACCCGGTAGGAAAAATAAATGGCATGATTTTTAATTCTAAGCAAAGGGGAGATGGAGACCAAAAACTACATTTAAGGAAGTTGTTAAGAAGAATCTCATGGTGAATAATATCTCAGAAGATTATTCTGAGATGAACAATTTCCAAATTTTCCCACTTTAGAATTAACCTGAGAACATAAAACTCCCATCAATTTCTTACTAAATTCATTGCATTTGACGAAAGTAGAGAAACCCATCACCCCTTGTCTTTTTTAGTAGAGCAAACTACGTTGACACCCTAAAGTTTGTTCAGATTACACCGATACCTCTCCGTTTCCTCTCCCTACATCAATCTCTTTAATTGTTTAAAAAGCATTAATTGAAAACATTCCAACCTTTACAAGGAAAGTTGTTATAAACGGTAAAAAAACAAGATTGCATGCAATCAGGAAAAAACTTATAAGGGTATCTGCATAATTTACTTTTGTTGGAAAAAGATACATGTATACACTCCAAGTGAGACAAACACGGTAGATACCAAAAATCACATAGATCAACAGTGTGGAACTCTAGTAGCTTAAATAGCAGTCTTCCACTCAAGAACTCGCCCACTTTATAAAACCCAATTTTGAGAACCCCCCATCAAAACCATACCTGGCTTGTTGCTTTTCAACAGCAGTTACACATAACCCCAATTTTCAAAACCCATTTTTGAGAGCACCCTATCAAAAAATACCTGGGTTGTTGATTTTTCAACAGCAATTACCATAACCCCAATTTACAAAACCCATTTTTCAGAACACCCCATAAAAAAAAAAAAAAAAACCTGGCTTGTTGATTTTCAACAGCAATTACTACACCCCCAATTAAGAAAAAAAGCAGAAAAAAGGGAATGAATTCATCCCCACTTCACAAAAGAAAACCCTTTTCAACAACAATTACCACACCCCCAATTAAGAAAAAAATCAGAAAAAAGGGAATGAACTCGTCCCCACTTCACGAACCCGTTTCTGAGAACACCCCATTAAAAAAAACATAGCCTCTTGATTTTCAACAACAATTACCACAGCCCCAATTAAGAAAGAAGAAGGGAAATGAATTTACTAGGTGGAATAAGAAAGGAAAGGGGGTAACTGAATTAATTACCGGAAGGCGGTGACGGAAGGGAAATCAGAGGTGGTGGCCATGACGGAGAGGGAAACGACGGCAAAGGAGAACTGAAGAAAGCGCAAGAGGAAGCCACCGAGGGTGCCGGGCATGCCCTGAGTGTCCTTCAAAGTGTGTCTAGGAATTGCAATTGCATGGTCAGTCATGGGTGGGGCTTCGATTGGGTGAACTGAAGGGTGCACCATCGACATCGACATGGCAAAACGTGCAAGAACAAGAACAAAGAGAGAGAAAAACAATAATACGACAAAGGGTTTTCTGGTTCTACAGGTTTTGCTTCGCTCCACCAAACGTTGGTGGTGGTACTACTGCTGCTGGTGGAACTTTGACACGCTTTTTCTCTTTCATCACACTCCTTTTCCTTTTCATTTTCTTTTTTTTTTTCGACAGCGTTATTACTTTTTCCTTTGGTAAAACCTTGACTTTGATCTTCGAACCTACTTACTCTCAACATAAATATTAAAATCTAATCGGAATTTCTTTTTATTTAATGCCATTAATAACAATGCTAAAGTTTAACTTTAAATTAATTTCACTTTATCAATCATCTGTATCTCAATATATTAATATTTTGTTGGATTTTCTTTCTAATGAATAATCTTTCACTCAACATTAGATAAGATTTTTTTTTTATTGGGGTCAAAATGGGATGCGTAAAACTCCTCAAAACTCATGTATGTATCTTAATAAATAGTAGTATGTCTTCTACAAACTCATGTTGCGTAAAACTGTATGCCTTTCCACTTTTTTTTTTTCTATGTTTCAAGATTCTTATACTTATTTATTTTGAATGATCTCTTATAACATTTTGGACTGAAATCTATTTAAATTTGAAATAAAAAAAATTATATTTTTGCTTTTAAAATTGAAAAAAAAATTACAATTAAATGAATCAACATGTTTAACTCATCAATTCTGAGTCAGATTCTAATTTATTTTGCTAATAAATGAATTAGATTGAATTGATTTATTAAATAATCAACTTATAATAAATCAAATCGAATTACCTGTTTTAATATCACTTATATTTCCCTTTACTAATGATAGTAAAATTTACAACAATAATTTCATAAATTAATCGAATTAATATAAGGTTAAAAATATTTATATAAAAATATAAATAAAAAATGTTAATTAAGAAAAAGAAATTATTAATATCAATATAATTTTTTAACAAATTTTAATAAAAAATAACATCAATTTCAATCCACTAAAAAATATTATTTGTATTAATGGTTATTTATTTATAAATAAAATTTAAATATTCGAACATTTTATTACTGATGATAGAAATACTTTACTAAAAACACTTAATAAAGTTAAATAATTTTACTTAATAAAATTATTTAAACGGTGAAACTAATTAAAACAACGTCCATTGAAATTCAATATGGTTAAATCTGTTAGAAATAGCAAAACTCCCTGTCTAAATTTTTTATACTATTACAATTTGAGTTAATATTTCAAATTTAATAAAGAAACCCTCGTGTCTAAATCTTTAGGTTTAATTAATAATTAGGTTATTATATTTAGTTGTTTTATTGGTTTTTGTAACGTCCCGGCAACTCACAGGGACCGTTGACTGCCCCCACAGACCACCACCAGGCTTTCCAGTGTGCTTTGTCCTCACTCGCACACTTTCCGGGAAAACTTCCCAGAAGGTCACCCATCCCAGAATTACTCCAGGCTAAGCACGCTTAACCATGGAGTTCTTATGAGTCAGGCTACCGAAAAAGCAAATGCATTTGGTGATATGAGTAGTCAAACATGCCCACCAACTTCCGCTTGGTTCGTCCTCGAACCACACCGTACTGGGAGAGGCTAGGCTCTGATACCATCTGTAACGTCCCGGCAACTCACAGGGACCATTGACTGCCCCCACAGACCACCACCAGGCTTTCCAGTGTGCTTTGTCCTCACTCGCACACTTTTCGGGAAAACTTCCCAGAAGGTCACCCATCCCAGAATTACTCCAGGCTAAGCACGCTTAACCATGGAGTTCTTATGAGTCAGGCTACCGAAAAAGCAAATGCATTTGGCGATATGAGTAGTCAAATCAATTCCTTTAAGCTATCCTTCAACCGTATAGTCCCATACCTACACAGTCTCCAGATCCCTCTCATTCCGGTGTATGTTCGATTCATTCATGTACCCCTTCCACCGGAAGCCTTGCCAGGAGCCGCTTCATTGTCTGTGCCCCCTGCACCATGCTCCCCGCACCGGCGTCACTCCCCGCCCTCGTCAGTGCCCGGGTGTCACAGTTTTGATCTTATATTTTTTTTTATACTCAATTGGATTTTTATTTTAAAGAAAAATTAATATCAATTATAGGATCACAAAAGTGCTATTAAAGGATAATCACATAACTATATCAAATACATCATTCTAGGAATAATAATATACATTCCTTAATTATTTTTCTTTTGAATAAAGAGTATTTCAAAAGAGAGAGAAAAAAAAGTAACTATTTTTCTTTTGAATAAAGAATATTTCAAAAGAGAAAGAAAAAAGTAACTAGTACATAACACTAAAAACCAATTATATACTAAGCTATTTATATTTCTCTTTTTTTATAAAAATTTGGCGTTGCTCCTTAGTCCTACATTATGTTATTGTAAAGTTTAGAGTCATTGCATTTTGTATAAAGACTTAGCGATGCTTCTCTTATAGTTCTACGTTATATTATGTTCTTGTAAAGTTTATAGTCAGGAAGGAGATAACAACAACATATAAAAACTATAAGAAATAATTTAAAACTTATAAATTTTAAATAAAAAGAAAATATACTAGCAAACAAAAAAATAAAGAACTTTCAAAATCATACATTCAACATCAAAACTTCAATGTTCTCGTAATCATTCATGTATTAATAACAACATACACAATCTTTGAAGGAATGGCTAGCACTCTGAGATCCTACATCTGCTTATGCTCTATCACTTTAGCGGCACAGGAACTATAGTTATAATTTGTACAGAACGGTCCTCAATCCCTAGAGCATGGTAGGGTAAATTTTGTATCTCATTAGTTCGATCACTATTGACACTTTATAGATGAACCTCCTTTAACTCTAACAACTAGTCATCTATATGAATCCAATTACTAGTAGTGTTAAAGTGACATTATCTAAGTTCTTATCCTCAATACATCCCACACAAAACCAGATCATGGTAGCATCACCCCCTTAGGAATAACTACCTCATCATTCCATTCACATTCATTTTCACAATAAACATTATTAAGATAATAAGCACAAACACAAGAAAAATAGCAAAAACACAATATATTACACAAAATAAGGTAGTACCCTGATGGTATTGAAAGGGCATTCGACGGTACTAGAAGGGTGCCTAACGGTACTAGAATGACACCCAATGGTACTAAAAAGGTGTCCGACTTTCTCAACTTAGGAGCTCATTGTCAAGTGAATGTCTAACAATACCATACCAGTGTCCAACACTATGGACCCCTGGAGCTCATTGGCAGATGAGCGCCAGCGGTGCCAAAGTGACACCTGATGCCTTGGTCCCTACAACTCTGTGACTTGGATTTTTTTAGGGCAATGCCCAATGTCTCATCTTCATTGCCAAGTCTTATGATTGATTTATACTTTGATTTGTGTCATTAACGGTAAAGGTATCTCTATTCTTTATGAAACACCTTAGTTAATATCAAATCAATTCCAATAGGCACAACATAAACAATTAAATACTCAAACTTAAATACTCATTCTCCATTTAATTTCACAAATTACATTGTACAAATCAATTCATGTGATTCATAAACATTCCATATCACTAATCACAAATTAGTTCCAATCAAACAATTATATCATCTTAATTTAAACTAGTATGTAAGTCAAAATAAATATGATTAAAAATAAAATTTTGACTAACTTC
The DNA here is from genome assembly GCF_029865625.1 of Vigna umbellata. Lineage (NCBI taxonomy): Eukaryota > Viridiplantae > Streptophyta > Magnoliopsida > Fabales > Fabaceae > Vigna > Vigna umbellata. The sequence goes on along the minus strand of NC_142168.1, from coordinate 53,452,832 downwards.
CCTTATTCTTCCCTTATTCTTATAGAGCTCCTAACTTAAAGTTGCCTCTAAACTTTATATCTCACGTAATACTCTAAAAATACAAAAATAACTTAGAGTAATAATTCAAGTACACCCTTAAAATCACAACAAAACAAAAATTTTCTAAGACGACATGAAAAATAAAAAACACTGTATGAATCTATATTACACTTTGACTTATAAATATGACAATAATTAAACTTATTCTATTTGATAAATCAATCAACTAGATATATAAAAAACACTACAAAATATTCAGATCTTGAAAAGGATGAAAGATGAGATTATAATTTTTAGACTTTATAAAATGAAACTTGTTTTTAATAAAATTCTATTTATACATAATTTCATTTAATAATAGAATATGAGTTTCTCATTTTATAAAACCTCATTTCTCCTCTTAATCATTTTTAATATTACCACAAATTCAATTAAAAAAACCAAAAATATATACTTCATATAAATAATCATTAAAAGTTACATTTTAAAGATTGAAACAAAGAAATAAATAACATTGATTTTTTTTCTTAAAATATTTTTTTAAAAAGACATTTTCTTAAAAAGACATTTCTATTGAAATATTATTTCTCTAAATAGACTTATTGGAACATTATTTCCCTAAATGTACGCATTTGATTTCTTTTCTTTTTTTCCTAAAATGGGGAGGAAAAAATAAAAAAAAATTATGGAAAAATAATTTAAAATAATTAATTGATAATACTAAGTTTATTATTTTAATTATTTCAAGAGAAAAAATAAAATAAAAAATAATTTCTTATTCTTTTAATATAATCTGAAACAAATTTTTTATCATTAATTTTCTGGAAAATAAAAATAATATAATAAAAAATATTTATGATCAATAATAATAACAATAATTATAATAATATTTTGAAATTTTAAACTTATATTTTATTTCTGTTCATCTCTTTCTGCAAACCTTATAATAATAACAAATTTTATTCTAAACTATATTATTAAATTAATATCTTCAAAATTTTCCATAAATAAGTTTTTTAAAAAAATTCAAATAAACCGCGAGTATTATTTTCTTGGATGGATAGAAGTCCAATTCTTAACTAACTTTTCTATATCTAATATCAGAAACCTTTCCGAATTCAATCTCTCAGGATAAATTTAACTGACTAATAATTTAGTTAACCTTCTTTTAGATAAGTTATTGAATAATATTTTATAATAATTTTGTTTATAATTTTAAACCATTAAATCTATTAAGTTAAAAGAAATCAATGTATTCATATATTAAATTTCAGTACAATATCTCAATCTAAATAAAAGTTTTACTAATTTGAATAAGAAGTTTAATATGGAGTACCACTTATATGTACCTATACATAATGAATTCTGTTTTTTTTTATCCACATGTGTTTTTCAATTTTACTCTTATAATTTTTTTTAAATTAAAATATTTATTTTATCAATTTACATTTTAAATGATTGTTTCTTTAAATTTAATATTTTTTAATTAACCTTTTTTTAAAATTAATCATTTCTTTAAATAAAAATTATGTACAAAATAAATAAAATCTATTTAAAAAGTTATAAAAATTATTTATATTTAATTTTATAATAATAATAATAATAATTTTATTCATTTTTATTATCATAAACTGTATTTTAACTAGTTTGTTATAAAAAGTTTATTAATTTTTATTACCTTTATTACTAATTACAGTATCTATGAATTTTTTATACTCATAAGTATTCATAAATTTTTTTAATTTGTTTCAACTTTAAAGATTAATTTAAAAAAGAATTATATGATAAAATATTAATTTAAATAAATTTATTCTTTTTTAAAAAGTAAATATAAATAAGTTGTATTGGGGACACTATAAAAATTTACATTTTTATTGGGGCTATTTTCTCAGTTTCCGGTGGTTTTAACCTCTTAGAAAAAGCTGAGTCGTTAAGATCGTTTTTTGAAAAAGCCGGTATTAGTGAGGATTTTGTCAAAAAATGCCAGTACTAGCAGAGGTTTTGTCAAAGCCACTAGTATTAGCGGGGGTTTTGTCAAAACCGCCGGTACTAATGGAGGTTTTGTCAAAACCACCTGTACTAACAGAGGTTTTGTCAAAACCGTCGGTATTAATAGGATTTTTTCAAAATCGTCGGTATTAACAAGGTTTTTTCAAAACCGCTGGAACTAACCGAGGTTTGCTAAAACCACAAAAAATGTATACAAAACTTTTTTTTTTGTTTTTTTATTGTAATAAAATGAAATTATGATAAAATTAGTTTTATTAACCAAACAAACAATGAAATAATATTTTATATATGAAATAATTATTGATATATTAAAAAGAAAGATCTTCAATACTAAATTAAAATACTACAAATATGACTAAAATGTTCTTTACATTACTAAAAAAGAAATAAGGATTAAAGGCACGGAAAACTATAGGATCTTCCTATTACAGAAACTTACGTTATAATATGTGGAATATATTATAACGTAATATGTTAAATATATTATAACATATAGTCCGTCATAATATGCGTAGTTTATTATGACAAATTTTCAGTTGCTCGTTGTAATAGATAAAATGTATTATGATATAAAAGTTTTTGTACGATCTATTATTACATATATAACATTATTTAGTACGTTATAATATATGTTTTTTTTTAAAAAATTGATTATTATATTTAGGTTTAAACCCTCCCTTGGTCCTCAAGTTTGTATGAAAATCTCAGTTGGGTCCTCAAGTTTTTTTCTGTCTCAATTGGGTCATATTTTTTGTAAAAGTGAGCACGTTTTGCCATAACCGTTAAGTGTTGTGAGACGGCGTTAAATTGGTGTGAGCTGGTGCACAGAGAATGTGGTGATGTGTTTAGGGTTTCTTACGTGGACTGTTTTGTTTAAAAAAATAGTGCTGATGTGGCATAAGTACCCTTTATTCATATTAGGTATATCAGAATTAGAGATTTGAAAGTTGAAATTGGGGATTTAATTTCGTTGTTGCGAGGAAGCTGAATCGGTAACCGCAAACGACGCGGTTGGTCCGGCGAGCGATTTAGGTTGTTTCGTTATTTTTTGTTGGGTTGAAGAAATGTTAGAAGATGTTGTGAGAAGATGCGAAGGTTGTGAGATATTCTTGAGTAAATTTTCAAAGTGGAGAACATAAAGAAGAAGAGAAGTCGGTGATTCCCGTTGAATGGAAAGGCAGAGATTTTTGGCCAAGTCGTAACGAAAGTGACATCCTTCTTTCACAATGGAAACAATTGCAAGTGCAGGCAAGTCAACTTCGAATGCAGAGTTCCTTACCGATCCAAGCAACAGGGACCCAGAACTCCATAACCCAACTCAACAGGAATCATACTCATACTCTTAAATGGGCCTCTCTTTACGAACTAATTCAACCATCTTTTCATTTCTTCATCTTTCCAATTTATATTTCTTCATTAAACTAAATCCACAATTACATTCTCAACTGGAACGCATTATTTAATTACATTGGAACCAACACTTTCATTACAAGTAGCAAAATGCGGCAAAAACCACCATCTGTATCCTAATAAACCTATAGTCATTCATCTGACTTATTTCCCATTTATAAATTCTCCACTAAAACTGCAAATACTAAATAAATAAACACTACACACGGCACAGACACACAAACATTGTAGAAAACTTAGTACTCCCAGTTCCAAAGAGCATGATCTTCCTCCGAGAATCCAAAATTACAAGAACTTTCCGTTGGGTCGGAGTAATCCGCATCTTCGAGTTTCGGAAAGAGGTAGGAAGGGTACAGACTCTTGCTGAGGGTACAGACTCTTGCTGAGGTTGTCTTCTTTATTTTTTGTAAAAGTGAGCACATTAGCACTATTTTTTTAAACAAAATAGTCCACGTAAGAAACCCTAAACACATCACCACATTCTCTGTGCACCAGCTCACACCAATTTAACGCCGTCTCACAACACTTAACGGTTATGGCAATATGTGCTCACTTTTACAAAAAATATGACCCAATTGAGACAGGAAAAAACTTGAGGACCCAACTGAGATTTTCATACAAACTTGAGGACCAAGGGAGGGTTTAAACCTTATATTTAACATATGAAATTATAATAATATTTCTGTATTATCATCTCATCACATCAATTTATAATCAATATAACTTTAAATAAACAAATTTAATGAAACTAACAAAATATAATTCATTTCAACATTAAATAGTTTAATAATATTCAATACATCATTTATACTATATATTAAATTCAAATACTAAATCAATGTCCATATAAAATAATAAAGTTAAAACAATATTGTAATGAAACTTAAAAAACTATTTTTAAATTATATCAAAACCTAAAATTTTATAGGACTCCATAAATATTACTTTCCAAGGTTGAAAATATAAAACAGTAATGAAATAATCATAAAATGACTATAGTTGAATCAATGTACAAATCGTGAATTGGAAGATATGTTACAGACAACAAATTGAACCATAAGACTTAAATTCAATTTTAGTTCTTGAAATATAGTCATGTATTTTAGATTGGTCCCTATGATTTTTTTCATTTATTTTTGCGTCCTTGTCTTTTTTTAAGTGTGGAGACAGAGTAGAAATAAAAGAAATAAAATTAATATGAAACTGATATTCACCTGGCAACTAACAGGAGATCATAAGATGATACCATATGGCAACCAATCCTAAAAGTTAGTGAGAAAATAAGTTAATCGGATAATCCAAAATATTATAAGATATGATGAAAATGATATAAGATGTTTCCATACATAATAACATATGAAACAAATAAGTATTATTTAGTCAATATCCAGTCATGGTGACAATAATAGAAACTATTAAAATATAGGAGTGGTTAGTTTTTTGATAAATTATGAAATTGTTCGATAATAATGTTAATAATAATAATAATAGTTACTATTATCATTATTTATAACCAATTTGTTAAACCAATTTATTGTAATTTGTTAAACAAATTTTAGTGAAAATAACAGCTGGATGTAGAAATTTTTGATTCAAACCAAGATAAAAATTATGTATGTGAATTTTTCTATTCTTTCCACTCTTTATATTTTCCGAACTGTTCGATAAAATCTCTCTAAAAAATAAATTTTTTAAAAACGGAATATCATAACCTGTGACTGTAACACGTTTTTCGTTTATTTTATTCCGCTGCGTGACAAATTCCAGTATTAATTTTCTTATGATGAATGTGAAAGATGTCATACTAAATAAGACAATCACTTGAGCTAAAACCCATCCAACAAGCCAATCAATGTAACTTCTGTGATTGGATATGACAAGAGCATGCTCTTTACCTGACAAATTACAAAATGAATCAGAATTCAAGTGATTTAGATTAAGAAAAATGCAGAGACCACTTTAAAATTAAAAATTGTCTCAATTATATATTTTGCCATATAGAGGAAGAATTTACCATTATCTTGACCTTGCAAGTGAAGATCCTGCTCTGCTTCTTCATTATCTACTCAAATTACACAAAATAAGACCATGCTTCACCAAACAAAATTGTATAAAAGAATATCAGGCGAAAGCTCAAAATAACTGGTGAATTCCCAATTGGATCAATATCAGTTATTGGTCCCTTTTCCACAGGGAACTACTTCCTTAGCACTTTCATACTTCTTAGGTTCGATGTACAAGAAAGGGAATGCAACTCCAATGTATCCCTGTTATACAGTGCATATTTGTAAGAATCTACAAGAATAAGGAATAACCTGATGAATTTTACAACACCCTAAACCCCAAAACTTACGGACATTGAAGCTTACAAGTCATGGCACAAAGAATTTAGAAACAGCGATTTGTTTATTAAACTTCCAATAAATTAAAACTGAACAAAAGAAAAATACAAAAACTAGTTAGAGATACTGGTATTGAACAAGAAGCTCAATTAGATTCAGAAAAAGGCTTAAATGTGAAACTGAGTATGGAAATATGCTTTGACAACAAAATTTTTGTCATATCATTGTAGATTAATATGACATCATCAACATAAATCCCATAATAGTTATATAGGACCCTCATACTTTCATGCTCAGAATACCTTCATCAAGTCCCGATATAACCTGTCACTCATTGGACTGAATATCAGTTAATATTCAAAAGCACTGTCAAACACTTTGGTCATAAAGTTGTGTTGTTTGTCAAGTTTGAGTAATAACTACGGTGAAAGAGAAATTCTTAAGCTTTAAAATATAAACAGTAAAAGCAATATCTAGAGTTTATCTAAAGTTGTCCTTTCTTCAGTGAACTGTAAAATTGAAAAGGGTGGACAAGAGAAACACAAATAAAGAACTTCTATCTAGGTATATTCACAGGCTTAAAATTCATTTTCAGCATAGTGCATCCACGTGAGTATACACACAGGTGAAATTTTTTAATCAGGATTCAAAGAGAAAGTCTTCAAAACCAAAATTGGAAGGTAACATTAAACTGAAAAAGGAACGGGCAAATTAAAACATCAGAAACATTCAATGAGTATTTGTTGTTTGAAAAATATGGTTGATTGACGATTCTCCTAATAAAATATTTAGATGTCCAACGTATGATTAGACATGGTTGTATAATTCTGCACATTCAAATAAAACTTCACATGTATGCACAACAACAAAAACCATTTCACGTGTACCAATTCATGGATTGAAGAAATACTTATGCAAATTAGTAATAACTGTCACACAAAGTGGACGCTCCATACATACTTCCTCATAAATCTCCATGCAAAAAAAAATTAATGACATTTCTTTCAGTTAAAAAACCTTTTACAGTGTTGTATCATTCCCAAAATTCATACTATTTTTCAATCATTAAAAAAAACCTAAATTTCTTTCGGTTTAAAAAAAAATTAATAACATTTCTTTCGGTTCAAAAGCTTTTACAGTGTTATATCAGAAACTCAAGAGTTAAACCCTAAATTTATTTCCCTTGTAAACAATGAAACCCTAAATTTATTTTCGTTCCCCATTCTACTACAAAATAAAAAAGGAAAGGTAAAAATTACCAGCAATGTAAGGGCAACAGACAGGAAGGCACAAGGCACAATGAAGCCAAACCTTGGAGATGAACTTCTGCGCGCTTTGTCTAGAGAACCTTCATCGGGACCAGAAATAAGACTTTCCACACGAGCTCCCATTCTACGGCGTGGTGGCAGGAAGTGAAGAACAGCGAAAAGTGAACTTAGAGATTACGGGAAGGGAAGAAGAAGAACAGCGAACGAAAAAAAGAGAAGAAAAGATATTAGAAAGGCAGAGATAGGATTCAATTTCGCTGAACTAAGAATTAGGAAAATTTAAATATTTTTAGAAAAGTTACCGCAGTTTATCTGACATACCGCAAACAAGTATTTTAAAAAATAAAATTTTAAAACTTAGTTGTGGTTTTAACAAAACGGTAATTTAAGGGGGTTTTCAAAATCGCCGAGAATAATCCCCTCTTAAATCATAATTTTTGTAGTCAGAAGGGTAAATTTTAAAAAAATAATAATTATTTAAAAAAAATCATTTCATTGATTTAAATAAAAAATATATAAAAATATAAAATTAAATTTTGAAACAATATTTTAATATTTTAATTTTTAATATTTCTCTCAATAATAATTTTATTTTAATCATTCATTTTTCTAAAATATTTTAATAAAATTTAATAATAATGATTTAGAGATTACCCAGTATTAGATAAATGATGATTAGATTCATCCTTTCAAGTGTAATTAAAATTCCTGTTCCATTATTTTATATATATATATATATATATATATATATATATATATATATATATGTATATATGTATATATATATGTACATATATATATATATATATATATATATATATGTATATATATACATATATATATACATATATATATATATGTATGTATATATGTATATATATATATATATATATGTATATATATACATATATATATATATATATATATATATATATATATATATATATATATATGTAGATATTAAAAGTAATCATTTAATATTCATCCTGATTTCTGTTAATGAACCCCTAAATATAAGGAGTTTGTAATTCAACGGTTTCAATATTTCCCGTGGAACGAAAATCAGTGGGTGAGCTAGATTTGAAATCTTTAAGAATAGAAAAAAAAAAAAAAAGAGATAGAGGGATGTTAGTAGCCATTAAAAAACTGTAGTCTGTTATTATATATGTTAATCAACAAAAACAAAAATTATTAATGTAACTGATATGATGTGCTCAAAATATTATTGTTATTGAAAAATATTTTGTAAGGATTTAAGGTTTTAAAGTACATTTAAATAGTAAATGTGAATAGTTGTTGTTGAATGGTTGGTTATTTTAGATTCAATTTAGTTTTAAGTAATTTATAAATCTAGGTCGCTTGAATTCGGTCTCTATTAAAAAAATTTATTATTTTGAGTGTTTAAAATATTAATTTTTAGTTCTGTTTAAGTTAAGTATCTTATGTGTGATGTTTATTGTTAATAAGATAAAATGATTATTATTTATGTTTTTTCTTCTTCAACATGAACCATTACTTAACATCTATATTTATTTCTCTTTTCATATATATATATATATATATATATATATATATATATATATATATATTATATTAATGTAATATGAACGTTTATATGTACTACAAAAAAAAATAACATTTAGAATTGGTAAAGAAAAGAAAGATAAAAAGGAAAAGAAAAGGATTGAAATCAGATTTCAATTAGATTATTTTTGTACTAAGAAAAAATCTATACAAAATATTGATTTCACAGACTCGAAAAAAAGATGTGAATTTCTAAAGCCAAACGATAAATAAAGTGATAACTAAAAAGAAAGCCAAACAAAAAGATATAAAAATCGTATAATTGATTGATTTTAAAATAAATAAAAATAAAGTAAAAAAAGGGAACAAGGAGATAAATAAGATTGGGAATCACACAACCTTAAACGTATAACTAATTCAATTCAATTTATCTCCTCATATATCTATTTGTTATTATTTAAGAAGAATATGGTATAATTTCTTTTTCACATACCGTCAATTGATATATTAACCAATTTATGATAATGTAACAATAAGATATTAAATAAACCAATGATATTTGAAGAAGCAATTACTCTTATTTAAAATAACTACGACTATACTACTGAAATGAAAATAAAAGAATACAATATTTAGTACTCATGTAGTTATTTAAAAGTAAATTACGTATTTCAAAACTTAATTAAAACATAGAAGTAGAATAAATAAAAACAAAATATTGCATTGAAAAGCAAAATCTTGTACTATGAGATAGATATGATAAACAGAATTAAAGTAATCATTACTTGATCTCTATAAATACATAAAAGAAGAGTGCTAAAGTTACAGTGTTTTGCTTCTGTTCAAGTTACTAGCTATGGCCACTGTAAAGTTATTCTCTTTGTTATTCTGCTTACTAATTTTGTTTTTTTGTGACCAATGCGGTTGAAGTTTCTAAGGATGGAAGGGCCATCAAGATTGATGGTAAACGAATAATACTTATATCTGAATCAATCCATTATCCTAGAAGTACACCTGAGGTATAACCTCAACTCTATTATTTTGCATTTTGTTAATTTTATGCGTTGTTCTCGTTAATTAATTAATTATTGGTAATTTAATCACATGTAGATTGTCAGACCTCATTAAAAACGCACCAAAAATCCCTCTGAGCGGACGCTAGGTATTAAGCGAAGGAAATCTGGAAATCAGAAAGTGGAAAACAGGTGACTGCAGGAGAGTGGACGTTCGGTCTTGGTGACGGTAGTGGTAAATGCCAAATTCCAAAATCTTGTGCCACTTCTATGCATGCTCACCTTCTTCTCCAAATCTTTGAACCATTTTCTCCTCCTTCTCTCTAGATTTCTTCATCTTCTCTCTAAGAAAACACTCACTTTCTCTTCTCCGATCACCATTCAGGCACCGCAGAAGCACTTCCGGCATCAAGAGCTTCTAGTTAAACCGTTTGGTTTGTGAAGTTGAGCTGGTAAGTTCTTCCCTTTCAGTTGTGCATTTTCCTAGACATGCAAACCAAGTCCTGGTTTCATGTGTTGATCGCCCTTCTCAAATGAGTGGTTCTGATAGTGTTGGGTTTTCACTTGGGGTAGTTTGGATTGTTGAGCGTTGAGGGTAGAAGGACGTATAGAGGTGAACCATATACACTATGAGGAAGCGTTCGGTCACCTTAGAGGTAAGGGAAGCTTATATAATTTGATTGTATGTTAGTTTCTACGTTCGTTTTTAATGAATGCATGTTTGTTGAGCTACTGAATGTATATGAAGTATGATTGTTGATATGTTTTGACTATATGAAGTATGATTATTTACTATGATATGGATGTTTGATTTTATGAAAATAGATGTTGAGAAATGAATTAATATAAAGAATTCTAGTATGAAATTTCCCTATGAAAGTGTACGTTCGTCACTGAACGGTCCTTGACCGTTCAGTTTTCTAGTGAACTTGGTTGGAATTGAATTATTTCATTTGGGAAGAATCCTAGTTGAGAACGAGCGTCTTCATTTTGTAATATTGTGCATGAGCGTTCGGCCAAGGGTAGTCGTTCTTTGGTATTCAGTTATAAACTTAAGTATATCTATATGTATTTGTATATTTTCGTCTGTTCTTAAACACTACTTAAAATGGTATCTATTACATTCATCAACCCTTTTCTCCATAAGTTTAGTAGTGGTTAGTCTTATACCAAGTGCTCGTAATAAGCAAGTGCTTGGTCTTATACCAGGTACTCATTCTAGTTTCCGTAAGCTAACTTCATAATAAGAGCGTTCGTCCAAGCCCAATAGGGTTCGCTCATCATGGTGTTCAGTCTTTGACTGGCATTCTGATTTTCTTGATGTTCAACTCATTCAAAAGTTAAGTATATATATTGACGTTCGGTCTCTTCACCAGATCCAGTTGTGTACCCTTATTTGAAATCCCTTAGTGTCTGTCTAAATTGGTTTTGGCCTAGAGTTTTAGTACTCGGCCTAGGCTTGTTGGTGTTCGGTCTAACTCGTGAGTCAGTTCATCCAATTGGCTCACTTAGTATATAAACGTTTGGTTCTAATCGTCCTCGAGAAATATTATGTTAATCACTCTCTCTCTCACTCTATTCAAAAATCCTCTTTTCAAGATAAGTAAGTACTTCAATTAAGCTCATGACAAAGACGTCAATCAAGACATGCACATGCTTTAGTGTTCACAAAGTCACTTAATATCCAACAAATGCTATTTTTCATGAATGATCAATCAACTAAGCATGGATGTTCATGTGCTCATGGAATCTTTCCTCACTAGATAAAGTGTTTCACTCAAACACACAATTGTATAAAAGGTAATCACTCATTCACTCTACTATCACCATGTCACATGAATTAACTTTGCCTTCCATTTACCCATAATCAAATACATTCACAAGCATGCATCATCACAAGGACTTTTCAATGGCTTATAGTGTGGCTGGGCTAACAAGAAAATTGGTTTTTCTAGATCACAAAACCCTTGAGTTAAGAGAATCATATAGATACAATCATTCTTATTTATTCCCAACTTTCTTTTGCATTGAGCTTTGCTTTTTCTTTTTTTCTTTCTTTATTCTTTTTCTTTCCTTTTTCACAGATCTAAGCTCTTAGCTCAATGCTTTCAATTTCCCTTTCATAACTTCCCAACAACCCCAAACTTGAACATTTAACAATACCACAAAATATTTTCTACTTAACTCAAGGTAAAGCTTTTCACAAAGGGTTTCCAAATTATGTTCAAGGCTAAGGGTTCAAAGGATAGAACACATAGTGCTCTCTTTTGTGGTCTAAACATGCATTTTACTAATAAAAGCGTTACCAACAAATGGCCTTGATCATTTGATGCAAACAAGCAATTGATTCAATAAATAGAAAACCTGGGAAAAATCATTCATGCTTTCAAAGTAATAACATTCAATCACAAAAACTCTAGAGCTCAAAACCTCGCATATAAGCTCATTCACATTCCACATGTACACATCCTGCTTAGTATCATAATCACAATCACAACATCATGCATTTGTTCACAAAGCTTGTGAACCATCTGTATAAGCATATAATGTGCACAATCTCAACATCAATCAACATCAACGCATCATCAAGCATTACTTATCAAACAACAATCATAACACACAAAATTTCCAATTGAGTACATCAAACCCTATTCTAAAAACAGAAGTAAATAAGTTCAGAAATATAAAACCAAACAAAAGCATAAGTCCTGCTCTAGTGTTGATAGCATTCATCAGTAAATGCTATCTCAGCTCCTCATCAGTCTGAGCTGTCATCTGTATCCTCCTCTTCTTCCTCATCTTCAGCATCCTCAAATGTGTCATCTTCATCATCATCAGCATCATCTTCATCCATCCCCATAGCTAAAGCTTCAGCTGCTCCAACTCTACTGTCTTGGGCTTGCTCCTCTGGCCAAGCTACCACATTATGAAACTCCTCCATAGTCCACCTGTGTTCTGGAGGTGTATCATACATTCCAACAATCAACTCAGTAGTGGCCACCTGCCCTCTGTGGATAGACTGCAACTGTGCACCTATAAGAGACATATACATGTCCCTCATTTGGAAAGGTTTTGCTTCATGTGTCTCAGCAGATGCCTGACTCTATGCTTGTCCTCTTTCTCTGCGAGTGCGGCGTGGTGGAACTGGCTGAGCTGCCTCCTCACCTCCACATTATTGTCTGTAATAGGCCTCATCAATTGCTTCCCTTGGCCTCTCAAATGGTGGAGCAGAAGTATCCACCCCAGCTAGCTTGCAAAGGTGTGTGATCAAAGAAGGATGTCCTAAGGGTGCTTTACTGTTTGTTGTATTAGCACACACCCTTATCTCATCGGCTATTACCTGTCCAATATTGACACTCAAGTTCCTGATCGCATAGTAAAGGAGGAGTGCCCTGCTAAGAGTGATGTCTAACACATGAGAACATGGCTGAATGTTGGCATGAGAAAATGCCATCCAATACTTTGCAAGAGGATTCAAGTCAGTCCTCCTAATGTTCACCACAGAACCAGTTCTATTCCGCTGAAAATGTCCTCTAGGTACACACAAAACTCTCTCCACATCATCAAAATCAGTGCCTTCTTCCATACAGAGAGAAAACTGGCACTGCTCACCAACTCATACAGTACCCAAGAAGCTGTTGATAGAGTCATAATCATACCTAATAGTGTGGCCTCTGACATAGCCTAGGTAATCCTCAGCTGGATAACCACTAATCTTCCTTGCATTGGTGTAGAATTCTTTCACCACAACTATATTGGCTGGTGCAGGGTATGTGGCTAGCTTCCCCCAATCATTTCCCAGCAATTGCTCTCCAAATTGAGGAGCAGAGTTAGGTATCATTCCAACTTTCCTCTCCATAAGGAGCCTCCTATCTTGGACCACCTTAAAATGCTTCTCATGTTTGCGAGACAGGAATATACTAGAGTGGGGTTGTTCTGGTTCCTTTTCTTTCCTTTTGGATGTCATGGTCTTCACTCTTTTGCCTAAAGAAGATGTCATTCCTACATCCAACACAAATTACACAACCACAAGACATGTTGTTAAGCATTAGTAAACCAAAAACAACACTCTAATTCCATGCTAAACCACCGCTGAGGGTCAAAATCAATCCTCAGCGCCACCGGTGCAGCAATCCAGTACACAATTCAGCAAAAATCTCAGGTCTGTCAGAGTGCCGCTCAGCGGAAATTTACCCCTGAGCGGTGATTCTGCAGATTTTTGAAACATGCACTTTTAACCTTTCCTAACTCCACCCACATGCAATTTTCAATCTTCCATATCAAAATCACTTAGTTCAATTGGTTCAAACATCAATTAATTCATTAAATTATGCATAGAAATCAAAACCCCTAAAAATTCATGCTTCAACAATCAAATTCATGCTCAAGAACCCTAGAATGAAAATTGCTTGACTTACTTGTGTGGAGATGCTAGATGAGTGGAGAATGCTTTCAGGCTTGTGAAGAACAATGATGATCTCTCCCAACCCCAAACTTAGATGGAAAACTAGTGAGAAAGTGAGTGGAAGGGAGATTTTCTCAAGAGGAATGAGGGGAAAGTTGTATAGAACCTTTGGAAAAGTATGTAGGAGTGTGTGTGCAGAGAAGAATTTGAAAATAGAGGCCAAGGCGCGACTTAGGGTATAAAAATACCCTAATGGGCTCGGGTTCCGCTAAGGGGCAACCTAAGCCCATTCTGTGACACTACCGCTCAGCGGCACTTTCGAGAAGTGTTCTTCTTCTTCCTAGCTTAACCTAAGTGCCTCCTACACAAACCCCTCACTTGCTCCCTGCAATTAAATTCTCAGATTACTCATGCAAATCCCTATTATGCAACTAAAGTAGAACAAACAAAAATATAATCAATCAACTGGGTTGCCTCCCAGGAAGCGCTTGTTTAACGTCACGAGCCTGACCCAAAATCCATCAACACCCATCAGTAGGTGCAAATCTTTCTTACCAACACCCATCAGTAGGTGTAACAAACCTAGTATCTTTCAGTAGATACTTAACCACCTAGCATCCTTCAGTAGATGCTATGCCCAAAAATTTACAAAAGTAATGTCCAAACTGATAAAAATTTACAAAACCAAAATAAAATCAAAAGAAAAATTGTCCTTAAATCACTGGAATGCCTTCCAACAATCGCTCTTTTAACGTCATTAGCTTGACCCACTAAAGCTCAACTTTCTTCTTCATGGTTGATGTTCATATCACACCAACTCATTAACTACTTCCGGTCCACTTTTCTGACTCTTCTGGAATGTGGAGACTCTATCTCTATCACCTCATTTTCTTTGTAGTCTTTCACAACCCACAACTTGTTTTTGAATTTCACAGGTTTACCAAGTTGGAGTCGTTCTTTCATCCAGTCATTATGGACCTTTCTTCCTTTCCCAATCTTTTCTTCTTCCTGTACCTGAAACAACAAACAATGTTTACCTTTGACCTTGGGCTTTTCATCTTCAGGGCTAGTCAAGAGTACATCTTGATATGCAGCTTTATGCCTAGCTTCTTCCTCCTGCATCTGCCTCTCTTCTTTGAAGACATCTACAACAGCTCTTTCTTCTCGGTCTTGGAGCACCACTACACCTTCATCCACATCAATGATGGCATTGGCCGTTTTCATAAACGGTCTTCCGAGAATAATGGGTATCTTTTCAATCTCCATCTCCATCACCACAAAGTCCACCAAGAACTGTAGTTTGCCTACACAAACTATAACATCCTCTGCTATACCATAGGGCTTCTTTGAGGATCCATCTGCCATTACTAAATTAATCTTTATAGGCTTCACATCAATATCACCAATCTGCTCAAGTAAAGAATAAGACATCAAGTTAACACTTGATCCTAAATCAAGTAAAGCCTTCTTTATCCTTTTCTTCCCTATTGTGCATGGAATGGAGAAACCTCCTGGATCTTTTGCTTTTGGAGGGAATGACTTCTTTTTAACAGCTTTATACTCCTTTGTCACATTATCTCTAAGTCTTTTCTTTGTAGAGACTTCTTCCTCATGTTTTGTATAAACTGCAATATGCTGTAATATTTCCTTCCAAGGTACATCATTATCCACCATCTTGAATATTTCTGTAAAATCAAATTGTTTCTCATGATTTGTTGGAAAAGGAAGAATATCTTCACTCTTTATCTCTCTTCTCTCTTCTTTCTCTTTTCTCTCTTCTTTTTCTTTTTCTCTCTTTTCTCTTTCTTTCTCTCTTTCTAACTTAACTGTTTCAACATTTGCACTCTCCAACACTTTACATTCTTCCCTGGGGTTAACCTTAGTATTAGCCCCAAAATTTTTGTCATGCCTTTCTTCCAATTGCTTAGTAATCTGACCCATTTGAATCTCCAAGTTCTTAATAGCAGCTTCAGTGCTCTTTTGAGTAGATTCAATTTTCTGTATGAATTACTGAAGAGTTTCTTCCATCCTTATTGATCTTTCATTAAGTATAGAAATTTGTTGCCATAAGGTTGGTTGTTGCTGTTGCTTGTTAAATTGCCCAGCTGATGGACAAATTTATGAACACCAAATTATGATGTCACAAACTTGTTTTTCAATCAGCAAGTGTGACCAAATCGTTCAAGTAATAAACTTGGTTAGACCAAGTATCGTTCTTCCCAAAGGACTCACGGCCTAGTTTAGTTATGTGGTTTCTTGATTAACTAAGACTTACAAACGAAATATTTTGAGTTTAATATGCAAGACAGAAAATAAACATGTATGCATGAGTTTTGATCAATGGCAAAAAGCAAAAGATAAACACTTTCAATGAAATATAGATATGAATATGTTGTTGGGGGTCAATTTCATCTTATCCACTCTCATATATTTTAGGAATTCAACATTCAAATCATCATTGTTAATGCCACTCTCTAATGTACCTTTCCAGAAGGCTTCTCCCTAATCACGAGTTCATACAATTCCTAGCATTCCTAATGATCAGTTCATAAGTGCAGGAGCTTAACGACAACCAATATAAAATTGGGAGAAATTCCCCGGATCTAGACTTCCCCGTACGTGCCCGTATCGACAAAACCAATAATCATGCACCGAATGAGTTAAACAATGCAAGCATTAAGCAAAGAGAAAAAACCCTAACTAATGATGAAAGAAAGCATAAGTCTTAATTAAAAGATGTAAAAACAGATTCCATATATGAGAGTTTCAAAAGATTACATTGATTCCCCAACAAACATACAGAGTTTAGTTCACCATATTCATGGTGAACCTAGATGAATAACAATGAAAGAATGAAAGATAAAACCCTAAAAAGGTGAAGAGGAAGCCTCAGCATCCAAGCTCCTCCTTCAAAGGGGTGGAAGAGAGAGTGTTTGCCTCGTTTCTGCCAAAGATACCTAACCCTAGGAAACCCTAAAGCTTATATATCATTCGTAAATTACAAAAAGTTAAGTCCAGGCCCATTAAAGTACCGCTCAGCGGTAAGTACGTGACTCGTTTTCTCCCCTCAGCGGCCATTTTGCCCCTCAGCGGACCTCACGTGACTTCCAGAGTGCCGCTCAGCGGTAAACTGCCGCTGAGCGGTGACTTCGGCTTCTCCTTTTTGCACTTTTTGTTGTCTTTTCTGATTTCAACTCTCTCCTTCTTCACTTCTTTCACCAAATTCACCTTAAAACCTGCACAAAAACACTGAAATCAAGCATAAACCTGTCCAGCTCTCTTATTTCTGAAAATATCAATAAAAGGCATGATTTCAAGCTAGTTTTTAAGTATAAAGGTTGCTTTTAGTATCAATTTTAAGCATGAAAATAACAGTTTTTCAACTGTTATCACCAGCTTGTCCAGCTTGCCCACTTTGTCCTTGACCAATGCTTAGGTGTGGTTTCTACCCTTGATTGAAATTCCCCTGACGGTATGGAAATTGATTGGCCATGAAGTTAACATCCTCTAAAGCTTCTGCTGGAAAGGCACATTGACCATTGATATGGTCACCCCCACATAATTCACACAACTGTGGTTGAACCTGTGCAACAGTCTTTAACTCTTTTGGCAATTGTGCAAGTGTTTTTGTGAGAGTCTCCAATTGTTGAGTTAGTATCTTGTTCTGTGCTAGCAAGACATCATTGGTTTGCAATTGTAGAACTCCTTTTTGTTGAATAGGAGCTCCTCTTTCACTGTTCAGCTCATTATCATTAGTAGCCATGTTTTCAATTATTTCTGTAGCTTCCTCTGGAGTTTTCCATTTGATATTTCCTCCAGCTGAGGCGTCAAGCATCATCTTGGTTTGTGAACCAAGACCTCTAAGGAAGATTAGGACTACTTCCACTTCGTCAAATCCATGCGTGGGAGTCTTTCTTAATACGCTTTTATATCTGTCCCATGCATGACCTAGTGATTCCTCCATGCCTTGCTTGAAAGATGAGATCTCTTGCTTTCCTTTGTTTACCTTGGATTGCGGGAAGTATTTGTTCAAGAACTTTGTCACCACAGCTTCCCAGTCTGTAAAGCTCCCTTTTGGAAAAGAGTTCAACCAAAGCTTAGCGTTGTGATGACAAATTTATGAACACCAAAAAACGGCGCCACAAACTTGTTTAACAATCGACAAGTGTGACCGAATCGTATCAAGTAATAAAACAAGGTAAGACCAAGTATCGTTCTCCCAAAGGACTCATGACCTAGTTTAGTTATGTGATTCGTTGATTATTTAAGACTTAAGAACGAAATAAGTGGAGTTTAATATGCAAAACAGAAAATAAACATGTATGCATGAATTTGATCAATGGCTAAAACAAAATACAAACATTTCAATGGAACATATGGATGAGTATGTTTTTGGGGTTATCAATTTCATCTTATCCACTCTCATATACTTTAGGAATTCAACATTCTTTTCATCATTGTTAATGCCACTCTCTAAATTACCTTGCAAGAAGGCCTATCCCTAATTACGAGTTCATACGATTCCTAGCATTCCTAACAATTAGTTCTTTTAGTGCAAGAGCTTAACGGCAACAATTATACTATTGGGAGAAATTCCCCGGATCTAGACTTCCCCGTACGTTCCCATATCGACAAAATCAATAATCATGCATTGAATGAGTTAAATAAAGCAAGCATTGAGCAAAGAGGAAAAACCCTAACTAATGATGAAAGAAAGCATAGGTCTTAAATATAAGATGTAAAAACAAATTCCATATATGAGAGTTTCACAAGACTACATTGATTCCCCAACAACAATACAAGGTTTAGTTCACCATATTCATGGTGAAACTAGATGAATAATAATGAAAGAATGAAAGATAAAACTCTAGAAAGGTGAAGAGGTAGCCTGAGCATCCAAGATCCTCCTTTAAAGGGGTGGAAGAGAGAGTGTTTGCTTCGTTTCTGTAACATCCCAAAAATTCACCCTTTAAAATTCAAAATTTTAAAGGTTGTAATAATACATTTACGGTAACACTCCGTAACCTCATACTTGAATCTATACATAAGATTTAAGCTCAGAGTTGACTACAAAGATAATATTGAATCCTTCTAATTTGTTCTTCCATCTCTTCCTTCCTTTGCACATGATCACGCGACAATCCTTCATCTGCTCCCGTATAACAATTACGTTATACGATCATCGCAAAAAGATTTTCCGGCACAAACAAACAAGTAAGGGTGAGCTAACATGCAACACAACAGTTATAAAACATGCATAAATGCTTTGATATAAACATCATATAAAATTTATGTCAGACATCCTCATTTACCATCATACCACAATTCCTACTAGACGCTCATCCGGATGATGCGTTGATGAGCGGTCACGGGAGGTTATGCACTTGTGATGACTTCTACTTTTTCTTACAAATACACTTTCAACATACTTCATATCATTCACAAGGTTAGTCCCCTCACTATGTCCAAAA
The DNA here is from genome assembly GCF_029865625.1 of Vigna umbellata. Taxonomy (NCBI): domain Eukaryota; kingdom Viridiplantae; phylum Streptophyta; class Magnoliopsida; order Fabales; family Fabaceae; genus Vigna; species Vigna umbellata. The sequence goes on along the minus strand of NC_142168.1, from coordinate 53,433,368 downwards.
CCGGCACATAGACCAGGACCTCCTGCTCCTCTCACCACATATATCATCCTTCTCTACATGAGACTGGATGATTATTAGAGTATCAGGATAACCTCCAACTACGGGACCCTCAACATCAACATACACACTAATGTCATAACATTCCAGAATCTCTCCATAATACTCATTTCATGATCAGATGCAAAATTTCATGTCCACATCATAAAATACATTTATCACAGTAATTTCATATCTCATGCATTCACATACTTTTCACATAAATCACATCACCACATATATTCTACACATTTATACACAGAATTCAATTCAAGAGAAAATAACACTTAAAAAAATTAAACTTATATAGAACACTTATTTGGACGAATACTGTTCTCCAGAACGAACGCTACAGTACGAACGTACTTTCCAAGCACCTAACAGTTTTTGAACAAACGTCACGAACGCTGAAAACAGAGCGTCCTCGAACACCAGCCAAAATTGGACTAACGTCAATTTTCCGAGCGAATTTGGACGAACGTCAATTGAGAACGACCGAACGCCCCTTGACCAACTTTGGACGAACGCCCACTTTCACAATTTTGGAACTTGGACGAACGTCCATTCTGAACGGACGAATGCTAGGGCCAAACGCTCAACTTCCACATTAAGGCCGAACGCTGAGAACGAACGCTACGGACGAACGCTCAGCAGCAGGCCGAACGCAATTGATTCAATCATAGAAAACCTGGGCAAAATCATTCATGCTTTCAAAGTAATAGCATTCAATCAATAAAAACTCTAGAGCTCAAAACCTCACAAATAGGCTCATTCACATTTGACATACACATCCTGCTTAATCTCACAATCACAATCATAATATCCTGCATTTGTTCACAAAGCTTGTGAATCACCTGTATAAGCATTTAATGTGCACATCTATCTCAACATCAATCAATCAATAATCATCATCAAGCATTACTTATCACACAATCACAATCAATAGCAAACCATCATAACAAACCAGGTTTCTAATAGAGTACATCAACCCTAGTCTAAAACAAAAGTAAATAAGTTCAGAACACTTAAACCAACAAAAGCATAAGTTCATGATAGCATTCATCAGTAAATGTCATCTCAACTCCTCATCAATCTGAGCTGTCCTCTGCATCTTCCTCTTCTTCCTCATCTTGATCATCTTCAAATGCATCATCATCATCAGCTTCATCTTCTTCCATCTCCCTAACTGAAGTTTTAGCTGCTTCAGCTCCTCCTCCTTGCACCTGCTCCTCTGGCCAAGCTACCACATTATGGAATTCCTCCATAGTCCACCTGTGAGCTGGAGGTGTATCATACATCCCCACAATCATCTCAGCAGTAGCCACCTGCCCTCTATGAATGGACTGTAACTGAGCACCTATAAGAGACATGTACATGTCCCTCATCTGGAACGATTCTGCTTCATGTGTCTCAGCAGATGTCTGGCTCTGTGCTTGCCCTTTTTCTCTGCGACCACGGCGTGGTGGAACTAGCTGAGCTGCCTCCTCACCTCCACAGTACTGTCTGTAATAGGCCTCATCAATGGCTTTTCTTGGCCTTTCAACTGGTGGAGCAGAAGTGTCCACCCCAGCTATCTTGCAAAGGTGAGTGATTAAGGAGGGATGTCCTAGGGGTGCTTTGTTATTTGAGGTATTGGCACACGCACTAATCTCATCAGCTATCACCTGCCCAATATTAACATTTAAGTTCCTGATAGCACAGTAGATGAAGAGTGCCCTGCTTAGAGTAATATCTGACACATGTGAACATGGCTGAATGTTGGCATGAGAAAATGCCATCTAATACTTTGCAAGAGGAGTCAAATCAGTCCTCCTAATGTTTACCACTGAACCAGATTTATTCCTTTGGAAGTGTCCTCCAGGTATACATAGTACTCTCTCTACATCCTCAAAATCAGCCCCTTCCTCCATGCAAAGAGCAAACTGGCACTGCTCACCTGCCCACACAGTATCCAGGAAGTTATTAATAAAATCAGGATCATACCTGATAGCATGGCCTCTGACATAGCCCAGATAATTTTCAGCTGGATAATCACCAATCTTCTTTGCATTGGTGTAGAATTCTTTTACCACAGCTATGTTGGCAGGTGCAGGATATGTGGCTAGCTTTCCCCAGTCATTCCCTAACAATTGCTCTCCAAATTGAGGAGCAAAATTAGGTATCATTCCAACTTTTCTCTCCATAAAGAGTCTCCTGTCTTGCACCACCTTGAAGTGCTTCTCATGTTTCCGAGAGAGGAACCTACTAGAAAAGGGCTGTTCTGATTCCTTTTCCTTTCTCTTGTTTGCCATGGTTTTCAATCTTTTTCCTGAAGAGGATGTCATTCCTGTAATCAAACACAGATACAAAACCACAGAACATGATGTTAATCATTAGTAAAACACAGAATACAACTCCTTTCGAAGCTAAACCACCGATGAGGGTCAAAATTACCCCTCAACGCCACCAGTGCCACATTCCAGAACACAAATTTTCAAAAATTTCAGGTCTGGCAGAGTGCCGCTCAGCGGCAATTTACCCCTGAGCGGTAACTCTGCAGAGTTTTGAAAAACCTCTTTTTAAGCTGTCCTAACTCCACCCAAATGCAATTTTCAGTTTTCCAGATCAAAATCATGCAGTTTAATCGGTTCAAACATCAATTATATCATGTAGTCATGCATAGAAATCAAAACCCCTAAATATTCATGCTTTGACAATCACATTCAAAATCAAGAACCCTAGAATGAACAAAATGCTTTTACTTACTTGGGTGGAGATACTAGATGCAATGAGAATGCTTCCAAGCTAAGATGCTCTCTTCCAACCCCAAACTTAGATGAAACACTAGTGAAAAAGTGAGTGGAAGAGAAATTTTTCAAAAGAGAAGAGGTAAAAGATGTGGAGAACCTTGGAAAAGGTATGTGGGAGTGTTTGTGCAGAGAAGAGCCTGAAAGTGAGAGCATTTGCGCAACTTAGGGTAAAAATACCCTAATGGGCTCGGGTCCCGCTAAGGGGAAACTAAAGCCCACTTTGCGATAGTACCGCTCAGCGGTAACTTGCCGCTCAGTGGCACTTTCGTGAAGTGCTCTTCTCCTTCTTTTCTTAACCTACGTGCCTCCTAAACATTCCCCACACTGGTTCCTTGCAATTCAATTCTCAGGTTACTTATGCACAACCCTATTATACTACTACAATGAAACAAACAAAAACAATCAATCAACTAGGTTGCGTTCCAAGTAGCGCTTGTTTAACGTCACGAGCCTGACCCAAAATCCACCAACACCCATCAGTAGGTGTTATAATCTTACCAACATCCATTAGTAGGTGCAGAATTTTCTTACCAACACCCATCAGTAGGTGTTACAGACTTACCAACACCCATCAGTAGGTGTTACAAACTTAGTATCCTTCAGTAGATACTTAACCACCTAGCATCCTTTAGTAGATGCTATATCCAATAAAGTATTTACAAAAATAATGTCCACAAATTAAAAGTTACAAAACAAAATCAAAAGTTTTTAAATCACTGGGTTGCCTCCCAGCAATCGCTCTTTTAACGTCATTAGCTTGACCCAGTAAAGTTCAAATTCCTTCTTCATAGTTGATGTTCTTGTCCCACCAACTCATCAGTTGTTTCCTGTGTACTGCTTTGATTTTTCTAGAATGTGGAGACTCTACCTCTATCATCTCCTTCTCTTTATAGCCTTTCACAACCGAAAACTTGTTTTTGATTCTCACAGGTGTACCAAGTTGGGGTCTTCCTTTATTCTAGTCATCAGGAACTTTTTCTCTTCTTCCAATCTGTTCTCCTTTATGCACCTGAAACAACAAGCAATGGTTACCTGTAACCTTGGACTTTTCATCTTTATGGCTAGTCATGTGTGCATCTTGAAATGCAGCTTTATAACTAGCTTCTTCCTCCTGTGTTTGCGTCTCATCTTTAAAGACATCTACAACAACTCTCTCCTCTCGGTCCTGGAGCACCACTATACCTTCGTTTACATCAATGATAGCTTTGGCCGTTTTCATAAACGGTCTTCCAAGAATGATAGGTATCTTTTCTGTCTCCATCTTCATCACCACAAAGTCTGCCAAGAACTGGAGTTTTCCAACACAAACCATGATGTCCTCTGCAATCCCACATGGTTCCTTTGAAGATCCATCGGCCATAACTAAATTAACCTTTACAGGTTTCATATTAACATCGCCGATTTGCTCCAGTAAAGAGTAAGGTATCAAGTTAACACTTGAACCTAAATCAAGAAGAGCTTTTTTAATCCTTTTCTTCCCTATGGTACAAGGGATAGAAAAGCCTCCTGGATCTGTTGCTTTTGGAGGGAATGGCTCCTTTTTAACAGTTTTACACTTCTTTGCCTCATCATCTCTACGTCTTTTCTTTGTAGAGACGTCTTCATCAGATTTAGTGTAAACCGTAATTTGTTGTAGAATCTACTCCCAAGGTGCATCATTATCCACCATCTTGAATAATTCTGTGAAATCCAGTTGTTTCCCTTGATGTATTGGAAAAGGAGAAGTATTTTTGCTCTTTATTTCTCTTTTCTCTTCTGTTTCTCCTTTGTCTAACTCAACTATCTCATTTTTAGCACTCTCTACCACCTTGCATTCTTCTCTGGGGTTAACCTCAGTATTAGCCCCAAAATTTCGATTTGGCCTTTCTTCCACCTGTTTGGTGATCTGTCCCATCTGAATCTCCAAATTCTTGATAGCAGCTTCAGTGCTCTTTTGGGTAGACTCAGTTTTCTGAATGAAATTATTAAGAGTGTCTTCCATCCTCATGGACCTTTCATTAAGCATAGAAATCTACTGCCATAAGGTGGGTTGCTGCTGCTGCTTATTAAATTGACCAGCTTGCCCAGTTTGCCCTTGACCAATGCTTGGGTGTGGTTTCCACCCTTGATTGTAGTTCCCTTGACGGTATTGATTGGTTATGTAATTCACATCCTCGACGGCTTCTGCTGGAAAGGCACATTGACCATTGACATGGTCGCCTCCACATAATTCACACAACTAAGATTGTACCTGTGCAGCAGTTTTCAACTCTTTAGGCAATTGTGCAAGTGTTTTAGTAAGAGTCTCCAGCTGTTGAGTTAGAATTTTATTTTGTGCTAGCAAGGCATCATGTGTCTGTAGTTGTAGAACTCCTTTCTATTGCATAGGAGCTCCTCTTTCACTGTTGAGCTCATTATCACTAGTAGCCATATTTTCAATAATTTTTGTTGCTTCTTCTGGAGTTTTCCATTTAATGTTTCCTCCTGCTGAGGCATCAAGCATCATCTTGGTTTGTGAACCAAGACCTCCAAGGAAGGTAAGGACTACTTCCACTTCATCGAATCCATGCGTGGGTGTTTTTCGTAGCAAGCTTTTGTATCTATCCCATGCATGACCTAGTGATTCTTCCATGCCCTGCCTGAATGAAGAAATCTCTTGCTTGCCTTTGTTCACCTTTGATTGTGGGAAGTATTTATTTAGAAACTTGGTTACCACTGCTTCCCACTCCGTGAAACTTCCCTTTGGAAAAGAATTTAACCAAAGCTTAGCATTGCCTCCTAATGAGAAAGGAAACAAGCTAAGTTTGATCGCTTCATCTGGCACCCCATTGATTTTCACTATGTTGCAGATCTCATTAAATGTAGTGAGGTGCTCATATGGGCTTTCATGAGATAACCCATTGAATTGATTGCTCTTCACCAGTTGGATCAATGCTGGTTTGACCTCCATGTTAGCTGCATTGACTCTAGGTCTAGCTATACTGTTAAAGTGCTGAGGTCCAGCTGTATTGGTGTAATCAGCAAGAGTTCTTCTGATATTATTGTTCTCCATATTTTCTGTGCTATGGTCAGAACCTTGTAGTGATGGTTGCAACAGAGTTTTCGGAGGAGGGAAAAGTTCTCTAGATGTTCAAATTCTTCTCCTCCATCTACTCTCGTCTAAACCTTCAAGAAGAGGTTCTGCAGTTATCTTGCTCCTAGTTCGAATTCTCTCCTGCATACACAAGAACAAAAAACCCTAGAATATTTGGTTAGCACAAAAAGATATAGGAGAAGATATAAGATTCAGAAAATAAAATAAAATAAAATAATCACACATTTAAATGGAAAACTCCAGAGGAAGCAACAGAAATTATTGAAAATATGGCTACTAGTGATAATGAGCTCAACAGTGAAAGAGGAGCTCCTATGCAACAGAAAGGAGTTCTACAACTACAGACACATGATGCCTTGCTAGCACAAAATAAAATTCTAACTCAACAGCTGGAGACTCTTACTAAAACACTTGCACAATTGCCTAAAGAGTTGAAAACTGCTGCACAGGTACAATCTTAGTTGTGTGAATTATGTGGAGGCGACCATGTCAATGGTCAATGTGCCTTTCCAACAGAAGCCGTGGAGGATGTGAATTACATGACCAATCAATACCGTCAAGGGAACTACAATCAAGGGTGGAAACCACACCCAAGCATTGGTCAAGGGCAAACTGGGCAAGCTGGTCAATTTAATAAGCAGCAGCAGAAACCCACCTTATGGCAGCAGATTTCTATGCTTAATGAAATGTCCATGAGGATGGAAGACACTCTTAATAATTTCATTCAGAAAACTGAGTCTACCCAAAAGAGCACTGAAGCTGCTATCAAGAATTTGGAGATTCAGATGGGGCAGATCACCAAGCAAGTGGAAGAAATGCCAAATCGAAATTTTGGGGCTAATACTGAGGTTAACCCCAGAGAAGAATGCAAGGTGGTAGAGAGTGCTAAAAATGAGATAGTTGAGTTAGACAAAGGAGAAACATAAGAGAAAAGAGAAATAAAGAGCAAAAATACTTCTCCTTTTCCAATACATCAAGGGAAACAACTGGATTTCACAGAATTATTCAAGATGGTGGATAATGATGCACCTTGGGAGCAGATTCTACAACAAATTACGGTTTACACTAAATCTGATGAAGACGTCTCTACAAAGAAAAGACGTAGAGATGATGAGGCAAAGAAGTGTAAAACTGTTAAAAAGGAGCCATTCCCTCCAAAAGCAACAGATCCAGGAGGCTTTTCTATCCCTTGTACCATAGGGAAGAAAAGGATTAAAAAAGCTCTTCTTGATTTAGGTTCAAGTGTTAACTTGATACCTTACTCTTTACTGGAGCAAATCGGCGATGTTAATATGAAACCTGTAAAGGTTAATTTAGTTATGGCCGACGGATCTTCAAAGGAACCATGTGGGATTGCAGAGGACATCATAGTTTGTGTTGGAAAACTCCAGTTCTTGCCAGACTTTGTGGTGATGAAGATGGAGACAGAAAAGATACCTATCATTCTTGGAAGACCGTTTATGAAAACGGCCAAAGCTATCATTGATGTAAACGAAGGTATAGTAGTGCTCCAGGACCAAGAGGAGAGAGTTGTTGTAGATGTCTTTAAAGATGAGACGCAAACACAGGAGGAAGAAGCTAGTTATAAAGCTGCATTTCAAGATGCACACATGACTAGCCATAAAGATGAAAAGCCCAAGGTTACAAGTAACCATTGGTTGTTATTTCAGGTGCATAAAGGAGAACAGATTGGAAGAGGAGGAAAAGTTCCTGATGACTGGAATAAAGGAAGACCCCAACTTGGTACACCTGTGAGAATCAAAAACAAGTTTTCGGTTGTGAAAGGCTATAAAGAGAAGGAGATGATAGAGATAGAGTCTCCACATTCTAGAAAAATCAAAGCAGTACACAGGAAACAACTGATGAGTTGGTGGGACAAGAACATCAACTATGAAGAAGGAATTTGAACTTTACTGGGTCAAGCTAATGACGTTAAAAGAGCGATTGCTGGGAGGCAACCCAGTGATTTAAATACTTTTGATTTTGTTTTGTAACTTTTAATTTGTGGACATTATTTTTGTAAATACTTTATTGGATATAGCATCTACTAAAGGATGCTAGGTGGTTAAGTATCTACTGAAGGATACTAAGTTTGTAACACCTACTGATGGGTGTTGGTAAGTCTGTAACACCTACTGATGGGTGTTGGTAAGAAAATTCTGCACCTACTAATGGGTGTTGGTAAGATTATAACACCTACTGATGGGTGTTGGTGGATTTTGGGTCAGGCTCGTGACGTTAAACAAGCGCTACTTGGAAGGCAACCCAGTTGATTGATTGCTTTTGTTTGTTTCATTGTAGTAGTATAATAGGGTTGTGCACAAGTAACCTGAGAATTGAATTGTAGGGAACCAGTGTGGGGAATGTTTACGAGGCACGTAGGTTAAGAAAAGAAGGAGAAGAGCACTTCACGAAAGTGCCACTGAGCGGCAAGTTATCGCTGAGCGGTACTATTGCAAAGTGGGCTTTAGTTTCCCCTTAGCGGGACCCGAGCCCATTAGGGTATTTTTACCCTATGTTGCGCAAATGCTCTCACTTTCAGGCTCTTCTCTACACAAACACTCCCACATACCTTTTCCAAGGTTCTCCACATCTTTTACCTCTTCTCTTTTGAAAAATTTCTCTTCCACTCACTTTCTCACTAGTGTTTCATCTAAGTTTGGGGTTGGAAGAGAGCATCTTAGCTTGGAAGCATTCTCATTGCATCTAGTATGTCCACCCAAGTAAGTAAAAGCATTTTGTTCATTCTAGGGTTCTTGATTTTGAATGTGATTGTCAAAGCATGAATATTTAGGGGTTTTGATTTCTATGCATGATTTGATGATATAATTGATGCTTGAAACGATTAAACTGCATAATTTTGATCTGGAAAACTGAAAATTGCATTTGGGTGGAGTTAGGACAACTTAAAAAGAGGTTTTTCAAAACTCTGCAGAGTTATCGCTCAGGGGTAAATTGCCGCTGAGCGGCACTCTGCCAAACCTGAAATTTTTGAAAATTTGTGTTCTGGAATGTGGCACTAGTGGAGCTGAGGGGTAATTCTGACCCTCAGCGGTGGTTTAGCTTCGAAAGGAGTTGTATTTTGTGTTTTACTAATGATTAACATCATGTTCTGTGGTTTTGTATCTGTGTTTGATTACAGGAATGACATCCTCTTCAGGAAAAAGATTGAAAACCATGGCAAACAAGAGAAAGGAAAAGGAATCAGAACAGCCCTTTTCTAGTAGGTTCCTCTCTCGGAAACATGAGAAGCACTTCAAGGTGGTGCAAGACAGGAGACTCTTTATGGAGAGAAAAGTTGGAATGATACCTAATTTTGCTCCTCAATTTGGAGAGCAATTGTTAGGGAATGACTGGGGAAAGCTAGCCACATATCCTGCACCTGCCAACATAGCTGTGGTAAAAGAATTCTACACCAATGCAAAGAAGATTGGTGATTATCCAGCTGAAAATTATCTGGGCTATGTCAGAGGCCATGCTATCAGGTATGATCCTGATTTTATTAATAACTTCCTGGATACTGTGTGGGCAGGTGAGCAGTGCCAGTTTGCTCTTTGCATGGAGGAAGGGGCTGATTTTGAGGATGTAGAGAGAGTACTATGTATACCTGGAGGACACTTCCAAAGGAATAAATCTGGTTCAGTGGTAAACATTAGGAGGACTGATTTGACTCCTCTTGCAAAGTATTAGATGGCATTTTCTCATGCCAACATTCAGCCATGTTCACATGTGTCAGATATTACTCTAAGCAGGGCACTCTTCATCTACTGTGCTATCAGGAACTTAAATGTTAATATTGGGCAGGTGATAGCTGATGAGATTAGTGCGTGTGCCAATACCTCAAATAACAAAGCACCCCTAGGACATCCCTCCTTAATCACTCACCTTTGCAAGATAGCTGGGGTGGACACTTCTGCTCCACCATTTGAAAGGCCAAGAAAAGCCATTGATGAGGCCTATTATAGACAGTACTGTGGAGGTGAGGAGGCAGCTCAGCCAGTTCCACCACGCCGTGCTCGTAGAGAGAGAGGGCAAGCATAGAGCCAGACATCTGCTGAGACACATGAAGTAGAACCGTTCCAGATGAGGGACATGTACATGTCTCTTATAGGTGCTCAGTTACAATCCATTCATAGAGGGCAGGTGGCTACTGCTGAGATGATTGTGGGGATGTATGATACACCCCCAGCTCACAGGTGGACTATGGAGGAATTCCATAATGTGGTAGCTTGGCCAGAGGAGCCGGTGCAAGGAGGAGGAGCTGAAGCAGCTGAAGCTTCAGTTAGGGAGATGGAAGAAGATGAAGCTGATGATGATGATGCATTTGAAGATGATGAAGATGAGGAAGAAGAGGAAGATACAGAGGACAACTCAGATTGATGAGGAGCTGAGATGGCATTTACTGATGAATGCTATCATGAACTTATGCTTTTGTTGGTTTAAGTGTTCTGAACTTATTTACTTTTGTTTTAGACTAGGGTTGATGTACTCTATTAGAAATCTGGTTTGTTATGATGGTTTGCTATTGACTGTGATTGTGTGATAAGTAATGCTTGATGATGATTATTGATTGATTGATGTTGAGATAGATGTGCACATTAAATGCTTATACAGGTGATTCACAAGCTTTGTGAACAAATGTAGGATATTATGATTGTGATTGTGAGATTAAGCAGGATGTGTATGTCAAATGTGAATGAGCCTATTTGTGAGGTTTTGAGCTCCAGAGTTTTTATTGATTGAATGCTATTACTTTGAAAGCATGAATGATTTTGCCCAGGTTTTCTATGATCGAATCAATTGCTTGTTTTGCATCATATGATCAAGGCCGTTTGTTGGAACCCTTTTTATTGGCCAAATTCATGAAGTTAGCCCACTAAAAGAGAACACTTTGTGTTCTATCCTTTGAACCCTTAGCCTTGAACATAAATTGAAAACCCTTGTTGAAAAGCTTTACCTTGAGTTAAGTAGAAATTCTTTTGTGGTATTGTTAAATGTTCAAGTTTGGGGTTGTTGGGAAAGCATGAAAAAGAAAAAGGAAAAACATTGAGCTAAAAGTTAAGAATAAGAATGTGAAAAGAAAAGAAAAATAAGAAAGAAAAGAAAAGAAAAGCAAAGCTCAATGTAAAGACAAGTTGGGAAAAATAAGAATAATTGTGTTGTTATGATTCTCTTAACTCAAGGATTTTGTGATCCAGAAAAACCAATTTTCTTGATTAGCCAGCCACGTTATAAGCCATTGAAAAGTCCTTGTGATGATGCATGCTTGTAAATGTTTTGATTGTGGTTAAATGAAAGGCAAAGTTGATTCATGTGACATTGTGGTAGTGGAGTGAATGAGTGATTACCTCTTATACACTTGTGTGTGAGTGAAACGCTTTACCTGGTGAGGAAGTATTCCATGAGCACAGGAACATCCATGCTTAATTGATTGATCATTCATGAAAAATAGCATTTGTTTGATATTAACTGACTTTGTGAACACTAAAGCATGTGCACATCTTGATTGAAATCTTGGTCAAAAGTTTGATTGAAGTCTTTGCTTATCTTGAAAAGAAATTTTTGAATGAGTGAACCATCATATGAATTGGTAGAAGATTGAGTTACATCTTGTTTGCTTGAGGACAAGCAAAGTTCTAAGTTTGGGGTTGTGATAACAGTTGAAAAACTGTTATTTTCATGCTTGAAATTGATACTAAAAGCAACCTTTAACACTTAAAAACTAGCTTGAAATCATGCTTTTATTCATATTTTCAGAAATAAGAGAGCTGGACAGGTTTATGCTTGATTTTAGTGTTTTTGTGCAGGTTTTAAGGTGAATTTGGTGAAAGAAGTGAAGAAGGAGAGAGATGAAATCAGAAAAGACATCAAAAAGTGCAAAAGGAGAAGCCGCAACTGCCGCTCAGCGGCAGTTTACCGCTGAGCGGCACTCAGAAGCTCACGGGGGATCCGCTGAGGGGCAAAATGGCCGCTGAGGGGAAGAAACCAACTCACGCACTTACCGCTGAGCGGCACACTTATGGGCTTGGGCCTAAATTTTCTGTAATTTTAGAATAGTATATAAGCTTTAGGACGTCCTAGGGTTTGCATCTTTGGTAGAAACGAAGCAAACACTCTCTCTTCCACCCCTTTGAAGGAGGATCTTGGATGCTCAGGCTACCTCTTCACCTTTCTAGGGTTTTATCTTTCATTCTTTCATTATTATTCATCTAGTTTCACCATGAATATGGTGAACTAAACCTTGTATTGTTGTTGGGGAATCAATGTAGTCTTGTGAAACTCTCGTATATGGAATTTGTTTTTACATCTTATATTTAAGACCTATGCTTTCTTTCATCATTAGTTAGGGTTTTTCCTCTTTGCTCAATGCTTGCTTTGTTTAACTCATTCAATGCATTATTATTGATTTTGTCGATACGGGAACGTACGGGGAAGTCTAGATCCGGGGAATTTCTCCCAATAGTATTTTGGTTGCCGTTAAGCTCCTGCACTAAAAGAACTAATTATTAGGAATGCTAGGAATCGTATGAATTCGTAATTAGGGATAGGCCTTCTTGCAAGGTAATTTAGAGAGTGGCATTAACAATGATGAAAAGAATGTTGAATTCCTAAAGTATATGAGAGTGGATAAGATGAAATTGATAACCCCAACAACATACTCATCCATATATTCCATTGAAGTGTTTGTATTTTGTTTTAGCCATTGATCAAATTCATGCATACATGTTTATTTTCTGTTTTGCATATTAAACTCCACTTATTTCGTTCTTAAGTCTTAAATAATCAACGAATCACATAACTAAACTAGGCCGTGAGTCCTTTGGGAGAACGATACTTGGTCTTGCCGAGTTTATTACTTGAAACGATTCGGTCACACTTGCCGATTGTTAAACAAGTTTGTGGCGTCGTTTTTCGGTGTTCATAAATCTGTCATCAATGCTAGACGCCTCAGCTGGAGGGAATATCAAATGGAAGACTCTAGAGGAAGCCACTGAAATAATTGAAAACATGGCTACTAATGATAATGAGCTGAACAGTGAAAGAGGAGCTCCTATTCAACAAAAAGGAGTTCTATAGTTGCAATCCAATGATGCCTTGTTAGCTTAGAACAAGATAATAACTCAACAATTGGAGAATCTCACAAAGGCACTTGCACAACTGCCAAAAGATTTAAAGACTGTTGCACAGGTTTTACCACATATGTGTGAATTATATGGTGGTGACCATATCAATGGTCAATGTGCCTTTCCAGCGGAAGCTTTAGATGATGTTAACTTCATGGCCAATCAATTTCCATACCGTTAGGGGAATTTCAATCACAGGTGGAAACCACACCCAAGTATTGGTCAAGGACAAAGTGGAAAAGCTGAACAATCAGGGCAATTCAACAAGCAACAACAACAACCAACCTTATGGCTACACTTAATGAAAGATCAATAAAGATGGAAGAAACACTTCAGCAATTCATATAGGCAACTACATCCGCTCAAAAGAGCACTGAAGCTGTTATTAAGAACATGGAGATGCAAGTGGGTCAAATTACTAAGCAGTTGGAAGAAAGGCCTGACAAAAAATTTGGGGCTAATACTGAGGTTAACCCCAGGGAAGAATGTAAGGTGTTAGTGAGTGCAAATGTTGAAACAGTTGAGTTAGAAAGAGAGAAAGAAAAAAAAGAGAGAAAAAATAGAGAAAAAGAAAAAGAAGAGAGAAAAGAGAAAGGAGAGATAAGAGAGATAAAGAGTGAAGACATTCTTCCTTTTCCAACAGATCATGAGAAACAATTTGACTTTACAAAAATATTTAAGGTGTTGGATAATGATGTACCTTTTAAGGAGATATTACAGCACATTGCAGTTTATACAAAGCCTGAGGAAGAAGTCTCTACAAAGAAAAGACGTAGAGATGATGAGACAAAGGAGTATAAAGCTGTTAAAAAGAAGTCATTCTCTCCAAAAGCAAAAGATCCAGGACGTTTCTCCATTCCATGCACTATAAGGAAGAAAAGGATAAAGAAGGCTTTACTTGATTTAGGATCAAGTGTTAACTTGATGCCTTATTCCTTACTTGAGCAGATTGATGATCTTGATGTGAAGCCTATAAAGATGAATTTATTAATGGCAGATGCATCCTCAAAGAATCCCTATGGTATAAAAGAGGATGTTATAGTTTGTGTAGGCAAACTACAAGTCTTGGTGGACTTTGTGGTGATGGAAATGGAGGATGAGAGGATACCCATTATTCTCGGAAGACCGTTTATGAAAACAGCCAAAGTCATCATTGATGTGGATGATGGCATAGTGGTGTTCCAAGACTGAGAAGAAAAAGTTGTTGTAGATGTCTTCAAAGAAGAGGGGCAGATGCATGAGGAAGAATCTAGTCATAAAGCTACATATCAATATGTACTCATGACTAGCCCTGAAGATGAAAATCTAAATGTCAAAGGTAAACATTGTTTTTTGTTTTAGGTACAGGAAGAAGAAAAGATTGAGAAAGGAAGAAAGGTCCATGATGACTGGATGCAAGAACGACTCCAACTTGGTAAACCTGTGAAATTCAAAAACAAGTTGTGGGTTATGAAAGACTACAAAGAAATTGAGGCGATAGAGATAGAGTCTCCACATTCCAGAAGAGTCAGAAAAGTGGACCGGAAGCAGTTGATGAGTTGGTGTGATATGAACATCAACCATGAAGATGGAACATGAGCTTTAGTGGGTCAAGCTAGTGACGTTAAAAGAGCACTTGCTAGAAGGCATTCCAGTGATTTGAGGACAATTTTCTTTTGATGTTATTTTGGTTTTGTAAATTTTTATAAACTTGGACATTACTTCTGTAAATTTTTGGGTATAACATCTACTGAAGGATGCTAGGTGGTTATGTATCTACTGAAAGATACTAGGTTCAACACCTACTGATGGGTGTTGGTGGATGTATGGGTTAAGCTCGTGACGTTAAACAAGCGCTACCTGGGAGGCAACCCAGTTGATTGATTGTATTTTTGTTTTTTTTTTGTTCTGCTTTAGTTGCATGATAGGAAATTGGATGCATGAGTGATATGAGAATTTAATTGCAGGGAGCAAGTGAGGGGCATGAGTAGAAGGCACCTAGGTTAAGCTGGGAAGAAGAAAAGCACATCACGTAAGTGCCGCTGAGCGGTGGTATCGCAGATTGGGCTTAGGTTGCCCTTTACCGGAACCCGAGCCCATTAGGGTATTTTTATACCCTAAGTCACGCCTGGGCCTCTATTTTCATATTCTTCTCTACACACACTTCTAAACACTTTTCCAAAGGTTCTCTACATTTTTCCCTTCTTTCCTCTTGAGAAAATCTCCCTTCCAATCACTTTCTAACTAGTTTTCCATCTAAGTTTGGGGTTGGGAGAGAGCATCATTGTTCTTCACAGTTTGAAAGCATTCTCTACTCCTTTAGCATCTCCACCCAAGTAAGTCAAGCATTTTTCATTCTAGGGTTCTTGAGCATGAATTTGATTGTTGAAGCGTGAATTTTTAGGGGTTTTGATTCCTATGCATGATTTGATGAATTAATTGATCTTTAAACCGATTAAACTGATTGATTTTGATCTGGAAGCATGAAAATTGTATATGGGTGGAGTTAGGAAAGGTCAAAAGAGTATATTTCAAAAATCTGCAGAATCACCGCTCAAGGGTAAATTTTCGCTGAGCGGCACTCTGACAGACTTTGATTTTTGGCTGAATTTTGTACTTGATTGATGCACTGGTGGCGCGGAGGGGTGATTTTGACCCTCAGCGGTGGTTTAGCTTGGAATTAGGGTGTTGTTTTTCGTTTACTAATGATTAACAACATGTCTTGTGGTTTTGTAATCTGTGTTTGATGTAGGAATGGCATCCTCTTCAAGCAAAAGAGTGAAGATCATGGCATCAAAAAGGAAAGAAAAGGAACCAGAACAACCCCATTCTAGTAGGTTCCTATCTCGGAAACATGAGAAGCATTTTAAGGTGGTCCAAGATAGGAGGCTCCTTATGGAGAGGAAAGTTGGAATGATACCTAACTTTGCTCCTCAATTTGGAGAGCAACTACTGGGAAGGAATTGGGGGAAACTAGCCACATACCCTACACCAGCCAATATAGTTGTGGTGAAAGAATTTTACACCAATGCAAGGAAGATTGATGATTATCCGGCTGAGGATTACCTAGGCTATGTCAGAGGTCACGCTATTAGGTATGATCCTGACTCTATCAACAACTTCTTGGGTACTATATAGGCTGGTGAGCAGTGCCGATTTGCTCTATGTATGGAAGAAGGCATTGATTTTGATTATGTGGAGAGTGTTTTATGTGTGTACCTGAAGGACATTTTCAGAGGAACAGAACTGGTTCTGTGGTGAACATTAGGAGGACTGACTTGAATCCTCTTGCAAAGAATTGGATGGCATTTTCTCATGCCAACATTCAGCCATGTTCTCATGTTTCAGACATCACTCTTAGCAGGGCACTCCTCCTTTACTGTGCGATCAGGAATTTGAATGTTAATATTGGACAAGTAATAGCTAATGAGATACAGGTGTGTGCTAACACAATAAACATCAAAGCACCCTTAGGACATCCTTCTTTGATCACACACCTGTGCAAGATAGTTGGGTGGATACTGCTGCTCCACCATTTGAGAGGCCAAGGAAAGCAATTGATGAGGCCTATTATAGACAGTACTGTGGAGGTGAGGAGGTAGCTCAACCAGTCCCACCACGCCGTACTCACAGAGAAAGAGGACAAGCACAGAGTCAGGCATCTGCAGAGACACATGAAGCAGAGCCTTTCCAAATGAGGGACATGTATATGTCTCTTATAGGTGCACAGTTGCAGTCTATCCACAGAGGGCAGGTGGCCACTACTGAGATGATTGTTGGAATGTATGATACCCCTCAGCACACAGGTGGACTATGGAAGAGTTTCGTAATGTGGTAGCTTGGCCAAAGGAGCAGGCCCAAAGCGGCAGAGCTGGAGCAACTGAAGCTTCAGCTATAGAGAAGGATGAAGATGATGCTGATGATGTTGTGGATGACGCATTTGAGGATGCTGAAGATGAGGAAGAGGAGGAGGATACAGATGACAACACAGACTGATGAGGAGCTGAGATAGCAGTTACTAATGGATGCTATCAGCACTAAGCAGGATTTATTTTATGCTTTTGTTTGGTTTTATATTTCTGAACTTATTTGCTTCTGTTTTTAGAATAGGGTTTGATGTACTCAATTGGAAACTTTGTCTGTTATGATGGTTTGCTTATGATTGTTGTTTGATAAGTAATGCTTGATGATGCTTTGATATTGATTAATGTTGAGATGTGCACATTATATGCTTATACAGGTGATTCACAAGTTTTGTGAACAAATGCATGATGTTGTGATTGTGATTATCATGTTAAGCAGGATGCATATGTGGAATGTGAATGAGCTTATATGTGAGGTTTTGAGCTCTAGAGTTTTTGTGATTGAATGCTATTACTTTGAAAGCATGAATGATTGAATCACTTGCTTGTTTGCATCATATGATCAAGGCCATTTGTTGGTAACCCTTTTGTTAGCCAAATTCATGAATTTAGCCTACTAAAAGAGAGAACTATGTGTTCTATCACTTGAACCCGTAGCCTTGACCATGATTTGCAAAACCCGTTGTGAAAAGTTTTACCTTGAGTTAAGTAGAAAATATTTTGTGGTATTGATAAATGTTCAAGTTTGGGGTTGTTGGGAAGTTATGAAAGGGAAATTGAAAGCATTGAGCTAAGAGATAAGAACTAAGTATGTGAAAAGAAAAAGAAAAAGAGAAAGAAAAGAGAAGAAAAAGCAAAGCTCAATGCAAAGGAAAGTTGGGAATAAGTAAGAATGATTGTGTTTATATGATTCTCTTAACTCAAGGGTTTTGTGATCTAGAAAAACCAATTTTCTTGTTAGCCCAGCCACATTATAAGCCATTGAAAAGTCCTTATGATGATGCATGCTTGTGAATGTATTTAATTATGGTTAAATGAAAGGCAAAGTCAATTCATGTGACATTGTGATAGTAGAGTGAATGAGTGAATACCTCTTATACACTTGTGTGTTTGAGTGAAACACTTTATCTACTGAGGAAAGATTCCATGAGAAGGAGCATTTGTTGGATACTAGGTGATTGTGTGAATACTAAAGCATGTGCATGTCTTTATTGAAGTTTTTGTCATGAGCTTAATTGAGTACTTACTTATCTTGAAAAGAGGGTTTTTGAATGGAGTGAACCATTGTATTGATTGGTAAAAGATTGAGTTACATCTTGTTTACTTGAGGACAAGCAAAGTTGTAAGTTTGGGGTTGTGATAACAGTTGAAAAACTGTTATTTTCATGCTTAAAATTGATACTAAAAGCAACCTTTAACACTCAGAAACTAGCTTGGAATCATGCTTTTGTTTATATTTTTGGAAATAAGAGAGTTGGACAGGTTTATGCTTGATTTCAGTGTTTTATGAAGGTTTTAAGGTGAATTTGGTGAAAGAAGTGAAGAAGGATAGAGATGGAATCAGAAAAAAATGTGCAAAAGAAGAGAAGCCGCAAGTACCGCCCAACGCCAGTTTACTGCTGAGCGGCACTCAGGAACACCCGTTGGCTTCGCTGAGGGGTGAAAGTATAGCTGAGGGGAGAATTGACTACGCGCTGGTACCGCTGAGCGGCAATTTAGCGTTAAGCGGTAGTCTTTTGGGTTTAGGCCCACTTTTCTGTAATATTTCGAATAGTATATAAGCTTTAGGACTTCCTAGGGTTTGTATCTTTGGCTGGAGACGAAACAAACACTCACTTTTCCACCCCTTGGGGGAAGATCTTGGATGATTAGGCTACCTACTCATCTTTCTAGGGTTGTATCTTTCATTCTTTCATGATTGTTAATCTAGTTTCACCATGAATATGGTGAACTAAACTTTGTATTGTTGTTGGGGAATCAATGTAATCTTTTGAAGCTCTCATGTATGGAATTTGTGTTTAAACATCTTATTTGAGATACATGCTTTCTTTCATAATTAGTTAGGGTTTTTCCTCTGTGCTCAAAGCATGCATTGTTTAACTCATTCGATGTCATGATTATTGATTTTGTCGATATGGGAACATACGGGGAAATCTAGATCCGGGGAAATTCTCTCAATAACATATTGCCTAGACATAGGAATATCAGGACGGTTGCCTTTAAGCTTCTGTGCTTCAGAATTAATTATTTGGAATGCTAGGAATTGTATGAACTCGTAATTAAGGATAGGCCTTCTTGCAAGGTGATTTAGAGAGTGGCATTAACATTGATGAAAAGAATGATGAATTCCTAAAGTATATGAGAGTGGATAAGATGAAATTGATTACCCCAACAACATACTCATCCATCTAATTCGTTCAAGTGTTTGTGTTCATCTTTTCCATTGATCAAAACTCATGCATACATGTTTACTTATTGTCTTTTGCATTTGAAACCTCAAGAATTTGTTCACAAGTCTTAAATAATCAACAAATCATATAACTAACTAGGTCGTGAGTCCTTTGGGAGAACGATACTTGGTCTTACCGAGTTTATTACTTGATACGATTCGGTCACACTTGCCAAGGGTTAAACAAGTTTTTGGCGCCGTTTTTCGGTGTTCATAAATTTGTCATCATTGGGCGCGTGTATGTTATAACGGGCGCGGAAGCAACAAGCTCAGGTAACCTCATTTTTGGTACTTGCTTGCTGTATGGTAAATCTTGTGTGTGTTGTATGACTCGGGGGAAACACATTCCTTCATCTCGAAGGTGTGCGTTGAGAAACTAGGATTGACTGAGAGTGAGATGCAGTTTGACTTGGTGGTGTCAACCCCAACGGCTGGTGAGGTTAGGACATCTACTATGTGTATTAAATGTCCTATAGAGGTGGAAGGGCGTAGATTTAAAGTGAACCTGATTTGCTTACCTCTTCAAAGTTTAGAGGTAATTCTAGGGATGGATTGGTTGACTGCCAATAACATTCTTATAGATTGTGGTGAGAAGAGACTGGTATTTCCTGATGGAGAAGAAGAGTACTCGATAACGCTCGGCCAAATAAGGCAAGATATCATAGAGGGTGTCAGTTGCTTCTTAGTATTGTCTTATCTAGAAGCAGCTGAGGACGAACGTTATGCACATTCGGTGCAAGGCGAATGGAAGAAAAATCGTTCGGTCATCAGGGAATTCATGGACGTGTTTCCTGATGAAGTTCCAGGATTACCTCCTCCAAGACAAGTGGAATTCTCAATTGACTTAGTGTAAGGAACCGGTCTAGTCTCCATTGCATCATACAGAATGTCTCCAACTGAGTTGGCTGAACTCAAGGATCAAATTGAAGACCTAATGGACAAGCAATTCATTACACTAATAACAGTTGAAAAACTGTTATTTTCATGCTTAAAATTGATACTAAAAGCAACCTTTAACACTTAGAAACTAGCTTGGAATCATGCTTTTATTCATATTTTTAGAAATAAGAGAATTGGACAGGTTTATGCTTGATTTCAGTGTTTTATTCAGGTTTTAAGGTGAATTTGATGAAAGAAGTGAAGAAGGATAGAGATGGAATCAGAAAAGAACACAAAAAGTGCAAAAGAAGAGAACCCGCAACTACCGCTCAACGCCAGTTTACCGTTGAGCGACACTAATGAACACCCGTTGGCTCCGCTGAGGGCTGAAAGTGCAGCTGAGGGGAAGAATTCAACACACGCACTTACCGCTGAGCGATAGTTTACCCCTGAGCGCCATTATTTTGGGCTTAGGCCCACTTTTCTGTAATATTTCAAATAGTATATAAGCTTTAGGACTTCCTAGGGTTTGTATCTTGGGTAGAGTACAAAGCAAACGCACACATTTCCACCCTTGGAGGAAGATCTTGGATGCTAAGGCTAACTACTCATCTTTCTAGGGTTCTATCTTTCACTATTTCATTGTATTTCATCTAGTTTCACCATGAATATACTGAACTAAACTCTTCTGTTGTTGGGGAATCAATGTAATCTTTTGAAGCTCTCGTATATGGAATTTTGTGTTTAAACATCATATCTATGATACATGCTTTCTTTCATCATTAGTTAGGGTTTTTCCTCTTGGCTCAAAGCATGCATTATTTAACTGATTCGATGTCATGATTATTGGTTTTATTAATATGGACACATACGGTAACATCTAGAATCGGGGAAATTCTCCCAAAAGCAATATCACCATGAATATACTGAACTAAACTCTTCTGTTGTTGGGGAATCAATGTAATCTTTTGAAGCTCTCGTATATGGAATTTTGTGTTTAAACATCATATCTATGATACATGCTTTCTTTCATCATTAGTTAGGGTTTTTCCTCTTGGCTCAAAGCATGCATTATTTAACTGATTCGATGTCATGATTATTGGTTTTATTAATATGGACACATACGGTAACATCTAGAATCGGGGAAATTCTCCCAAAAGCAATATCGCCTAGACATAGGAATATGAGGGTTGCTTGCCTTTAAGCTTCTGTGCTTCAGAATTAATTATTAGGGATGCTAGGAATTGTATGAACTCATAATTAGGGATAAGCTTTCTTCACTGAAACATCGGGTTTAAGGTAATTTAGAGAGTGACATTAACATTGATGAAAAAAATGATGAATTCATAAAATATATGAGAGTGGATAAGATGAAATTGATTGCCCCAACAACAAACTCATCCATATAATTCGTTCAGTGTTTGTGTTCTTCTTTCCCATTGATCATCACATGCATACACGTTTACTTTTTGTCTTTTGCATTTGAAATCTATAACCATTTGTTCATAAGTCTTAAATAATTAAGAAATCATATAACTAACTAGGCCGTGAGTCCTTTGGGAGAACGATACTTGGTCTTACCGAGTTTATTACTTGATATGATTCGGTCACACCTCCCGAGGATTAAACAAGTTTTTGGCGCCGTTTTTCGGTGTTCATAAATTTGTCATCAAGTTTTTGGCGCCGTTGCTGGGGACTCGTGGTTTAACTAGTTTATTTGTGTGATTATTGATTATCTTTGACTTGTTTTTGAATTTTGAATTTTAAATTTCAAATTTTGTTTTCTGTTTTTATTTTTCTGTTTTTATTTTCTGTTTTTATTTTTTGATTTTTATTTTATTTTATTTTTCTATTTTCTATTTTTATTTTTCTGTTTTTATTTTATCTTCTTATCTCTTATTTTATATCTTCTATATCTTTTTGTGCTAACAAATTTTTCTATGGACTTGTTTTCTTGTGCATTCAGGAAGCAAGTCGAACTAGAAGCAAGAAAACCTCGGAACCTCTTCTTGAAGGCTTAGATGAGAGTAGACGGAGGAGAAGAATCCGTACATCTAGAGAACTTTTCCCTTCTCCGAAAATTCTTTTACAACCTTCAGCACAAGGTTCTTACCATAGCACTGAGGAGATGGAGAATAACAATGTTAGACAAACTCTTGCAGATTACACTAATGTAGTTGGCCCTCATCATTGCAATAGCATAAGAAGACCGAGGGTCAATGCAGCTAATATGGGGGTGAAACCGGCATTAATCCAATTGGTTAAGAGTAACCAATTTAATGGGTTGTCTCATGAAAGCCCATATGAGCACCTCACAACCTTTTATGAAATTTGCAATACAGTGAAGATAAATGGGGTGCCTGACGAAGCAATCAAACTTAGCCTGTTTCCATTCTCATTGGGAGGCAACACTAAGCTTTGGTTGAACTCTTTTCCAGAAGGGAGCTTTACAGAGTGGGAAGCTGTGGTGACAAAGTTCTTGAACAAATACTTCCCACAATCCAAGGTAAACAAAGGGAAGCAAGAGATATCATCTTTCAGGCAAGGCATGGAGGAATTACTAGGTCATGCATGGGACAGATATAAAAGCCTATTAAGAAAGACTCCCACGCATGGATTTGATGAAGTAGAAGTAGTCTTATTCTTCCTTGGAGGTCTTGGTTCACAAACCAAGTTGATGCTAGACGCCTCAACTGGAGGCAATATCAAATGGAAGACTCTACAGGAAGCCACTGAAATAATTGAAAACATGGCTACTAGTGACAATGAGCTGAACAGTGAAAGAGGAGTTCCTAGTCAGAAGGAGTTGCTAGAATTTCAATTAAATGATGCCTTACTTATTCAAAATAAGATTATTTCTCAGCAGATGGAAGAAGTAATTAAGAAACTTTCTCAATTACCACAAGAAATACAAAATGTTTCAATGGTTCAATGGCAGCAACAAAGATGGCAAACACAACCTACTCCATCTGGGAAGACAACAAAACTTGACGAGACTTTCCAACAATTCTTGAAGATGAATGCATCTTATTGTAAGAATGTGGAAGTTGCATTTAAAAATATGAAGATCCATATTTAGCAAATAGTTGACAAGATAAAAAATGGTAATCTCAGAAAGGAGTGTAAGACTATTGTTACCAAAAGTGGTAAGGTGTTAGAGAAGAGAAAAATAGAAAGAGAGGAGAAAGAAAATGAGAGTGAAAAAGAAACATGTGAGTGGAAAGAAAGGGTTGAGAGGGAGAAAAAGAAAGAAGAAGAAGAAGATGAATGGAAAAAGAAAGAGAGAGAAGAGAGAGATGAGAGACAAAAAGAAAAAGAGTTTGAAAAATCACTTCCTTATCCAAAGAATTATTCAAGGAAGGAGAAAGAAAAACAATTGGAAAGATTCATGAAGTTGTTTAAGAAGCTGGAGATTACTATACCATTCTCTGAAGCATTGCAACAGATGCCATCATATGCAAAATTTTTGAAGGAACTCCTTACAAAGAAAACCAAGTACGTTGAGAAGGAAACTATCAAAGTACAGGGTAACTGCAGTGCAATCATACAGAAATTACCTCCTAAGCTTAAAGATCCAGGAAGCTTCACTATTCCGTGCACCATAGGAGACTTGGAAGTTGGAAGAGCATTGATTGATTTGGGAGTGATGAGAGGGTCGCACCTCCCACAAAAATTATGCATAAAAGAATGCAGTATAGACTAGGAAGTGACTCCTAGGTCGTCTCTCAAGGACCAATATTGCGGTTCAATCTCAGATCACACACGAAAAAAAAGGGGGGTTTTTGAAAGTGTTTTGTGAATGCAATTAAACTAAATTGAGACCGAAAATTAAACAAAACCGAATATAACTGAAAGCATCAAAATATATGAAAACGTTAAAGTAAACAATGCAATAGATAAATATCCAAACGCAATTATAGCTATCAAAATACAAACAATCAAATGCACACAACTGGAATAAAACTTCAAAGCAAAAGTGTATCAACTAATTGAAAATGTAACTGTTAGCTAAAAATTTAAAAGGTAAATGCGTGAAGAACACTTAAAATTAAATGCTTGAAGAAGTAAGTCGGACGTGGCAGCTGCTGGTATAGAAACCGTGCACTCACCTTTCTTCATAAACCACCGCATCTCATTCTCTAGAAAAATGAATCATCCCCCTTTTCCTCCATCCAGGTCGTGACACCTTGCTTCCATCTCATTCTCCTTATCCAAGAATCAAATCCCGTGAGCTGCTGTCCATTCCTTTAGCACGTCCCATCTCCTAAATTCCTAACTTCACGTGAGCATCAAATGGCTTGGACACCACTTCACTTCTTCCTTCAATTAAATTTTCTCTTCCTTATTTCCATCCAGCCGTGACACCTAATCCTATTTTTCAAATTAGAAACGAAAACCGAGAGCTGCTGGACGCTGGATAAAGAAAGCTTGCTGGATGGGAAAACTTCCAAAAGAATCCACTAATGTGCTGAAAAGAAAACCAAATTAAATCACGTCTTCTCCTATACTCCACGTAACCTTGTGCGTGTCAAAAGCCATCCCGCATGTGCTTTCTATTCCACTTGAATGAAGATTGAAATTAGTGCCCCCTTCTCCATCATCAATCACCGTTGCTACTGCTCCATGTGCGTGCTCCACTTCTTCACCGTGCACACCACTCTCTTCCAGCTCAAAAACGTGCCCGTGACAGCTGCTGCCCATTCTCCAACATTAAATGACAACCAAACCAACTAAATGTGTAGCCGTGTGCTTTTCTTCCAGGCCGTTCCATTTCTCTGAATAAAATAAGGACACCATCCTGGAGCATTCTCTCCCTCTCGGTTGCAGCTGGAACAGCCCCAGGACCAGGCACCGTGACACCTACTGCAGCTTCCCTTCTTCCAACGCAACACGCCTACACCATGCTCAAGCCAAATTAAATCTCCATTTCCAGCTCCACCTCACGGGCACCTACTCAGATAAATTAGCATCTCTATTCTGTAAAATGATGAAGGCTTTTGCGTCTAAGGAAAGCAAAACCGAGACCTCCTGGAGTATTAAAAAAAAGAAAATCGAGAGCTTTCCTTTACGAATAACCGTGCATAAAAATGTTCTTCCTCCATTCTTAGTGACCAAGTGTTCAAATGAAAAAAAAAATTGTGTGCTGGAAAAAAAAAGTCTTCAGTGCAAAAGTGCTTAAGCCATTTTTCATTCCATCCGGAATTTGAGAATCGCGTTTCAGCCAACACAAAAGCCCCAAAACCAAAGCTGAGACCGAGAGTGAGTACAGTGCAAATGGCAAGTGGCGGCTGGCTTTTCCAAGGGCCGTGGGTCACCTTTAATAAGGGTGGGGTCCACACAAAAACCCTAAGGTGCCAAAGTCATTTTTTTCCTTCACATTTTGGGTCTAATCTACTTTACCAAAAATTGTCCCAAAATGTAAAAGTTGATACAGAAATTCTAAACTACTGAATTACAATTTAATTAATTCTAAAATGTCTGTGTGGAGAGTCTTGGATTTATTTGGCATTCTTCCTGATGTCCCAAAATGTATTTCCAAAATTTTCCTGCACTTCAAAAATGCACTTAATCAGCTCAGAAAACCCAAATTAGCGCAATTACAAATTTCCGACCAAATTAAGCACAATTCGGAAAACGGGGAAATAACAAACAATTAAACACAATTCCCTGGTCTATTTAAGTGCAATAAACTAAATATAATTCAAGAAATAACGACTCATCAAAATAGACCACACTTAGTCTTTTGCACTCCTGGGCAAAACCAAGACGAAAACCAAGGGACTACTCAAACATCAGGGAGTTGACATAGACTCGACAGACAGACAATAAAGACTCCACAACAGAACATAGTTGCATAATTCTCACGAAATCTGGACAGTAAAAGGTATAGGCAGAATCCAACACAGAGTCAACGAAAGCAGATACTCCAAGAATCATCCAAACAGTTCAGTAGAAGGAAAACATTCAATCAGTTCAAGAGATGAATCAAAAGCAATAGAGCCTCACAGATGCACACAATCAGTGTTTCTCTCAAGTGTTTAAGGTAAATCAATGTCACTCAATGCACTCAAGAAAGCAATCACAAATAGACTTGGCAAGCCTCTAATATCAACACTCCAGCACATACGCATGTTCAAATCAAAAGGTCTTTTCATGGTTGTAATGGGGCCAAGGACAAGGCAGGATATATCTGGATAAGAAGCTACAAACCATAAGGAATAGAGGAGCAATGGGGAACAAGTGTAAACACATTCAAACACACCCACAACCTCTAATTCCATCCTCTTCTTGACTCCATTATTCACAATTATTCACATTTTTTTTTCACTATTTTTCTGCTCTCTTTTTTTTTCATCCGGTCTCTTTTCTTTTCTCTATTCAACACACAATTTCAAGAGACAAGATACACATATTTACCAAAACAAAACAAGAAGAGGAACCAACCAGCCAACTCATCAGAAACCCCCAAGAGACCACACTTGTTCCCAAAACACTTCCAAAGCTCCAAAATTCCCTAAGGTTAAGGTAATCATGGTTTTTCACTTAGGGCTAGTGTATGAGCATTCAAAACAAAGAAATGGGGGAAAGTATAGGCTCAAAAAGGGTTTTCAAAGGATTAGAACAAGGTAGGCTTATTTGGCTAGAGAGGCTCAAGAACAAAACTGCCTTTATCACTTCCAAACATGCATATCAATCAAGAATTATCAACAAGAGTCAAGCCAAGGCATATGTGCAAGCAATCAAGAGATATATCACACAAGAAAGAACATAAAGTGGCTCAAATTCTCACACAGGGCATTTGTGTCACAATCAATTCAACTCTCAAACATCATGATCATCTTCAAAGCAAAGAAAAGCAAGGAATCCACATCTCAGAGTATCAATGAAGTGAAGGAAAACTGACAACCGAACCACAATCCAGAATTTACGAAAAGCATGCAAAACTGTACACAAGACACAACAAACTACATAAAAACTGAAACATGAACAAAGAAACAACCTCCCCTAATAGACCACACTTAAACTACACAATGTCCTCAGTGTGTTACAATCAGTAGATCAAACAATCAGAACAATCATCAGATATCGACAAAGTGCAATAAAAGTGAGGAGGGAAGGAGAAAAGAAACTCCCTGAGTCAGATGGGAGGATAGGTGGGGTGGACCAAAGACGTCTCCTCCACCACTACATCCACTAAAGAAGGGTTGCTGAGGAAAGGCTTCAGTCTATGCCCGTTCACCTTGAAGCTTTTAGCTGTAGGTGGACCTTGGATCTCTACTGCACCATAAGGGTAAACATTAGTCACAACAAAAGGTCCAGTCCATTTTGATCTCAACTTACCACCCATGAGGCCGAGTCTAGAGTTATACAACAAAACCTGCTGGCCAACCTCGAAGTCCTTTCTAACAATAGAACTATCATGGAACTTCTTTGTCCTTTCCTTGTAGAACTTCGAGTTCTCATAGGCCTCCAATCGGATCTCATCCAATTCATTTAGTTGCAACTTTCTTTCCTCTCCAGCTTGGTCCATGGAGAAGTTGCAAATCTTCATAGCCCAATATGCCCGATGCTCAATCTCGACCGGTAGGTGACATGCTTTTCCGAAGACAACCCGGTAGGGAGACATCCCTATCGGTGCTTTGTAAGCTGTCCTGTGAGCCCAAAGAGCATCGTCCAACCTATTGCTCCAATCTTTCCTGTTGGGCTGGACAATTTTCTCCAAAATCCTCTTAATCTCCCTGTTGGAGATCTCAACCTGCCCATTTGTTTGGGGGTGGTAAGGTGTAGAAACTCTGTGCGTCACCCCATATTTCTTGAGCAAAGCTTGCATGGATCTGTTGCAAAAATGGGTTCCTTGATCACTAACAATTGCTCTAGGCACTCCAAACCTGCAAAAGAGGTGAGATCTAACAAAATCTACAACAACCCGAGCATCATTAGTCCTGGTGGCTCTAGCTTCCACCCATTTTGAAACATAATCCACAGCAAGGAGAATATAAGAGAAACCAAAAGAAACAGGAAAAGGACCCATGAAATCTATACCCCATACATCAAACACCTCACAGAACAACATAGGTTGTTGAGGCATCTCTTGTCTCAGTGAAATTGATCCTCCTGCTCTCTGACAAGGCTCACAAGTGCTGCAAATCTTCTCCGCATCTTTGAAGATGGAAGGCCAATAGAAACCATAGTCAAGCACCCTACGAGCTGTTCTCTGTATTCCCAGATGACCACCAGGTGAGGAGGCATGACAAAACTGCAGGATCGCGTCAATCTCATGGTCTGGAATGCATCTCCTAGTAACCTGGTCACTACACAACTTCCACAGATATGGGTCATCCCAAACATAATACTTAGCATCACTCTCAATTTTAGCAATCTGAACACGTGATGCTAAGGGGGGAAAAACAGAAGCAACCAAATAATTTACAATGTGTGCAAACCAAGGAGTGGGGTGAGAGTAAGAAATCATCAACAAACTCTCGTCAGGAAAGGTATCCTGTATGGGCAACACATCAGCTTCATTCCCAGCTTTTTCAATCCGGCTTAGGTGGTCTGCAACCAAATTTCGTGCTCCACTCCGGTCTTCAATTTGCAAGTCAAACTCCTGGAGCAGTAGCATCCACCTGATCAATCTAGGCTTTGACTCCGCCTTTTTCAACAAAAACTTTAGAGCTGCATGGTCAGTATACACAATAACAGGTGATCCAAGCAAATATGACCTAAACTTATCAAGGGCAAAAACAATTGCCAACAACTCTTTTTCAGTGGTGGTATAATTTGTCTGGGCAACATCCAAAGTGCGTGAAGCATAGTAGATCACTCTCGGCAGCTTGTCAATTTTCTGTGTCAAGACAGCCCCTAATGCATAATTAGACGCATCACACATGAGCTCAAATGAGGCTGTCCAATCTGGTGCCTGAATGATAGGGGCGGTGGTCAAAGCTTCCTTCAGGCAATCAAACGCCTGCTTGCATCTGTCATCAAAAGAAAAGTCAATATCTTTCTGCAGCAGTCTGGACAAGGGAAGCGCCTTCTTGCTGAAATCTTTGATGAAGCGCCTGTAGAAACCTGCATGTCCAAGAAAAGATCGCACCTCTCGCACGCAAGAGGGGTAAGGCAACTGCGAAATCACAGATATCTTAGCAGGGTCTACCTCTATTCCCTTTTCAGAAATGATATGCCCTAGAACCAAACCTTGTCCAACCATGAAGTGACATTTCTCAAAATTGAGAACAAGGTTTGTTTCTATGCATCTTTTCAAAACTTTTTCCAGATTGTCTAAACATGCATCAAAGGAGGATCCATACACAGTAAAATCATCCATAAACACCTCTATGCAATTCTCAAGAAAGTCGCCAAAAATGCTAAGCATGCACCGCTGGAAGGTACCAGGGGCGTTGCACAGACCAAAGGGCATCCTCCTATAGGCAAAAGTGCCAAAGGGGCAGGTGAATGTGGTTTTTTCTTGATCCTCAGGCGCAATATTTATTTGAAAGTAACCAGAAAAACCATCAAGAAAACAATAATGAGATTTACCTGCCAGGCGCTCCAGCATCTGATCAATGAATGGCAGGGGGAAATGATCTTTCCTGGTTGCTTGGTTGAGCCTCCTATAGTCAATGCAGACTCTCCAACTGTTCTACACTCTAGCTGGGATAAGCTCATCCCTCTCATTCTTCACCACAGTGAGGCCAGTTTTCTTGGGCACAACATGGATGGGGCTAACCCACTGACTGTCTGAAATAGGGTAGATGATCCCAACTTGCAAAAGCTTGGTCACCTCCTTCTTGATGACGTCCATGATCATGGGGTTTTGCCTTCTTTGTGGCTGTCTGACTGGCCTTGCCCCATCTTCCAAAAGAATTCTATGCATGCATGTGGATGGGCTAATACCAGGTATGTCAGCCAAACTCCAACCGATGGCCTTCTTGTGCTTCCTCAGCACACCAAGCAACTTCTCCTCTTGAACAGAATCAAGGGAGGTAGAAATGATCACTGGTTTCTTCTCATCATCCTCCAAGTACACGTACTTGAGGTTATCTGGGAGCTGTTTCAACTCAAGAGTAGGTGCCTGCAAGTCAGATTCATTTGTACTTCCTACAAAGTGGTTAGTGCATTCTGACTCCAAAGAATTCACAGGTAAAGGCGGAACACCTATCTCATCAAGCTCCAAATCCATATCCATGACAATTACATTATCAACATCATCCATATCAAAAACATCATCAACATCATGGATATCAAAATTCTCTTCAAAATCAACATCATTCTCAAATTCAGATTTAATGCATGTATGTAGAGAAGATAAAAAAGAATGCTCTTTCTTATGCAAAGAATCAGAATCATCAACAACATATTTATCAATAATGTCATCCAATGCATCGATCTTAAACAGAGAATGGTCCTCAGCTGGAAATTTCATTGCATCAAGGATATTAAAATGAACAACAATATCAGCAAATTCCATAGACAAAGTTCCAGCATACACATCAATCTTAGTTCGGACAGTTTTCAAGAATGGCCTGCCTAAGATAATGGGAGCGGATCCATGAGAGAATCCCTCCTCCATTTCCAAAACATAAAAGTCAGCAGGAAAAATCAATTCACCAACCCTAACCAAGACATCCTCTATGAAACCTGCTGGGTGGGTAACACTCCTATTAGCCAACTGAATGACCACACCCGTGGTTTGCAAAGGACGAAGAGACAAAGATGCATATATAGACAAAGGCATGACATTAACAGAAGCACCCAAATCAAGCATGGCATTTTCAAATTTATTGTTTCCAATCACACAAGGAATGCAAAATATACCTGGGTCCTTGCACTTTTCAGGGATGTGCGGGACCGACTTACCAATAAGCGCAGATACATTCCTTCCCATGCTAATTCTCTCATTTCCCTTCATCTTCCTCTTGTGTGTGCACAGCTCCTTCAAGAATTTGGCATACTTCGGTATCTGCTTGATGGCATCGAGTAGAGGTATGTTCACCTCTACCTTCCTGAAGGTCTCCAGAATTTCCCTATCCACCTCTTCCATCTTTTTGCTAGGAAGTGCCCGTGAAGGAAATGGTAGAGGGATAGGTCGGTCAACCAATGGAGAAGGTGCGGCAGCAGTGGTGGTGGAAGAGGGAGAAGATCCACTTGAAGAAGAACCACCGGCTGGAGAAGAAGATTCACCCACCTCAAATGCCTTGCTCGGACCGTCATGGTCGTTCTTTCTAGGACAAGTAGCAGGCACGGGTGTAGGTGTAGAAGCGGGCTCTGAAGGCACAAAAATCTGCTTCCCTGATCTAAGGGTTATGGCACTCACATTCCTTGGGTTTTGCACAGTCTGGGATGGTAACTTATCCGAATTCTGAGACTGCGTCTGGTTTATCTGAGTAGCCATCTGACCCATCTGGTTAGTGAGACTCTGTATCGAAG
This sequence comes from Vigna umbellata, assembly GCF_029865625.1. Taxonomy (NCBI): domain Eukaryota; kingdom Viridiplantae; phylum Streptophyta; class Magnoliopsida; order Fabales; family Fabaceae; genus Vigna; species Vigna umbellata. Next base: position 53,401,746 of record NC_142168.1, on the reverse strand, counting down.
CTCTAGTCTCCTGCTGAAACTGCGGGTTTTGCATAGTCATCTGTCTCACTAACTCTTCCAATGAAGGTTCAGACGAAGTGGAAGGTTGGGCAACTGGTTGGGCAGGTGCCTCTTGTTGCTGCTGTTGTTGTTGCCTCTGGTGTTGTTGCATAGGTGGAGGCACATATCTGTTAGGTGCTCCAGCATTCTGGAAAGGTGGTGCTTGCTGTTGATGCTGTGGCACATTGTTCCATCTCAGATTGGGGTGATTCCTCCACCCTGGGTTGTACCTGTTGCTGGATAAGTCATGATTTTGCTGTTATTGCTGCCTATTGTTGTAGATGTTCGTAGCATAAGCCTGAGGCACATCAGAGGCAGCAGAGTGCTGCAAAGAAGGACAAGCATCTGTATAGCGGTCACTAAAAGGACAAATAGCACATAGTCGTGCAACAGATGCAGATGGAGCTGCAGATCTCTGGTTGGTAGTCAACTGTGTCACCATCTTCGTAAGAGAGTCAATCTTTCCTTCCAACTTGCTTTCAACAGCTGATAAAGACTGGGCAACAACATCATGTACGCCCCTCACCACAATGGCATCATTCCTGGTGCTAAACTGTTGGGAGTTGGAGGCCATCTTCTCAATCAATTGCCTGGCCTCAGCAGGTGTGGTGTCTCCAAGAGCTCCACCACTGGCAGCATCAATCATACCACGGTCCATGTTGTTCAAACCCTCATAGAAATACTGGACAAGGAGATGCTCAGGTATCTGATGGTGGGGACAACTAGCACAAAGTGTCTTGAATCTCTCCCAATACTCATATAAGTTCTCTCCACCAAGCTGCCTAATCCCAGTTATGTCTTTTCTGATAGCTGTGGTCCGGGTTGCTGGAAAAAATTTATCTAAGAACAGCCTCTTCAGATCATCCCAGCTAGTGACGGATCTAGGCGCTAAACCATACAACCAATCCTTAGCAACATTTTCCAATGAATGAGGGAATGCCTTCAAGAAGATGTGCTCTTCAGGAACATCATGTGGTTTCATACTAGAACAGACAATGTGGAATTCCTTCAAATGCTTATGAGGACTCTCACCTGCAAGACCATGAAACTTGGGCAACAAATGGATCAGTCCAGTCTTGAGAACAAATGGAACGTCCTCATCAGGATATTGGATGCACAAGCTTTCGATATCGAAATCAGGTACAGCCATCTCCCTAAAAGTCCTCCCACGAGGTGGAGGTTGTGCCATATTGTTCTCAGTGTGAAAAACAACAGAATCAGAATCAGAATCACGTGCAGATGCAACAGATGCAGTAGATGCAGTATGCACAAAGTACTCAGCAGTGGGATGCACAGTATCCAATGGAACAGACTCAAAAACAGACTCTAAAGATAAGTTTCTAGAATGCCTAGCTAACCTATGAAAAGTTCTATCAATCTCAGGATCAAAGGGTGGTATAGGCCCAGGATTTCCCCTAGTCATGCACTAAGTCACAACACCCTAAAATCATGAAACGATATCACAAAAATTTTGAACAGACAAAACAACCTAAACAAACAAATCACACACACTCAAAGATACAAGACAAAACACAACACACAAACAACACATTATCAACACAAAAGACCTAAAACTGAACCGTTGGTCCCCGGCAACGGTGCCATTTTGATGAGAGGGTCGCACCTCCCACAAAAATTGTGCATAAAAGAATGCAGTATAGACTAGGAAGTGACTCCTAGGTCGTCTCTCAAGGACCAATATTGCGGTTCAGTCTCAGATCACACACGAAAAAAAAGGGGGGTTTTTGAAAGTGTTTTGTGAATGCAATTAAACTAAATTGAGACCGAAAATTAAACAAAACCGAATATAACTGAAAGCATCAAAATATATGAAAACGTTAAAGTAAACAATGCAATAGATAAATATCCAAATGCAATTATAGCTATCAAAATACAAACAATCAAATGCACACAACTAGAATAAAACTTCAAAGCAAAAGTGTATCAACTAATTGAAAATGTAACTGTTAGCTAAAAATTTAAAAGGTAAATGCGTGAAGAACACTTAAAATTAAATGCTTGAAGAAGTAAGTCGGACGTGGCAGCTGCTGGTATAGAAACCGTGCACTCACCTTTCTTCATAAACCACCGCATCTCATTCTCTAGAAAAATGAATCATCCCCCTTTTCCTCCATCCAGGCCGTGACACCTTGCTTCCATCTCATTCTCCTTATCCAAGAATCAAATCCCGTGAGCTGCTGTCCATTCCTTTAGCACGTCCCATCTCCTAAATTCCTAACTTCACGTGAGCATCAAATGGCTTGGACACCACCTCACTTCTTCCTTCAATTAAATTTTCTCTTCCTTATTTCCATCCAGCCGTGACACCTAATCCTATTTTTCCAATTAGAAACGAAAACCGAGAGCTGCTGGACGCTGGATAAAGAAAGCTTGCTAGATGGGAAAACTTCCAAAAGAATCCACTAATGTGCTGAAAAGAAAACCAAATTAAATCACGTCTTCTCCTATACTCCACGTAACCTTGTGCGTGTCAAAAGCCATCCCGCATGTGCTTTCTATTCCACTTGAATGAAGATTGAAATTAGTGCCCCCTTCTCCATCATCAATCACCGTTGCTACTGCTCCATGTGCGTGCTCCACTTCTTCACTGTGCACACCACTCTCTTCCAGCTCAAAAACGTGCCCGTGACAGCTGCTGCCCATTCTCCAACATTAAATGACAACCAAACCAACTAAATGTGTAGCCGTGTGCTTTTCTTCCAGGCCGTTCCATTTCTCTGAATAAAATAAGGACACCATCCTGGAGCATTCTCTCCCTCTCGGTTGCAGCTGGAACAGCCCCAGGACCAGGCACCGTGACACCTACTACAGCTTCCCTTCTTCCAACGCAACACGCCTACACCATGCTCAAGCCAAATTAAATCTCCATTTCCAGCTCCACCTCACAAGCACCTACTCAGATAAATTAGCATCTCTATTCTGTAAAATGATGAAGGCTTTTGCGTCTAAGGAAAGCAAAACCGAGACCTCCTAGAGTATTAAAAAAAAGAAAATCGAGAGCTTTCCTTTACGAATAACCGTGCATAAAAATGTTCTTCCTCCATTCTTAGTGACCAAGTGTTCAAATGAAAAAAAAAATTGTGTGCTGGAAAAAAAAAAGTCTTCAGTGCAAAAGTGCTTAAGCCATTTTTCATTCCATCCGGAATTTGAGAATCGCGTTTCAGCCAACACAAAAGCCCCAAAACCAAAGCTGAGACCGAGAGTGAGTACAGTGCAAATGGCAAGTGGCGGCTGGCTTTTCCAAGGGCCGTGGGTCACCTTTAATAAGGGTGGGGTCCACACAAAAACCCTAAGGTGCCAAAGTCATTTTTTTCCTTCACATTTTGGGTCTAATCTACTTTACCAAAAATTGTCCCAAAATGTAAAAGTTGATACAGAAATTCTAAACTACTGAATTACAATTTAATTAATTCTAAAATGTCTGTGTGGAGAGTCTTGGATTTATTTGGCATTCTTCCTGATGTCCCAAAATGTATTTCCAAAATTTTCCTGCACTTCAAAAATGCACTTAATCAGCTTAGAAAACCCAAATTAGCGCAATTACAAATTTCCGACCAAATTAAGCACAATTCGGAAAACGGGGAAATAACAAACAATTAAACACAATTCCCTGGTCTATTTAAGTGCAATAAACTAAATATAATTCAAGAAATAATGACTCATCAGGGAGCTAGCATTAACTTAATGTCGTTATCCATGTTTAAAACAATTGAGGGTTTGGAACTCAAACCTACCAGAATGGCTCTTTAATTGACAGATAGGTCTCTTAAATATCCATGCGGGGTGGTTGAAGACGTTTTAGTGAAGGTTGACAAGTTTGTATTCCCAATAGATTTTATTGTAATGGAGATGGAAGGGAATGGTGATGTGCCTCTCATTCTTGGGAGACCTTTTATGAAGACTGTTAGAGTTTTAATTGATGTAGAGAATGGTAAGCTTAAAGTGAGAGTTCATGATGAAGAAGTAAACTTTGACGTATTCAAAGCCATGACATATCCAAATGATGATAAAACATGTTTTCAACTTGACGAACTTGATGAAGTTTGTATGGAGCAAGAATGGATGGTGTGTTATGCTTCTCAATTAGAAAAAACTCTTATTGATGCGTGTGAATATTTAGATGAAGGAGAAGAGAAATTAATTGAAGAATGTATGATGGACTTGGAGACATTGAAGGAGGTTCTAGTGGAGGATACAAAGTTAGAGAAGGAAGAAAAAGTCAAAGCAAAGAAGTTAGAATTAAAAATAGTACCATCACATCTGAAGTATGTTTTTATATAAGAAGATGGAACAAAGCCAGTTATCATCAGTAACTCTTTGTTCCCAAAAGAAGAAGAAGAATTGATTGAAATTCTGAAACCTAACAAAGAAGCGATTGGGTGGTTAATCTCAGATCTTAAAGGTATCAGCCCAACTTATTGTATGCATAAGATCTTTATGGAAGATGATTATAGACCGAGTGCTCAACCACGGAGAAGGTTAAATCCTGTAATGAAGGAGGTGGTTAGAAAAAAAGTGTTGAAACTTTTGGAAGCTGGTATCATCTATCCAATCTCTAACAGTGAATGGGTACGTCCAGTACAGGTGGTTCCAAAGAAAGGCGAGATGACAGTAATTCATAATGAGAAGAATGAACTCATTCCTACTCGGACAGTTACTGGATGGCGAATGTGCATTGATTACAGGAAGCTAAATAAAGCCACTAGAAAGGATCATTTTCCTCTTCCTTTCATGGACCAGATGTTGGAGAGATTAGTAGGTCAAGCTTTTTATTGTTTCTAGATGGATATTCTGGATACAATCAAATTGTAGTAGATCCAAAAGACCAAGAGAAGACGACCTTTACTTGTCCTTTTGGTATCTTTGCATACAGAAAGATGCCATTTGGATTATGTAATGCTCCAGCTACATTTCAAAGGTATATGCAGGCAATTTTTGCAGATATCCTAGAAAAGTGCATTGAAGTCTTCATGGATGATTTTTCAGTCTTTGGAAATTCTTTCCAAAGGTGTTTAGCTAATTTGGATATTGTTCTTAAAGATGTGTTCAGACAAATCTTGTTCTTAATTGGGAGAAATGTCATTTCATGGTAACAGAAGGAATTGTGCTGGGACATAAAATTTCTGCTAAAAGGATTGAGGTGGATAAAGCCAAAGTGGAAGTCATTGAGAAACTGCTCCACCAATAAATGCAAAAGGGAATCAGGAGTTTTCTAGGTCATGCTGGATTTTATAGAAGATTCATCAAAGATTTTTCAAAAATTGCTAAACCATTGAGTAATCTTCATATGAAGGATGCTCCTTTTGTGATGAATGAAGAATGTTTGAAAGCTTTTGACACATTGAAGAGTAAATTGGTGTTAGCTCCAGTAATTATAGCTCTAGATTGGAATAAAATTTTTGAGCTAATGTGTGATGCTAGTGATTATGCAATAGAAGTCATTCTTGGCCAGCAAAAAGAGCAGATCTTTCATCCAATTTATTACGCTAGCAAAGTTCTCAATGATGCATAGTTAAATTATGCTACTACGGAGAAAGAGTTCCTAGCTATAGTGTATGCTTTAAAGAAATTTAGACCTTATCTTATTGGGTCTAAGGTGATTATTTATACAGATCATGCAGCTATCAAATATTTGTTGACAAAGCCAGACTCTAAGCCACGTCTGATTAGATGGGTACTACTCTTGCAAGAATTTGATGTGGAGATCCGTGATAAGAAAGGGAGTGAGAACTTGATATTTGATCATTTGTCACGGCTAGTCAACAGGAGGTCACTAGCAAGGAATCAGAGATCTGGGAATCTTTTTCAGATGAAGCACTCATGTATATTCAGCAAAGGCCATGGTTTGCTGATATGACTAATTTCAAAGCTGCAAGGGTAATGCCAGAAGATCTAAATTGGCAACAAAGAAATAAATTTTTGCATGATGTCAAGCAGTTTGTCTGGGATGATCCTTATTTGTTCAAAATTGGAGCAGATAATCTTTTGAGGAGATATGTGACAAATGAAGAAGCAGAAGGAATTCTCTGGCATTGTCATGATTCACCTTATGGGGGACATTTTAATGGAGAAAGAACAGTAGCAAAAGTTCTCCAATCAGGGTTTTATTGGCCAATTCTATTTAAAGATGCTCATAATCGTGCTAGAAATTGTGATAAGTGTCAAAGAGCAGGGACGATTACTAGACGTCATGAGATGCCATTACAGGGCATTCTAGAGGTTGAGGTTTTTGATTGTTGGGGTATTGACTTTGTGGGACCCTTTCCTCCATCTTTCAACAATGAATACATCTTAGTAGCAGTGGATTATGTGAGTAAATGGGTGGAAGCATTAGCTTGTCCTAAAAATGATGCTAGCAATGTAATCAAATTTTTGAAGAAATAGATATTTTCACGTTTTGGAACTCCAAGAGTGCTAATTAGTGATGGGGGATCTCATTTCTACAATTATCAGCTACGAAAAGTACTCAAACATTATGGAGTGAGACATAAGGTAGTTGTACCTTATCATCCACAAACCAATGGACAAGTTGAGGTATCTAACAGAGAGATAAAAAGGATCCTGGAAAAAATCGTTACTTCATCAAGAAAGGATTGGTCACTAAAACTAGATGCTGCTCTTTAGGCTTATAGGACGACAATGAAGACATCCATGAGATTATCACCTTTTCAATTAGTCTATGGGAAAGCATGTTATTTGCCAGTAGAGTTGGAGCATAAAGCTTTGTGGGCTTTAAAATTCTTGAATTTTGATCCTTATGAAACTCAGAGCACACGTAGAAGGCATATTCTAGAGCTTGAAGAAATGCGGTTACATGCATATGATTCATCCAGGGCTTATAAAGATAAGATTAAGTTTTATCATGATAGGAAGTTGGTGAATAAAGTTTTTAATCCAGGGCAGCAGGTGCTCTTATTCAACTCAAGATTAAAGCTATTTCCTAGGAAGTTGAAGACAAAATGGTCAGGACCATTCATAGTAAAAGGAGTGCATCCAAATGGAGCAATTGAATTACTTGATCCAGCTGATGATGATCAACAGAAAAGTTGGGTGGTGAATGGTCAACATCTCAAGCCTTATCTAGGAGGAGAAGTGCAACGCTTGTCCACAAGGATGCAGTTGGTTGATCCTTGAGATTTTGGGTCAAGCTCGTGACGTTAAACAAGCGCTTATTGGGAGGCAACCTAGTGTTCTGAACTTATTTGCTTCTGTTTTTAGAATAGGGTTTGATGTACTCAATTGGAAACTTTGTCTGCTATGATGGTTTGCTTATGATTGTTGTTTGATAAGTAATGCTTGATGATGCTTTGATATTGATTGATGTTGAGATGTGCACATTATATGCTTATACAGGTGATTCATAAGCTTTGTGAACAAATGCATGATGTTGTGATTGTGATCATGATACTAAGCAGGATGTGTACATGTGGAATGTGAATGAGCTTATATGTGAGGTTTTGAGCTCCAGAATTTTTGTGATTGAATGCTATTACTTTGAAAGCATGAATGATTTTGCCCAGGTTTTCTATGATTGAATCAATTGCTTGTTTGCATCATATGATCAAGGCCATTTGTTGGTAACCCTTTTATTAGCCAAATTCATGATTTTAGCCCATAAAAGAGAGCACTATGTGTTCCGTCATTTGAACCCTTAGCCTTGAACATAAATTGAAAACCCCTTGTGAAAAGATTTACCTTGAGTTAAGTAGAAAATATTTTGTGGTATTGACAAATGTTCAAGTTTGGGGTTGTTGGGAAGTTATGAAAGGGAAATTGAAAGCATTGAGCTAAGATATAAGAACTAAGTATGTGAAAAGAAAAAGAAAGAGAAAAAGAAAAGAGAAGAAAAAGCAAAGCTCAATGCAAAGGAAAGTTGGGAATAAGTAAGAATGATTGTGTTTATATGATTCTCTTAACTCAAGGGTTTTGTGATCTAGAAAAACCAATTTTCTTGTTAGCCCAGCCACATTATAAGCCATTGAAAAGTCCTTGTGATGATGTATGCTTGTGAATGTATTTGATTATTGTTAAATGAAAGGCAAAGTCAATTCATGTGACATGGTGATAGTAGAGTGATTGAGTGAATACCTCTTATACACTTGTGTGTTTGAGTGAAACACTTTATCTAGTGAGGAAAGATTCCATGAGCACATGAACATCCATGCTTAGTTGATTGATCATTCATGAAAAGGAGCATTTGTTGGATATTAGGTGATTATGTGAACACTAAAGCATGTGCATGTCTTGATTGAAGTTTTTGTCATGAGCTTAATTGAGTACTTACTTATCTTGAAAAAAGGTTTTTTTAATGGAGTGAACCATTGTATTGAGTGGTAGAAGATTGAGTTACATCTTGTTTGCTTGAGGACAACCAAAGTTATAAGTTTGGGGTTGTGATAACAGTTGAAAAACTATTATTTTCATGCTTAAAATTGATACTAAAAGCAACCTTTAACACTTAGAAACTAGCTTGGAATCATGCTTTTGTTCATATTTTTAGAAATAAGAGAGTTGGACAGGTTTATTCTTGATTTCAAGGTTTTATGCAGGTTTTAATGTGAATTTGATGAAAGAAGTGAAGAAGGATAGAGATGGAATCAGAAAAGAACTCAAAAAGTGCAAAAGAAGAGAAGCCGCAAGTACCGCTCAGCGCCAGTTTACCGCTGAGCAGCACTAATGAACACCCGTTGGCTCCGCTGAGGGGTGAAAGTGTAGCTGAGGGGAAGAATTCAACACACGCAGTTACCGCTGAGCGCCATTATTTTGGGCTTAGGCCCACTTTTCTGTATTATTTTGAATAGTATATAAGCTTTAGGACTTCCTAGGGTTTTTATCTTGGCAAAGTACAAAGCAAACACACAGCTTTCCACCCCTTGGAGGAAGATCTTGGATGCTAAGGCTACCTACTCATCTTTCTAGGATTCTATCTTTCATTATTTCATTGTATTTCATCTAGTTTCACCATGAATATGGTGAACTAAACTCTTCTTGTTGTTAGGGAATCTATGTAATCTTTTGAAGCTCTCATATATGGAATTTTGTGTTTAAACATCATATCTATGATACATTCTTTCTTTCATCATTAGTTAGGGTTTTTTCTCTTTTCTCAAAGCATGCATTGTTTAACTCATTCGATGTCATGATTATTGGTTTTATTGATATGGACACATACGGTAAAATCTAGATCCGGGGAAATTCTCCCAAAAGCATTATCGCCTAGACATAGGGATATGAGGGTTGGTTGCCTTTAAGCTTCTGTGCTTCAGAATTAATTATTAGGGATGCTAGGAATTGTATGAACTCATAATTAAGTATAGGCTTTCTTCGTTGAAACATCGAGTTTAAGGTAATTTAGAGAGTGACATTAACATTGATGAAAAGAATGATGCATTCCTAAAATATATGAGAGTGGATAAGATTAACTTGATTACCCCAACAACATACTCATCCATATAATTCGTTCAGTGTTTGTTTTCTTCTTTCCCATTGATCATCACATGCATACATGTTTACTTTTTGTCTTTTGCATTTGAAACCTATAACCATTTGTTCACAAGTCTTAAATAATTAAGAAATCATATAACTAACTAGGTCGTGAGTCCTTTGGGAGAACGATACTTGGTCTTACCGAGTTTATTACTTGATACGATTCGGTCACACTTGCCGAGGGTTAAACAAGTTTATGGCGCCGTTTTTCGGTGTTCATAAATTTGTCATCATAGACCGAGCGCATCACCTGGGGGAGTGCCAGTACTCTTAGGTGAAGAAGAAGGATGGCAGCTCTCGGCTTTGTATTGACTACAGACAATTAAACAAGCTAACCATCAAGAATAAGTACCCCTTACCTAGGATTGATGATCTGTTGGATCAACTACATGGGGTAAGATATTTTCGAAGATTGATTTGAGGTCCGGGTATCATCAGATTCGGGTTAAGGAAGGGGACGTTCAGAAGACTGCATTCAGGCCTCGATATGGTCACTACGAGTACGTAGTAATGTCGTTCGGTGTTACTAATGCTCCTGCCATATTCATGGACTACATGAATCACATTTTAGGCCGTTCTTGGACAAGTTCGTGGTTGTTTTCATTGATGATATCCTTATCTACTCCAAGAGTTATGAAGAACATGAAGAACACTTGAGGATGGTACTTGGTGTATTGAGGGAAAAAGAGTTGTACGCCAAGTTATCCAAGTGTGAGTTTTGGATGAATGAAGTGCAATTCTTGGGGCACGTATTCTCTGCTGGAGGTATCTCAGTGGATCCGACTAAGGTACGAGAGGTACTGGAATGGGAAAGACCGTGTTCGGTCACTAAGGTTAGAAGTTTTGTGGGGCTGGCAGGCTATTATAGGCGATTCATTGAAGGATTCTCTAAGATAATAGTGTCGTTGACGCAACTGATCAGAAAGGATCACCCGTTCGCTTGGATCGATCGGTGTGAATCCAGATTCCAAGAACTGAAGCAGAAGTTAACGAGCGCTCTAGTCTTGGTCATTCCTGACACGGCCAAACCATTCAAAGTCTATTATGATGCTTCTCATCAAGGTTTGGGTTGTGTGCTTATGCAAGAGAGGAGAGTAGTCGCGTACGCTTCTCGGCAACTGAAGGTCCACGAGAAGAACTTTCCTACGCACGACTCGGAGTTGGCAGCGGTGGTTTTTGCATTGAAGATTTGGAGGCACTACTTGTATGGATCCACATTCCAAGTCTTCAGTGATCACAAGAGTCTCAAGTACCTCTTTGATTAGAAGGAGTTGAATATGAGGCAGAGGAGGTGGCTTGAGTTCTTAAAAGACTATGATTTTGAACTGCTTTATCATCCGGGAAAGGCAGATGTGGTAGCGGATGCCTTAAGCAGAAAAGCAGTTGATGTCTCGGTTATGATGGTAAGAGAACTCAGCCTAGTTGAGAGTTTTAGAGACTTGAGATTGTTGTTGAAGTTGGAGCCGAGCAATATACGGTGTTGTACCCTTAGAGTGTCTAGTGATGTCTTTGACCGATGGAAAAGCAGTCAGCTGACGAAGATCTCCAAAAGATCTTGAGCGCGCTCGGTACAAACGAAGCCAAATATTTCAACACGGGAACGGGCAATCTCCTACGATATAGAGATAGGACGTGCGTTCCGAATGATGGCGAGTTGAAGAGGATAACCTTGGAGGAAGGGCATCAAAGTCGTCTTAGCATGCATCCTGGCATGACTAAGATGTATCAAGATCTCAGGAGATCCTTCTGGTGGCTAGGAATGAAGAGTGATGTCGCTCGTTTTATAGCATCATGTTTAACTTGTCAACGAGCCAAGGCAGAGCATCAAAGATCGGGCGGTCTACTACAGCTGTTGGAGATTCCTGAATGGAAGTGGGACAACATCTCGATGGATTTCGTGACCCACTTACCCCGTACGGTCAAGAATCATGACTCCATCTGGGTTATAGTAGACCGGCTGATGAAGAGCGCACACTTTTTGGCTGTCAACCTGAAGATGTCCATGACGAAGTTTGCACAACTCTACATCAACGAGATCGTTCGTTTGCATGGAGTACCGTCCAGCATCATCTCTAACCGAGATACAAGGTTTACATCTCAGTTTTGGCAGTCTCTGTAGAGTGAATTGGGTAGCAAACTTCAAATGAGCTCAGCCTATCATTCTCAGACGGACAGTCAATCTGAAAGAACCATCCAGACGCTTGAAGACTTGCTGAGAACGTGCGTACAGGACCACTTGGGCGTTTGGGATGAATTTCTTCCTTTGGTTGAATTCACATACAACAACAACTTTCAGTCCAGCATTGGAATGACACCTTTTGAAGCTCTTTACGGGAGGAAGTGTCGAACGCCACTCTATTGGTTCCAGGAAGGAGAAAAGGTGTTGACTGGACCTGATAGGTGAAGTTGATTCAAGATAGGTTGAAAACGTCATAGAGCAAGCATAAGTCCTATGCTGACAAGAGAAGAAGGCCTTTGGAGTTCGTTGCAGGAGAGCATGTTTTTCTGAGACTGAATCCAACTACTGGAGTGGGCAGAGTCGTTCGTCCTAAGAAGCTATCTCCCAAATTCATTGGGTTGTACCAGATTTTGAGGCGCATCGGGCCAGTGGCGTATGAATTATCCTTGCCTCCTCAACTATCCAATCTTCATCCAGTCTTCCACGTTTCTCAACTTCGGAAGTACATAGCAGATCCTTCTCATGTACTGGAATTAGAAGACGTTCATATTCGTCAAGACTGAACGGTGGAGATGCAACCAGTACGCATTGAAGATAGCCGAACCAAGTATTACAAGAGAAAAGCCATCAGATTGGTGAGAGTGGTATGGGACGAGAAGACGGGCGACTCTACCTGGGAAGTGGAAAATGCCATGAGAGAATTATACCCTCGCCTGTTTTCTGGTAAGTCTTAATTTTCGAGGACGAAAATTTTTGTAGTTAGGGGGAATGTCAGACCTCATTAAAAACGCACCCAAAACCCCTCTGAGCGGACGCCAGGTGTCAAGCGAAGGAAATCTGGAAATCAGAAAGTGGAAAACAGGTGGCTGCGGGAGAGTGGATATAAAGAATTCTAGTATGAAATTTTCCTATGAAAGTGTACGTTCGTCACTGAATGGTCCTTGACCGTTCGGTTTTTCTAGTGAACTTGGTTGGAATTGAATTCTTTCATTTGGGAAGAATCCTAGTTGAGGACGAGCGTCTTCGTTTTGTAATACTGTGCATGAGCGTTCGCCAAGGGTAGCCGTTCCTTGGTATTCGGTTATAAACTTAAGTATATCTATATGTATTTGTATATTTTCGTCTGTTCTTAAACACTACTTAAAATGGTATCTATTACATTCATCAACCCTTTTCTCTATAAGTTTAGTAGTGCTTGGTCTTATACCAAGTGCTCGTACTAAGCAAGTGTTTGGTCTTACACCAGGTACTCGCTCTAGTTTCCGTAAGCTAACTACATAATAAGAGCGTTCGTCCAAGCCCAATAGGGTTCGCTCATCATGGTGTTCAGTCTTTGACTGGCATTCTGATTTTCTTGATGTTCAACTCATTCAAAAGTTAAGTATATATATTGACGTTCGATCTCTTCACTAGATCCAGTTATGTACCCTTATTTGATATCCCTCAATGTTTGTCTAAATTGGTTCCGACCTAGAGTTTTAGTACTCGGCCTAAGCTTGTTGGTGTTCGGTCTAACTCGTGAGTCAATTCATCCAATTGGCTCACTTAGTATATAAACGTTTGGTTCTAATCGTCCTTGAGAAATATTATGTTAATCACTCTCTTTCTTAAACCAATGATTCTCTCTCTCTCGGTTTTGATCCGCTTGGAACTGGAGACCTTTAGTCTCACTCCAAGCATTCGGTCTTGTTCAGAGTCGAAGTTCATGTTCGACATTTGGTATCTTCAGAGACATTTATTCAAATTGATCTTATTAAGGTCTTATTAATGGAAGATGATGAAATATGATGTGTACGAAATGAGTTAGATTATGATCGAGCGTTCCAGGGAGGAATAGCTCATGAATGAATATCGGAAATTTGGTAAAGTATGAATGTGGGCATGCTAAGCTGGCGGTTCATCCTGATATTCCGTGATTACTCGTTCTCACGTAGAGAAGGGTAAGTGATGGACAAATTTATGAACACCAAATTATGATGTCACAAACTTGTTTTTCAATCGGCAAGTGTGACCGAATCGTTCAAGTAATAAACTTGGTTAGACCAAGTATCGTTCTTCCCAAAGGACTCACGGCCTAGTTTAGTTATGTGGTTTCTTGATTAGCTAAGACTTAAAGAAGAAATATTTGGAGTTTAATATGCAAGACAGAAAATAAACATGTATGCATGAAGTTTTGATCAATGGCAAAAAGCAAAAGATAAACACTTTCAATGAAATTTATGTATGAATATGTTGTTGGGGGTCAATTTCATCTTATCCACTCTCATATATTTTAGGAATTCAACATTCAAATCATCATTGTTAATGCCACTCTCTAAAGTACCTTTCTAGAAGGCTTCTCCCTAATCACGAGTTCATACAATTCCTAGCATTCCTAATGATCAGTTCATAAGTGCAGGAGCTTAACGACAACCAATATCATATTGGGAGAAATTCCCCGGATCTAGACTTCCCCGTACGTGCCCGTATCGACAAAACCAATAATCATGCATCGAATGAGTTAAACAATGCAAGCATTAAGCAAAGAGGAAAAACCCTAACTAATGATGAAAGAAAGCATAAGTCTTAATTAAAAGATATAAAAACAGATTCCATATATGAGAGCTTCACAAGATTACATTGATTCCCCAACAAACATACAGAGTTTAGCTCACCATATTCATGGTGAACCTAGATGAATAACAATGAAAGAATGAAAGATAAAACCCTAAAAAAGTGAAGAGGAAGTCTCAGCATCCAAGCTCCTCCTTCAAAGGGGTGGAAGAGAGAGTGTTTGCCTCGTTTCTGCCAAAGATACCTAACCCTAGGAAACCCTAAAGCTTATATATCATTCGTAAATTACAAAAAGTTAAGTCCAAGCCCATTAAAGTACCGCTCAGCGGTAAAATACCGCTCAGCGGTAAGTACGTGACTCGTTTTCTCCCCTCAGCGGCCATTTTGCCCCTCAGCGGACCTCACGTGACTTCCAGAGTGCCGCTCAGCAGTAAACTGCCGTTGAGCGGTGACTTCGGCTTCTCCTTTTTGCACTTTTTGTTGTCTTTTCTGATTTCAACTCTCTCCTTCTTCACTTCTTTCACCAAATTCACCTTAAAACCTGCACAAAAACACTGAAATCAAGCATAAACCTGTCCAGCTCTCTTATTTCTGAAAATATCAATAAAAGGCATGATTTCAAGCTAGTTTTTAAGTATAAAGGTTGCTTTTAGTATCAATTTTAAGCATGAAAATAACAGTTTTTCAACTGTTATCACAACCCCAAACTTAGAACTTTGCTTGTCCTCAAGCAAACAAGATGTAACTCCATCTTCAACCAATTCATATGATGGTTCACCTCATTCAAAAATATTCTTTCAGGATAAGTAAAAACTTCAATTAAACTTATGACCAATATTTCAATCAAGATGTGCACATGCTTTAGTGTTCACAAAGTTATTTAAATTCCAACAAATGCTATTTTTCATGAATGATTAATCAATTAAGCATGGATGTTCATGTGTTCATGGAATATATCCTCACTAGGTAAAGTGTTTCACTCACACACAAGTGTATAAGAGGTAATCACTCATTCACTCTACTATCACAAAGTCACATGAATCAACTTTGCCTTTCATTTTACCACAATCAAAAACATTCACAAGCATGCATCATCACAAGGGCTTTTCAATGGCTTATAATGTGGCTGGGCTAACAAGAAAATGGGTTTTTCTGGATCACAAAATCCTTGAGTTAATAGAATCATAACAACACAATCATCTTATTCATACCCAACTCTCTTTTTGCCTTTGCATTGAGCTTTGCTTCTTTTTCTTTTTCTTTGCTTTTTCTTTGCATATTCTTACTTTTTAGCTCTTAGCTCAATGCTTTTCATGTTTTCCCAATAACCCCAAACTTGAACATTTAACAATACCACACAAGATCTTCTATTTAACTCAAGGTAAAGATTTTCAACCAAGGGTTTTCAGTGTATGTTCAAGGCTAAGGGTTCAAAGGATAAAACACACAGTGTTCTCTTTTAGTGGGCTAATTTTATGAATTTGGCCAATAAAAAGGTTTCCAACAAATGGCCTTGATCATATGATGCAAAACAAGCAATTGATTCAATTATATAAAACCTGGGCAAAATCATTCATGCTTTCAAAGTAATAGCATTCAACAATAACAACTCTGGAGCTCAAAATCTCACATATAAGCTCATTCACATTTGACATACACATCCTGCTAAATTTCACAATCACAATCATGATATCCTGCATTTGTTCACAAAGCTTGTGAATTACCTGTATAGCATTTTAATGTGCACATCATCTCAACATCAATTAATCATAAGCATCATTCAGCATTACTTATCACACAATCACAGTTAATAGCAAACCATCACAAGAAACCAGGTTTCAAATAGAGTACATCAAACCCTAATCTAAAAACAAAAACAAATAAGTTCAGAAAACTTAAACCACAAAAGCATAATCATATGATAGCATTCATCAGTAAATGCTATCTCAGCTCCTCATCAGTCTGAGCTGTCCTCTGTATCTTCCTCTTCCTCTTCATCTTCATCATCTTCAAATGCATCATCATCATCAGCTTCATCTTCTTCCATCTCTCTAGCTGAAGCTTCAGCTGCTCCAGCTCCTCCTCCATGCACTGGTTCTTCTGGCCAAGCTACCACATTATGGAATTCATCCATAGTCCACCTGTGGGCTGGAGGTGTATCATACATCCCCACAATCATCTCAGCAGTAGCCACCTAACCTCTGTGAATGGACTGCAACTGAGCACCTATAAGAGACATATACATGTCCCTCATCTGGAATGGTTATGCTTCATGTGTCTCAGCAGATGTCTGGCTCTGTGTTGGCCCTCTCTCTCTACGAGCACGGCGTGGTGGAACTGGCTGAGCTTCATCCTCACCTCCACAGTACTGTCTGTAATAGGCCTCATCAATAGCTTTTCTTGGCCTCTCAAATGGTGGAACAGAAGTGTCCACACCAGCTAGCTTGCAAAGGTGAGTGATCAAAGAAGGATGTCCTAATGGTGCTTTGTTGTTTGAGGTGTTAGCACATACACTAATTTCATCAGCTATCACCTGCCCAATATTAACATTTAAATTTCTGATAGCACAGTAGATGAATAGTGCCCTACTGAGAGTAATATCTGACACATGTGAACATGGCTGAATGTTGGCATGAGAAAACGCCATCCAATACTTCGCAAGAGGAGTCAAATCCGTCCTCCTAATGTTAACCACTGAGCCAGATCTATTCCTTTGGAAGTGTCCTCCAGGTATACACAATACTCTTTCCACATCCTCATAATCAGCACCTTCCTCCATACAAAGAGCGAACTGGCACTGCTCACCAGCCCATACAGTATCCAGGAAATTATTAATAGAATTAGGATCATACCTGATAGCATGGCCTCTAACATAGCCCAAATAATTCTCAGCTGGATAATCACCAATCTTCTTTGCATTGGCGTAAAATTCCTTTACCACAGCTATATTGGCTGGTGCAGGATAGGTGGCTAGCTTTCCCCAGTCATTCCCCAACACTTGCTCTCCAAATTGAGGAGCAAAGTTAGGTATCATTCCAACCTTTCTCTCCATCAAGAGTCTTCTGTCCTGAACCACCCTATAGTGCTTCTCATGTTTCCTAGAGAGGAACCTGCTAGAGTGGGGTTACTCTGGTTCCTTTTCCTTTCTCTTGGTTGCCATGGTTTTCAATCTTTTTCCTGAAGAGGATGCCATTCCTACATTCAAAACATAAATACAAAACCATAGAACATGATGTTAAACATTAGTAAAACATAGAACATAACTCCTTTCGAAGGTAAACCATCGCTGAGGGCCAGAATTTCCCCTCAGCGCCACCAGTGCACTAGTCCAGATCACAAAAACCAGAAAAAACCAAATATGGCAGAGTGTCGCTCAGCGAACTCTGCAGATTTTTGAAAAACTTGTTTTAAAGTTGTCCTAACTCCACCCAAATGCAATTTTCAGTTTTCCAGTTCATAATCATGCAGTTTAATCGGTTCAAACATCAAATATATCATCAAATCATGCAAATAAATCAAAACCCCTAAATCTTCATGCTTTGACAATCATATTCAAAATCAAAAACCCTAGAATGAACAAAATGCATTTTACTTACTTGGGTGGAGATACTAGATGCAATGAGAATGCTTCCAAGCTAGAATGCTCTCTTCCAACCCCAAACTTTGATGGCACACTAGTGAAAAAGTGAGTAGAAGAGAAATTTTCTTAAGAGGGAAGAGTGAAAAGATGTGGAAAACCTTGGAGAAGGTATGTGGGAGTGTTTGTGCAGAGAAAAATCTGAAAGTGTGAAAGAATACGCAGCTTAGGGTTTAAAAATACCCTAATGGGCTCGGGTCCCGCTAAGGGGAACTAAAACCCAATCTGCGAGAGTACCGCTCAGCGGTAAAGTACCGCTCAGCGGCACTTTCGTGATGTGTTCTTCTCCTTCTTTTCTTAACCTACGTGTCTCCTAGACATGCCCCTCACTGGCTCCCTGCAATTCAATGTTCAAAATGCTTATGCAAACCCTAACTAAAATAAACAAACAGAAATATTCAATCAACTGGGTTGCCTCCCAGGTAGCGCTTGTTTAACGTCACGAGCCTGACCCAAAATCCACCAACACCCTTTAGTAGGTGCAAAATTTTCTTACCAACACCCATCAGTAGGTGTTACAGCCATAGTATCCTTCAGTAGATACTTAACCACCTAGCATCCTTCAGTAGATGCTATTTTCAACAAAATAATTACAAAAATAATGTCCACAAATTAAAAATTACAAAACCAAAATAAAATCAAAGGTTCTTAAATCAACTGGGTTGCCTCCCAGCAAGCGCTCTTTTAACGTCATTAGCTTGACCCAAGCTCAAGTTCCTTCTTCTTTTTCTTCTTTCTACTGAACTTCTTCAAAAATTTGATCAAACCAGGAACCTGTTGCAATGTCTCAATCATAGGAACTTTAATCTCCAATTTCTTGAAGATTTCCATAAAGCACTTGAATTTCTTTTCCTTCCTATGATTCTTCTTTAGATGAGGATGGGATTTTTCATATGATTCCTTCTTCTTTCCTCTCATCTTCTTTTTCTTCCTTTTTCTCTCCCTAAATTTTCTCTTTTTCTTTTCTTTTATTTTTTTCTTCCCTTTTCTTTTTCTCCTCAACTTCTTTATTTTCACACAAATTTTCTTTCTCTCTTCTCTCTCAACCACTTCTTTTTCTTTTTCTTCATCTTTATCTTTATCACTCAACTCTTCTTTCTCTTTTCTCTCTACCCTTTCCTCATCTCCTTTTAATTTTTCCTCATCAAGAATCTTGTCACTTTCAGTGATAATGACTTGCCCTTCCTCCTTAAGGTTAACTTCAGTATTAACATCATCATTCAATCTCTGATTGATGTAACGAAGTTGCATCTCCATTCTTTTACATGATTCTTCAATGCTTTTCTGAGTAGAGTCGGAATTTTTCAAAAATCGTTGAAGGGTGTCCTCCAACCTATCCAAACTTCCTGATAGAAAGGGTTGTTGCTGCCATTGTTGTTGTGGTTGGTTCTCAAATTGTCCAGCAGCTTGCCAAAATTGGCTTTGATCCATGCTTGAGTGAGGTTCCCACCAGTGGTTGAGATTACTTTGGTGGAATTGAGTGCCCATATAGTTAAATTCTTGACCAAATTGCATTCTGCAGACATTAGGCACAAAACCCTAAAAACAATTGTTAGCACAAAAAGATAGAGAAAAAAAAATCAAAGGATATAATTGAAAAGATAAGAAGATAGGAAATAAAAACAGAAAAATAAAAACAGAAAAATAAAATAAAATAAAATAAAATACAAACGGAAAATAAAATAAAATAAAATAAAATCTAATCTAATCAAATAAAATAAAATCAAATAAAAACCGAAAAATAAAAAAACAGAAAATAAAAACAGAAAACAGAAAAACAGAAAACAAAAAAAAATAAAATCAAATCAAATAAAATACAAACTGAAAAATATAAACAGAAAAATAAAATAAAAAAAATAAAAAATAAATAAAAAAAAATTCGAAATTTAAATTAAAAATAAAAAAAATAAGTCAAAGATAATCAATAATCACACAAATTAACCAGTTAAACCACGAGTCCCCGGCAACGGCGCCAAAAACTTGATGGACAAATTTATGAACACCAAATTATGATGTCACAAACTTGTTTTTCAATCGGCAAGTGTGACCGAATCGTTCAAGTAATAAACTTGGTTAGACCAAGTATCGTTCTTCCCAAAGGACTCACGGCCTAGTTTAGTTATGTGGTTTCTTGATTAGCTAAGACTTAAAGAAGAAATATTTGGAGTTTAATATGCAAGACAGAAAATAAACATGTATGCATGAAGTTTTGATCAATGGCAAAAAGCAAAAGATAAACACTTTCAATGAAATTTATGTATGAATATGTTGTTGGGGGTCAATTTCATCTTATCCACTCTCATATATTTTAGGAATTCAACATTCAAATCATCATTGTTAATGCCACTCTCTAAAGTACCTTTCTAGAAGGCTTCTCCCTAATCACGAGTTCATACAATTCCTAGCATTCCTAATGATCAGTTCATAAGTGCAGGAGCTTAACGACAACCAATATCATATTGGGAGAAATTCCCCGGATCTAGACTTCCCCGTACGTGCCCGTATCGACAAAACCAATAATCATGCATCGAATGAGTTAAACAATGCAAGCATTAAGCAAAGAGGAAAAACCCTAACTAATGATGAAAGAAAGCATAAGTCTTAATTAAAAGATATAAAAACAGATTCCATATATGAGAGCTTCACAAGATTACATTGATTCCCCAACAAACATACAGAGTTTAGTTCACCATATTCATGGTGAACCTAGATGAATAACAATGAAAGAATGAAAGATAAAACCCTAAAAAAGTGAAGAGGAAGCCTCAGCATCCAAGCTCCTCCTTCAAAGGGGTGGAAGAGAGAGTGTTTGCCTCGTTTCTGCCAAAGATACCTAACCCTAGGAAACCCTAAAGCTTATATATCATTCGTAAATTACAAAAAGTTAAGTCCAAGCCCATTAAAGTACCGCTCAGAGGTAAGTACGTGACTCGTTTTCTCCCCTCAGCGGCCATTTTGCCTCTCAGCGGACCTCACGTGACTTCCAGAGTGCCGCTCAGCGGTAAACTGCCGTTGAGCGGTGACTTCGGCTTCTCCTTTTTGCACTTTTTGTTGTCTTTTCTGATTTCAACTCTCTCCTTCTTCACTTCTTTCACCAAATTCACCTTAAAACCTGCACAAAAACACTGAAATCAAGCATAAACCTGTCCAACTCTCTTATTTCTGAAAATATCAATAAAAGGCATGATTTCAAGCTAGTTTTTAAGTATAAAGGTTGCTTTTAGTATCAATTTTAAGCATGAAAATAACAGTTTTTCAACTGTTATCAGTAAGTCATGAGTGGGAATGGCAGGAGGTCCTAGTCCTTATGGTTAATTTGGACAGATAGGACTAACCTCGGGTGGTAGCTGTTGAGGGTATCCCAGTTACTACATCACCCGAGTGCACGAACGTCGTAGCTACACAGAATTCATACAGTCCGGATAGTCAGAGTCTTGTATAAGGCTTTGCATGTAAGAGTGAATGAAATGATCTTGTTTATGTGAATTGTGTGAAATACATGTTGATGATTAAATTGAATTACATAAGCTTACCCTATTTTCCTGTCTTGTCCGTTTTGTACGTTCGGTATGTGTCCTTCTGTTGCAATGATCATCCGTGTGGATGTGAGGTGAAGGAGAAGCGTTGCTAGAAGAAGCGCTGGAAGAAGAAGAAAATTTGATAGAGGTAGAATTAAGACCGAACAGTAGAACCGTTCGGTCAGTTTTTGGTCTCTTTGTAGTGACCGTTCGGTCATCTTTTGGGCTACTTCTTTTGTAGGCCATTCGGTATAGGTCCTTTGTAAACCGTTCGCCCTAGTTTCAACTTTGGTGCAGTTTTTAATTTTCTCGTTGTTATGTAAGGTCGTTCGGCCATAAGAGTATGTCTCATCTTTTGTAAGACTGATCTGGAAATATTATTAATATGTGATTATTCTCTTATATAGTTGTGGACACTGTATTTTTGGAATGTTACATAGACGTGGCCAAGTTAATCAAGAAAGCCAAAGAAGGAGGTTTAGATGCAATCGAAACATATGTTTTTTTGGAATGCACATGAACCTTTTCATCGTGTTTATGATTTTTCTGCCAACAACGATCTTTCAAGAATCTGGCTTATATGCTGTTCTTCGCATTGGTCCATATGTTTGTGCCGAATGGAACTATGGGTAAATTATTTTATCACCTTTTCTTTTCAATCTTTCAATTTTTGTGAAGTGAAACTTTATGAAAGTTTTTATCTTTCAGAGGAATTCCAGTGTGGGTATACAATATACCTGGTGTCGAGATTAGGACCGTCAATAATGTGTTTATGGTAATGTTTAATTCTTTTATTTGTTTAGTTTTTCTTATATATAATCTTATCCAAAATATATTATTGTTGACTTCTTTTTCTTTTTTTTTAATGAAATGCAAAATTTCACTACTTTGATCGTGGATATGGTAAAAAAAGAAAAACTTTTTGCTTCTCAAGGTGGTCCCATAATTCTCACTCAGGTACTCTTTTCTTTTCAACCTTCTTAAAATGGTTCAATTAATATGTTTAATTAGTCATAACACGGTGAATGATATTTTAGATCGAAAATGAATACGGTAACGTAATTTCACATTACGGAGAAGCGGGAAAGGCTTACATAAATTGGTGTGCAAACATGGCGGAGTCCTTGAATGTTGGAGTTCCATGGATCATGTGTCAGGAGTCTGATGCTCCTCAGCCAATGGTATTGTTTATACATTTTATGTTTCATGGTCAAATACTTAATATGTGAAGTTCAACTAACATTTTTGTTTTACTTTTCATGTGTAGATCAACACTTGCAATGGTTGGTATTGCGACAACTTTGAACCTAATAATCCTAACAGTCCCAAAATGTGGACTGAAAACTGGGTTGGCTGGTATGTCTAATATTCTTCACTCATTTTCCAAATTCTTAAATTTAAAAAAAAAAATAGTTTTAGCCCACGTTTTCGTTACAATAACTTATGTCTATGCTTTTATTTTTGGGTGAATTTAAGGTTCAAAAATTGGGGTGGCAAAGATCCACACAGAACTGCTGAAGATGTTGCCTATTATGTGGCTAGATTTTTCCAAACCGGAGGCACATTACAAAATTATTACATGGTAAGCAATGATAACAATTCATCATTGAAAACATTAATCATGCATGTTGTATCTGATCCTACTTCATTTATACTAAAGTGTACGTACGTGCATGTTTTGTTTTTCACAGTATCATGGAGGGACTAATTTTGGTAGAACAGCTGGAGATCCATATATTACTACTACCTATGATTACGATGCTCCTATTGATGAATACGGTAATTAAATTATTTAAATATTAAAAGTTATATATATTATTTGTTTCTTTCAATATAAACTCTTCATTGATCAATACTTTGACCTCTAATCCATTTTTATTAATATTTGTAGGCAACATTGCTCAACCAAAATGGGGTCACCTTAAAGAGCTTCACAGTGTTTCGAAGTCTATGGAGGAAACTCTTACAAATGGGAATGTATCTGAGGTTGACGAACCATGTGATTATCGTGGAGAATACACTGACACAAAATGTGTTACCAATTGTGGGAACCCGAAACAAAGATGGTTGGTTTTATGACTATCATGTTAAACTCATTTTGTTTATTTTATAACAATATATTAATTTAATTATGTTTGAATAATTTAGGTATCATGTCCCTCGCTCCTATTTGCATGATGATGGTGAAAATACTTTGGTATTGTTTGAGGAGTTGGGTGGTAACCCTTCATTGGTGAATTTCCAAACTGTTGTGGTTGGCAGTGCATATGAGAACAAGATCTTAGAGTTGTCTTGCCAAGATCGTCCAATTTCTAGAATTAAATTTCCAAGTTTTGGTGATCCCAAAGGAGTATGTGGAGCATTTACCAAGGGAAGTTGTGAAAGTAAGAAGAATGCATTGTTGGTGTTGCAAAAGGTAAAAAGTCTCTCATAGTATTTGCAATATCTTTAGTAAGATTGATAACATGTTGATTTTAATAAATTACTTGAACATTTGGTTGTGTAGGAATGTGTTGGCAAAAAATCATGTTCAATTGATGTTTCGGAGAAGACATTTGGTCCAACTACTTGTGGAAGTATTGCTAAGAGGCTTGCGGTGGAGATAATATGTTAGAATTGGATGTTTTTAGACTTTTATCATAAGTAATTTGTTTTTCTATTTCCCTTACAGAATTATGAAGTTAATTCTTGTTTTTGGAAATTATTTTGTGACGTTAATTGTTATTTTAGGAAGTTAATCTATATTTAAGTATTCTTGCTATAAAAATTTAATCCACCTTAATCTTAACAATTTTAATACAACACCGAATGATACTTTTCTTAGCATTTGTGTGACAAAAGTGTTTTATTTATACATAATTATAGTATATTTGTCTAATTTCTCCAACATTTTTCGTGGCACTTTAAAATGAAAACAAACAAATGATTTTAATTTTGAGTAACAAATTTCATTATTCCATACTTACACTTCAAATTACATATATATTTTACATAATTATAATTATTAATATTTCTTTCTTAAAATAAATAAAAGTATAGAATGTTTATTTTCTACTAATAACCCTATAAATAATAAAGGTTTAAACCCTCGGTTGGTCCTCAATTTTGTATGATAATCTCAGTTGGGTCCTCATTTTTGCAACTGTCTCAATTGGATCATATTTTTTGTAAAAATGAGCAAATTTTACCCTAATTGTTAAGTGCTCTCAGACGGCATTAAATTTAGCTGAGCTGTATTTTATGTTTTGATGGTGTGGCATTGTGCATTAAATTGAATGGGTGATGTGTTTTACAATCATCAAATCCACGTGGCGATGGTGCCTTCCAACCACTGATCACCTTTCACCTCTTCAGCTCCTCCGCCCAAACTGCTTCCTTCCAACTTCCACCCTCAAACCCTCACTTTCCAACTGAGGGTAAAATTCTTCACATTAAAACATTTTTACTGAAATAAGATTAGAGAAAGAGAATTAGGGATTTGGTTAGTGGGAGAAGAGGAATTGGAATCCTAGAGAAGACGAAGACAATCAACTGCATTCTACTAGTCCGAAACCCATTAGGGTTTTTCGCCTCTCCTACCAGACCAATTGGAATCTGCATCCTCCACTTGAAACCAAAAGGGAACCAGAGGAACCCAGAAGCGCTCATCTCCTCCGCTCATGCGCGTCCGCCTCAGCCTCCACCCAATCGGTCGTCGCGAGTCGTGGTCCAAGGCGTCGCTAGCACCGCTGTTCACCATCGGAGGCATCGCCGACCATGGCGTCAGGTCCTCCCTTCTCCTTCTTCTCTTCGCGTGTGAGAGAGAAGCTCTCTCGTTCCTCCGTCAATCACCTCTTGTGCGAGCTCGGCCGCCGCGAGGCCTGAGCCAGGGTGCCACCAGTGCCACCGGTCGTCGCCAAGCTCGCCGCTGGTCACCGCGCAACATCATCAACGATGAAGGTGATTGGTCTTTGCGATAGTCTGATTCAAACTCAGATTTGGGGCTTTCTGTTTCTAATTTGGGATGAGGCGCGATGATGTTGAAGGAGATGGTTGATGAAGGCGCTGATGAAAAATGGGTTTTGCGGTGTTTCGCAGGTGATTGTGATTTCAATTCGGACCAACCACTACGTGAAGGGAGAGGCATCGTGGAATGTTACATGGGACACGCGGTTGGCGCGGTGGCTCCGTCGTCTTGATTCTGCGTGTCTCCTCTTCGGAGCTTTTGGGAGTAAATATTGTTCTTTGTTTCGGTAGGGATTTTGTGAGACCGAGACACTAACCTTCGACTGGTGCGCTCCGCTTGTCTGCTTCCAGTTTGGACCAATAGGTCACCTTCAATATTAGCCGCTCGGTGAACTTCAGTCTTGACCGCTCGGTCACCCTCTTTGTAAAAGAGGGGAGGTACCTGCAAAAGGAACTTCAACGCTCAAGTTAGGGGTCGTTTTATGAACAATTTGTTACAATTAAATATTGAAATCCTTATAGGACGTAAATAGGGCGTAGTGGAGTATTAGTTGAATGTGTCTGTACCACAAGCCTAAACTCTTATTTATAGAGTTTAAAGGAATCCGACCAATTAATTTACCTCTTAATGGTCATTAATGCAAACCTTAATTGTCTAATGATAGTCGTTACCACATTTATTTGTGCATTAAATCTGCTCAACAATTGTCGAGACCGAACGCCAAGGGCTTGCTGAGACCGACTGGCTGAGAAGCTGATAGACCAATACCGATCGGTTGGCTGCAAGTCCATAGTAACATAAGCCCCCAAAGTCCGAGTTAATCATTCGGCTTTAGTCGAACGGTTAACTATAGGACTTATGAGTTTCAAGGAGGTTGTTCTCATTGTATTGAGCAGATTGTTCTCTGTGTACTTCAATTCGTTATATCCTTTTTAGGCCGAACGGTTTCATGTATTGAATCTGGCTACATACTTGACAGTCCTTGTTATAAGAGCTTCCCGGTTGATGAGAGTAAAAACCGTTCGGTTGAGAGCGATTTTCCTCTCAGTCTGACATCAACTTTGACGAGAGGGTTTTACCTGTCGGCCAAGAGGGTTTTATCTCTTGGTCTTTACTTCAACTTTGACGAGAGGGATTTACCTCTCGGCCGAGCGATTTTTATCGCTCGGTCTTTTTCTTCAATCTGGTCGAGAGGGCTTTACCTACCGGCCAAGAGGGCCGAGCGGGATTTACCGCTCGGTCTTTTTCTTCAATCTAGACGAGAGGGCTTTACCTCTCGACCAAGAGGGCCGAGCGAGATTTACTGCTCGGTCTTTTTCTTCAATCTGGACGAGAGGGCTTTACCTCTCGGCCAAAAGGGCTTTACCTCTTGGTCTTTAACTTCAACTTTGATGAGAGGGATTTACCTCTCGGCCGAGCGGGATTTACCTCTCGGCTGAGTGGGATTTACCGCTCGGTCTTTTTCTTCAATCTGGACGAGAGGGCTTTACCTCTCGGCCAAAAGGGCTTTACCTCTTGGTCTTTAACTTCAACTTTGATGAGAGGGATTTACCTCTCGGCCGAGCGGGATTTACCTCTCGGCTGAGTGGGATTTACCACTCGGTCTTTTTCTTCAATCTGGACGAGAGGGCTTTACCTCTCGGCCAAGAGGGCTTTACCTCTTGGTCTTTAACTTCGACTTTGATGAGAGGGATTTACCTCTCGGCCGAGCGGGATTCACCGCTCGGTCTTTTGCTTTAATCTGGATGAGAGGGCTTTACCTCTCAGCCAAGAGGGCTTTACCTCTTGGTCTTTAACTTCAACTTTGACGAGAGGGATTTACCTCTTGGTCTTTAACTTCAACTTTGATGAGAGGGATTTACCTCTGGGTCGAGCGGGATTTACCGCTCGATCTTTTTCTTCAATCTGGACGAGAGGGGTTTACCTCTCGGCCAAGAGGGCTTTACCTCTTGGTCTTTAACTTCAACTTTGACGAGAGGGATTTACCTCTCGGCCGAGCGAGATTTATGGCTCAGTCTTTTTCTTCAGACTCTTCTTGAGAGACTTTTTCGTTGGATATGAACTTCTTTAGCAACGTTGGGAACAATTGACTGGGCATCAATTACTTGGCCTTATTTATTCCATAATGAAAGTGTAAGACAGTAACAAAAGTCTAAATCAAATGAAACTGAATTTAAACATGGCATTAATAGAGTTTTGGATGTTTCTCCTCAGTTGATAAATCCACGAACCGATCGTTCCTGATGACGAGTGGGACTGCGACTATAGCCTCGTCCTCGCTCGTCTTTCCTATTCGCCCGTTCGGGGCTTCTTCGCGAATATCCTTCCCTGGGGAGGTTGTATCTTGCTTCCTTTATATACCTACGGAGATGTCCCGCCCGAATAAGATTTTCTATTTCATTTTTTAATGTGATGTAGTCTTCTGTAGTATGTCCATGATTTTGATGGTACCGACAACTCTTCCTTTCATCTGCGTTTCTTGGAGATGGTTTCCTTCGAGGTGTGAGAAGTTTCGCGTTAAGGGCTTCTTCGAGAACTTTTGCCCTAGGTGCATTGAGGGTTGTATAATGGTGAAACTTGAATGTTCTGGGAAGCTCCCTACTCTTATCGTTACCGCCGAACGGTCGTTTGCCGTCCTTTCTACTTCCGCCTACATCAGCCTCTTGTTGCTGTTTCCTTTGTGACAATCGCATTTCCTCCATACGGATGAACTTAGCTGCTCTATCTTGGAGCTCCTCCATAGTTTTTGGTGGTCGTGCATACAATTTTTCCGCAAAATATCCTAGTCTCATACATGAAGGCAAATTGTTGATGATAAAAGATTGATCAATCTCACTAACCCGTCGCGCGGTTTCAGATAAAAGCCTTCAAAGTTTCTCCTTTCTCCTGCTTAGTATTTACCAATTCTGCTGGTGTTATCTCTTGTTTCTGATTGGATGCGTATTGTCTTCTAAAGAGTTTTTCCACAGTAGCGAAGCAATCCACTATGTTGGGAGGAAGAGTGTTATACCATTCCAATGTCTCTTCCTTAAGTGATAATGAGAAGGCTCTGCACATGACCAGGTCGCTGTTTGTATAGAATGCCATTGCATTACCAAACGTCCTTAGGTGATTATCCGGATCAGCTGAACCATCATACTTATCCAATATGGAAGGAGTTTTCTCTGGCATTGGGGTTTGCATGATGGTCGCCGTGAAGGGAAATAAACTGGTAGGCCGAACGATCTGCAGGGGTGTTGGTTCCCTTCTAGCCCAACCGTTCAGGTTGGCGTGATTATAGCTCGCCTCATTAGCATTCTCTCGATTCGAGGTAGACCGCTCGGGAGGGTCCCGTTCGGCCCTTAGCGCCCTCATCTTCTCCGCATGCCTCCGCTGCATCTCTTGTTGTGCATGCACCTGCGCTTGTATGGTTTGTGCCTGTGCCTCAATCTGGGCTTGCAACTCTCTGATTAAATATCTTGTGCTCTGCTCTTCCATATTTCTTGTGGTCACCATTGGGTGTCTTCAGCTTGCTCTCGGCCCCACGGTGGGCGCCAAAATGTTTCGGTAGGGATTTTGTGAGACCGAGACACTAACCTTCGACTGCTCTCCGCTTGTCTGCTTCCAGTTTGGACCAATAGGTCACCTTCAATATTAGTCGCTCGGTGAACTTCAGTCTTGACCGCTCGGTCACCCTCTTTGTAAAAGAGGGGAGGTACCTGCAAAAGGAACTCCAACGCTCAAGTTAGGGGTCGTTTTATGAACTATTTGTTACAATTAAATATTGAAATCCTTATAGGACATAAATAGGGCGTAGTGGAGTATGAGTTGAATGTGTCTGTACCTCAAGCCTAAACTCTTATTTATAGAGTTTAAAGGAATCTGACCAATTAATTTACCTCTTAATGGTCATTAATGCAAACCTTAATTGTCTAACGGTAGTCGTTACCACATTTATTTGTGCATTAAATCTGCTCAACAACTGTCGAGACCGAACGACAAGAGGCTTGCCGAGACCGAACGACAAGAGGCTTGCCGAGACCGACCGGCTAAGAAGCTTGTAGACCAATACCGATCGGTTGGCTGCAAGTCCATAGTAACATTCTTATTATTGATGGTCTGGCGATAGACGATTAAAAAGGATGAAGTGTTTTATGTTTGTGATAATTTTCTAAGAAACTCAATATTGAGATTGATACTGTTGAGTTACATTTTTTTTAGCATTTTTGTGTTGTTGATAATAGAAAATCTGAACTTCGGAGAGAGAAAGAGAGAGATAAACAAAGATTGCCGCCGGCGAAGCTCCGACCGTGACTGGCGGCCGGTAGGGAGGCCCATGGCCTGACTTGATGATGAACGTTCGGTGGTTAATGTCCAGATCCCTAATTCCCTTTTCAATTCACTCTTTCATTTTCTGACCCTTTTCAATCCCTAACATAGTATTTTAACATCGTCTGAGAGCACTTAACGCTTAGGGTAAAATTTGCGCATTTTTACAAAAAATATGACCTAATTGAGACAATTGCAAAAATGAGGATCCAACTGAGATTATCATACAAAATTGAGGACCAACCGAGGATTTAAACCAATAATAAAAAACAAGGGTTAAATATGTTTTTAGTCCCTAAACTATTGGTCGTTTCTGGTTTTCGTCCCTCTTTCAAAATAAGGTACAATTCGGTCCTCATTCTTTTTGAAACTCTAGTTTTAGTCCTCGAAACTTTGGTTTTAGTCCTCGAAAACTAACCTCGAAAACTACCACATTTTTAACGGTGTTAGTTTTCGAGGACTAAAACCAAAATTTTGAAAAGAATGAGGACCAAATTGTACTTTATTTTGAAAGAGGGACAAAAACCAGAAACGGTCAATAGTTTAGGGACTAAAAACATATTTAACCCAAAAAACAAATATCACATCTATACATATTATTATTAATATTATTCTTACTTATATCCTTAATTGGTTTAATAATATTTTGTATATCATCTCATATTTATGAATGGAATGAAGCTGTGAAATGGTTCTAATAACCTCTTACCAGTTAATCAGTAACATACTAATGATTGAAATGATAATTATTTTTAAGATAGGATTGGTCATTCAAATAGTCTATATATTCCAGGTTTGATATTTTAATTAGGGTGGAATCAATATTAAAAAAATTACTTGTATAATTAAATATTTTATAAAAAATAATAATAAATTTATTGGTTTTAATAATTTTAAAAAATTATATGTACGTTATATTTAAGTTATTAATAATAGACTTCTATTTTATTAATAATAACAATTCCTAAAGTAAATAATAAAGTGAAAAGTATTTCAGATCATTTCTTCAAATGCACTTGTTTTGATTGTTTTTATTTTTTTTAAATATGGAGGAAAATAAAAATTATGGGAAAATAAACAAAATAGTTAATTAAAATATTAAGTTTAAATTTTAATTATTTTAAGAGAAAGAATAAAATGAAAATATAATGTATGATTTTTTAAATAAAATATGAAATTCAATTTGTTATTATTAATTTTTTTGAAAAATTAAAATATTACAAAAAATATTTATAATCAATAATCAATAATATACAACCATCATAATAATGTTCTAAAATTATATTACAAAATTTATGATAACAAAATTTATTCTAAATTATATTACAAAACAAAAATTATTCATCCTTAATTTTTTAATGTTTATTCATCAAAGTAATTAAAATATAATCTTAATATTTTTCATTTCTTTTTTAAAATTATTTTTCTTATTTATTTTTAATAGTTAATTTTTTATAATTTTCTTCCTTAAAAAAAACTCTTCCTCAAATAGTCGAATTCTGAAAGAGTTCATGATACTGTACATCCAAAAATTAGTTAAGAATTCGATTTATATCCATTTAGAGAAATAATATTCTATGATTTTATTTGAAGATATTTAAAAAAAAACTTTATTATTTATGAGGAATTTTGGAGATATTAATTTTATAATATATTTAGAATATTTATTATTATATAATATTTCAATACATCTAATTGGAGAAATAATGTTTCAAAAGATTTATTTAAAGAGTTTTGTTTTAAAAAGGAATTAGTTTGGAAAAAAAAATACTCTTATTTCTTTCATCTGAATATTAATTTTAAAAATAAATTAAGCATAAACTAATTTGCAGATATTTTAAAAAGTTGAAAATTTTATTATCATTCAGGTAAAAACTTGTAAGAAAAATAATGAGAGTTAAAGGTCGAAATGGATTTTAGTGAAACTTGAAGAAGGGTCTCAACATTTAAGGCGAAGAAGATCCGTTTCGGGCAGAACAGGGCATCTTTTTCTTTCTTCTGTTCAGACAAAGAGAGAGTGAGAGAAACTCAGAAAATTCTCGAAGAAGCTTCTTTTTTATTTTTTCTTTTTGAGTATTTTTTTTTTCATTTTCGATTTTAGGGTTTGAGAACTGGCACTGGGCAGCGATGTCGAATCATCACCGTTCTTCCTCTAAGAACGGTCTACCACCTCAGGAACTTCTTGATGATCTCTGCAGGTTTCGCATTTTCTTTGTCTCGTTTTCTGTTTTCTTTCTTCTCTGTTTCGTTTCCCAGAAAATGCAGGAATATAGGGCATTGAAAATTAGGGAACTTTTTAGCCCTTTTTTTTTTATTTAATTCTTGAATTGTTCTCATTGTCGGTTCCTTTTAGCCCACATTATCAATATTACACATTTACATTTAAGCCTCTAATTAATAGTACTGTCTTACCTAAAGAATTGGTAATACTGTCAGCTAGTGAGTTTTGAATATATATTTTATTTTTATTTATTGTTTGCTGAATGTATGGTTTGAAGGTTTTGGAAGATTTTCGCTTTTTTCTGTCGTCAATGTAATTTTGGATTGTAAGAATGAGTTTGAGTATGATAGTAAATTAAGCTTTAAGCAGGATATGATGGTTTCTTTTCTGTTGCTGAGTGAGTAAATTATTCTTACTTGCTACACTGCTATACTATTTTTGTAAGAGAATAATCTGCTGGATATTTTTTCTTTTCTTAGTCTTGGATTACTCACTACCAGCATAATGAAAGTGTTTTCTGCTATTGCAACTGTTCAGTTTTTTTTTTTTAAGTTTTTTTAGTTCTAATAACATTGTAACAGTTGATGATCGTTGAAATGAACTGCCATTTATAGATATGCAGTGAGAGGTTTATTATATTATGTGATGCTGCGTCCTCCAACTCTGTTCCTCCCTTTTTCTTGTTGATTCTAATTGTGTCTTCCTATGTTTGTTTTGTCCCTTTCTTAATAAGACATTTTTCATGTTATATTGCAGTCGCTTTGTGCTAAATGTGCCAAAGGAAGATCTTCAGTCTTTTGAAAGGATCTTGTTTCTTGTGGAGTATGCACATTGGTTTTATGAAGATAACTCTGTAGAAAATAATCCATCTCTGAAATCATTAAATCTGAAGGAGTTTACTTCTTTGTGTATCCTTAATGTAACTGTTTTGTTTTCAGTCTTTCTGTTTACAGTAGCCGAATGTAAGTTTTTCATTCTTGTTCCTTTTGACCATAATAGTTTATGAATAACTTTTTCGTGCTCTAGTTTCTTTTATAGTTTTCATTAATTAAAAAGGTAATAATAGTAAACTATTGAACATGGGAATGGAGTACAAGTATGTAAATAAGGAAATGAATGATGCATGGAAATTCATTCCTGTAACAAAAACACCCAATTCCTAACTCAGATTTGTAAGACATTAAACTTGGTAGGAATTTAGTTGCTTCTCAAGCTTTCATGTTCAATTCTACTCCTTTGCCATCTATTGTAATATATGAACCCAATATTGGAAAACAGGGAAACTGTAAATTTACAGTGTTTTCACACTCCAGTCTTGAGGAAATCTGCATAGTTTTTGTTATCTTATTTTATATGTCTAAAGATGAAATTTAATGTTTACATTAATGGGAAGCAAACTGCTTGTGGAAAATTATCTTTGCATGAACACGGCACAAAAAGATGTTGACACGATCCCATTTGGAATTCCTTTGCCCCCTTCATTGCTTTTTTATATAATTTTTTTTGTATTACTAGTTGAGCTCATCATTGAGGGTTGTTTCTATGCTCAGCTTGTTTGCCATGCTCACATGTATATGCTTGTGCATGGACACACAGGCAATGATAATTATTTACACAATGATTCTTGGAACCTTGTTGTTCTTTGATTACATTGTTTGACCTGATGAAAGAAGGCTATCATTATTTAATGTACTTTGTAGACATTATTAGGCACAATTGTTTTGGCTTTACCTAAAGTAATGCTAGTCATCGTTAGTGTCATATTAGATCCCATATTCCTTAACATTTAGAAGTGTTCAACAGTTGTGATGTTTTAAAGCCTTACGTGGCCCATATAGATGATATTTTCAAGGACTTCACATCCTATAAGGTTCGAGTTCCTGTAACTGGGGCAATAATTCTTGATGAAACATATGAAAGGGTAAGCCAAGAATAAGCACTTTCATTGACTCTTATTTTTTGCTTTCTATATTACTTTGTTTTGTAGAGCTGGGGCTGTCTTCTCTGTGGTATGTTTTGGTGTGTTATTACTGTAATCAGTGTGTATGAACGTGGTTACTCTCTGTGTGATAGATTTCGCGTTATTATTTATTTTAAGAAACAGGGGGCCTAATAAAAACCATTCATACAAAAGATATAAAGGATAACAATCAATATGGAAATACAATTGTAGTAGAAAAGGAAATAGGATTCCTAGAAACTCTTGTATTAGTTAATATAACAAGCTGTCAGTGGCATTTCTTTTATCGGGTTGTTAAAATTCAGTAAACATTTATGCTCCATAGTTGGCTATTAGGAAGATCAATGTTGCCAGCTGGTTGATGTTGAAATGATTAATGCTTATAGACTTTTGATGTGGTGACAGGAAAACCCATAGCCTTTTGTAGGTCATAAGGTAGCAAAATAATTCAGGAACCCCTACACTTGGAAGATGAAGTATTTCTTTCTGCTCAGTATTCTTCATGTAGTGACTTGGGTATGGATGATCTTCATTATTCCAGTTGGTTAACATCATTTGGAAAACAGGATATTAGTTGTTTCAGTGGGAGATATAATTTATATCATTAGTTGTTTATATTTAGCTTTCACCTGACATATGGAGCTTTAGGAGAGAGTTGGTCCATATAAAAAATGCCTCTAACCTAGTAGTTAAGACTAAGGGTGCTGCCCCCATTCTTATATAATACAAGCCTGAAGTTTCAACAGTCAACACACACCATATATGCTTTGACTTCAAGCCCAATTTCTCTTGTATGAAGGGACATGCAAATGATATAATGAAGCCAGTTATACTCATACACCAACGAAAAATCTGCTTTGAGGGAAAATTGCGCCATGTTCAAAGGAAAACAAATTAAAGCATAATTTTGCAAAAGAATTTTTTGGGTGATGAAATATCACAGTTAGAGATGGCATGTATAATTCCACTGAAGATCTTTTCAACTATCAACTGATACAATAGTTTTGAAGATTCTTTCAGAGTTACTTATTGTGTTATCTTGACCATGTTTTTACATGCCTGCTGTTGACAGTGCTTGCTTGTAAAGGGATGGAAAGGTTCAAGTTGGAGCTTCCCTCGTGGCAAAAAGAGCAAAGATGAAGAAGATCATGCATGTGCCATTAGAGAAGTAAGCATGCTACGCTTTCTCAGTCTTCTTTTAGTGGGCCATTTTTTCCTTGTGCGCTTGGATTGTAGGTGTAAGAAGGATACTTGCCTGTTCATTGCAAAATTGATATGTACTGTAAAATCTATTATATTAATTGGCTAATTCACGTTTTATTACGAGTCATGGCTTAGTTTTCCCTTTTTGTTTTTGTGGTTGGTGCAGGTCATGGAAGAAACCGGTTTTGATGTTTCAAAACTTCTTAACAAGGATGAATACCTTGAAGTTATCTTTGGGCAACAGAGAGTGAGGCTTTACATTATTGCTGGAGTAAAAGATGATACATCATTTGCTCCGCTTACCAAAAAGGAAATCAGTGTATGTGATTCTTTGCAATTTTGCTTATTCTAAGTTTTATGTTGTTGGAGATTGTACATCTATCTGAAATTGATAAGTGATATGATTAAAATAGTGTACAAGTTGGGGGTAATCCTCATTTCTTGAGTATTTGCTTTTGGGGTTAAGTTAGACCAAAATTAAAAAATTCTATGATGATATCAAAGTCTATTCTAGTAATTAATGGCGGGTCTAGCGGACCACCTAGTGTTGGACCACATATAGATGTTTAATCTTGCTATCTTTCATCCTTGATGTCACATCAACTAGTAATATGGTCAAAATATATAATATGTGAGGGCAACTCTCAGTTCTTGAAGTACTTTTTGGGGTTGTTGGGTCAAAATTCAGAACTCAACTTGGTGCTTAACCTTATAGTTATCTTTAATACTTTCTTATACGATAGATTAAGGTAAAATGAGAAATTTCATTAGACTATAAAGGAAGAGTATGATTTGCGGATGATAAATACACCACTTTTCAAATAGTTACTTCCTAGTTCATATTATTCGCTTTTGAACTGCCTGCAAGAAGATAGAGATAAAGGAAGAAAATATTGAGATTTGGGATCATAGACAATCGTATTAGGAAAAATATTTTTTAGAATCCAAAACTAAAACTATATTTAAAATACAAATAAACTAATTTGGAATTATTGATTTTCATGTAGGCAAGTTTGTTGCAGTTGCAACTCTATTTAGTATTTGCTGCCCATTTAGTTACATTGTCCTCACAGTCATGTGAAACTAACATTGTTTTCAATCTATTTTTCAAAAACATTGACATCAAATGTAGTCAGTCATGTTGTTACATTCTATCTACTTCATTGCGTTCCTTTTGTTAGCGTGCACACTATTGCTTCTAATTTGAATCTTTATTACTTTGAATTCTGAATTTATTTAATTGAATTTGTTGTGGGTGAGAACTTTCCATGATATTAGTTTTCTTTGCTCTTAGTTAAATTTCATGGTAAAATTATCATCATGTGATGGGCAACTGTAGGTGATCAAAATACTGAGAAACTGTTATTTGTGCAGGAAATTGCATGGCACCGGCTTGATGACCTCCAACCAGCAACTGATGAAGTGATATCTCGAGGGATAACTGGCCTTAAGCTTTATATGGTGGCCCCTTTTCTGGCGTGAGTACGCATACATATGATTTTGATAGTTTCAGTGAATGCCCCGTGTATTGTTGAAGTTAAAAAAGATTCACTGCCTTCATGCAGATCATTGAAATCATGGATTTCTACCCACCAACCTGCTATGGCTCCAAGGCCTGATTTGCCTCTTAAAGGTTGGTCCTATTTCACCCAAAATATGTTTGGCTATATCAGTTATCTTATTGTTTAAATGCATTA
The DNA here is from genome assembly GCF_029865625.1 of Vigna umbellata. NCBI lineage: Eukaryota > Viridiplantae > Streptophyta > Magnoliopsida > Fabales > Fabaceae > Vigna > Vigna umbellata. The sequence continues at coordinate 53,364,978 of NC_142168.1, read as the reverse complement.
GTACGTTGGATGAAGTTTAGTTACTCAATGCTTGCCTGTGTTGGGATGTTTAATTTTTCATTATGTTGCACTGCATAGTATATTATGTACATCGCAGTCTTACAGCCCCAAATGTTGACCAATGATTTTAAATTTGAGTGCATTTGGCTTGAGAAGTTTGATCGTTAGTATTGCATTTTGTTAGCTACAATATTGTGTATATTCATTGTTAGGAAGGTCTTTTCGGTACAGGATTTGTCAAGTGGTTCAAAGGGAAAATCAACTATGGATGAGCTTGTATAATGTTGCTTATTTCAAATTTAGTACTGCAATGCATGCTAGTATTTTTTAATCATCTAATGCATGCCTAGTTTGACCTATGTACATTTTCCAAACTACACATTCTTCTTTCATTAGTCAGGAATGCTAACAATCTATTCAATTTTTTTAAGGAATTTGCGTGTGGAAAGCAAAACACAATTCTACTGGAAGTAGCTCCACAGTAGTGGATAACCAGCCTACAAAACCTGAATCTGATTCTCACACCCATGATGTGGGGCCTGGCAAGAGCTTTAGGAATTTCAGATTTGATACTGCCTCAATTTTACAAGCCATGGAAGCTTCCTTTTCTTCATGAAAGTTCAGCAACCTTCCTGTAAAGTTTCCTGTACCTGAATTGATTTCACCAATTTCACCTGAACCCAAAGTTGGTAGTGTTCACTCTCCACTCCAATTAGGAGGTTGCTGTACATCTTGTTCCTCGAGTTGTCTGGTTGAATGAGTATTATGTACATTATGTATAGGAAGTATTTTGTACCTAAATAGTATTTTCTCAGTCAGTGTGGTGTTATCTGTAAAACTAGAGAAAATGTTCAATGTATAAGTTATGCTTCTCCTTCCATTAGCACTCATTCATACCCGGTCTCAGGGGGAATGAAACCGATGGTAATATGCCATTATAAATCTTAACAAATTGGCTACTCTATGATGGAAGCATGAATCATCTTCATCCTCTCGATTTCCTCTACAGCAGAAATCAAGATCATACATTGTGTTTTCTCTCCTAATTGGTTATTGTGTAATGATCTATCAAGGGCCGAGAGATTGCAGATAATGGCAGGGGGGAAAGTTGGCAGCAGAGAATCCAAATTCACTTTATGGCGAATGTGCAAGTCACTGATAGATATCATTAAACACCACAGGTACGAAAACAAATTTCTAGAGGAAAAATCACAAAGGAAAAGGATGCCTTTAGTCCTCCCTAACATACATGGAATTAGGCCTAAGGTTTTGGGATCAATATTAGCTCACTGTTATTCTCATGTCATTTTTTTGTAATTTCTTGTCTCAAACTAGATTTGTTTTTAAAAAATATCCTTGATGGAAACATGTTTCCTTTTTCTTATGAACGTACGACATAAATTAGTTTATGTTGTGTACAGACAACTAACACAAAAGAAACGTCTTTTTCCTTAGTTTCTTTTATGAATACAACATTTTTTCTTAGGAGTTACTTGAAAGCTTGATTCCATTGTGGTAATGAATTATATAAAAAAATTATTTCTGATGTGTAGTTAATTCGAAATACAAGATTATAATACAGTCATTTCCTTGAGAAGTATACAACGAACATTAGTACAAGATAACTTTTTGTATAAGCACTCATACTATAAAATAATGTTATATTATATATATATATATATATATATATATATATATATATATATAAAAGATATAAACGGTATTACACGAGTTAACTAACAGATTATATAACTTGAGTGTACTCTACGTAATCGGTTTGTTATTAATCCATCGAATCCCAGTCAATTATGTTTTTTTACTGACTTTTGTTCAATAAATTATTGAAACTTGTTGACTAACATATTAATGAATTTCAAATCACATCTAACTAATATATAATAAAATACCATCGAATTTCGTTTGTCTCAATTTTTTAAAATTGTTCAAAAACCTACCTTTTATTTTAATAACGTTTTTATAAAACCTGCACCCTCATTGTTTTCTTCTTGCACTCCCAAAATTTTCTTAGCTTTCAATTTTGTTCCTTCTAATTATATATTAAATAATTTAAGGGTGTAAAGTAACTAGACTTCACTGGAAGTGTGGGTGTGTTTTCTGGCGTGGTGGTTGAGTTAAAGCTAAGAATTGGGGTTTTGAAATCCGTGTAATGTTTGTAGTGTTGGATTTTAAAATCCGGTTTTGTTTTTCGGATCCAAATGGGCATTGTGAACTAGGACATAGAATCCATCTGAGTTTTTTTGAGTGTAAAGTCATCGAACTTTGTGCGTATATTTGAATTCGATAATTGCTCTCTGATTTTGTATTTAGGTTTATGAATCTCTCGGATTACATAATCCGATAATCACTACTGAATCTAAAGAACAAAACTCAATTTCAAAATCCGGTTAACATAACCTTTAAATAGATTTTGTAATCTGATTCTTGTTTGGCTTTAAAACACATGCATAATCCATTTTAGTGTTTTGGTGTGAAATAAGTGCATATGTGGTTAGTGGCAGTTCCTCTTCGGCTGGCTAACGAAGATGACCTCCTAGGATTGGGCAAACTAACTGTAACTATACTAATCTATAGTTAATTGTAATGTTTTACACTAAAAATAAATAATCCATTCATACCAAAAATTAATTAAATTATTATCTAGTTAAGTTAAGAAAAACTGAACTTATTATTTTTTCAGTACAGTTAACTGAAAATCATTTGCTTATTTTTAATGTTTTCCCATCACTCCCTCGTTTTCATTTTGTTGTAAAACATGAATCAGACACTGCCTTACCCTACAAAAATGAAAATCCAATTTGCGGTGACCCTGCCCGGGTCCTGCCGTGACACGGCCATTGTCCACTGTTACTCTAACATTTGTGTCCTAAGCAAGGTTGGGGTTGAGGGAGGAGGCTAGTCGTGGAGGGTCCCTGCCACATTTGTTATTGCTTCAATCGTCCTTGTCGTGGTTGTTGTTGTATCGTTTGTCGAGGGGATCTGTTGTTCGTTGCCGCACCGACCGTCAAGGTAAGCAGTGATTTGATTATTGTGTTCGAGCTTGCCTATCTTTGCTTTTACCTCTTTGTGCTGTTGCTTTACTTTGTAGGGTTTTGAGAAAGACACCAGTTAATGTCCTCAGTTCAATGACTTGTGTTGTGTTGTGTTTATCTTGTTCTTTGTTAATTTTAGGTTTCTTTTAAGATTATGTATGTTTTAGTGTTGTATGTTGTTCAAAACTCAGACTTTTTTATGAGGAATTTGATGGAAACTAATGAAAGATTGTTGCTTTCGAAGGGTGTTATATGATCTTTTTGCTTTTTGTCCATTGGGTACACTGGTTAACTCTGTTTTTTATGTTAACTGCGTTTAGACAGACTTTCAGGGGTGAAATTGGATAATTAGTTTGTTTTGATTAAAGCAGGACAAAGTTTAGGAGAAATCTATGTGGATTTTGGGAATCATTAAGTGATTGTATGTTTTGGTTTGTATTTGCCGGCCTTAGATTTTATTCCAAATGCGGTAGTAATGTTGCTAATGTTCATCACTAGATGTAATTGTGTAAATGATGATGTGTAATTAATTGGAACAAAGATTAAAGAAAACACTAATAAGATAGTAAGAAGTCAACTAATATGAGTGTTTATTCTCGTTTTTACATTGAGCATTCAATTCTTGCAGGGTAGTAAATATTAAACAGTGCAACAAAATTAGTTTTGTTTGATATAGTTATCTTCTTATAGAATAAACATTAAACATTAAACATTCGATGCTTGTGTTTTTCTTGTTTTCAAGAATAATTAGTTTTGTCTGATATAGTTATCTTCTTATAGAATAAACAGTTTTAGTTTTTTGCAATTTGATTTAATGGTGTTGGAGAAATGACAGGGAAGTTACCAAACAATGGTAGTGACCAAGCAATGGTGTTGGAGAAATCTCAAGTGGACACGTTAACCGAGTAGTGGCCTTTGCAATGGCAATGAGAGGTTATTTTAGTGTACCAACTGCACTCTTTTACTGGGTCGCTCAACTTATAGCCTTTATTATGGTTTGCCTTGTTCTAAGAGGCATTGGTGTTGGCATGGTAAATATTTTTTTCACCCTTCACTCACCAAAGAATGATATATATATTTTATTTCATTTTATGCATACTTGTGAGTATCACATGAAAGTTATTTGTCATGACAGATTAAAAATTGAATCTTTTCTTAGAAAAAACGTTAGGAAGTAGATTGTTCTTTTTCCAGATAGATTCGTCTCTTACACCTCCTTCAACCTAATTACTTGTTGATGGACATCTAGATTATTAAACAGAAAATTAAACCAAGAATCAATATGATTGTCATGAACATACCAAAAGTGTATGTGTGAGACCTTAAATAATTAGCAATGATAATCTCTGTCACATCAAGTTAAAGCACCCACGTTCATGGTTCAGAAACATTAAAAACGCACCTTGCACTGCATGCACGAGTGCCACGTGTCACGAGAGAAGCTTCCAAAGTCAGAGTGGGTGTGCAGGTGTCGACAGAGGAGACGTTCGTCCAAACGAACGTGGATTTAACAAAACTGAGTTTTTGAAAATCTCTCTCTCACCTGCACGCACTCATCTTCTTCCTCAGAACCCAACCCTTCATTTTCTCCACCTTCTCTCTAGAACCAGTCCACCTTCTCTCTACTGTAATTCTCACACTTCTTCTCCGATCACATTTCAGAACCGTGAGGACGTTCCCTGAGACGTGAGCGTGATTCTGGACCGAACAGAATTAGAATCTGAACTGGTAAGTTCTCATATCTGATCGTTCGACCATTAGGGTTCATGTGAAACCAGGTTTTGGGTTCATGCATGGGTTATATCTGAGATAATTGATTTTTTGTGTTTAGATTTAGTGGAAGTCGTTAAGTGAACCTTGGAGTAGAACGCTGTAAGAGAACAAACCAATCATTTGCATTAGGACAAGCTGTTTACGAATCCGGGTAAGGGAAGCTTATGTATTTAATTCATATTTTGTTGTATGATTAAAGATAATGCATGCCTGTTAATGAACGAATGAATGTATGTGTATAGTATGAGTGTAAATGTATGATTGATGAGGAATTGAATGAATAGAGTATATGTTGGCTGTGATGTATAGTCATGTTTGATACTTATGATTATGAATGATTAATATAATTTGTATAAAGTCTGGAAATTGATATTGATATGAAACTATAAAGTACGAATTGTATGAGAAATATAGAATTAAAATAGAAGAACAATCGGAATCATAAGTTACTCCCTATGATAAATTACGCTTGTTATCGTACGGTCTTATACCGTTCGGTTTCCCTGAAAAAGACTTAGAGTAGAATTCTTTCATTTGGGAAGAATTCGGTTTGAGAACGAGCGTCCTCATTTGAATTACTATGTTTGAGCGTTCGGCTCAGCATAGAGAGGTCGTACACCTTAAATTAAAATATACTGAAATAAGTGATGTTCGGTCTTATACTGAACGTTCGTTCTAAATAGCGCTCGGTCTTACACTGAGCGTTTGTCCTCGTTAGTACTCGGTGTTATACCAAGCGTTTGTTCTAATTGATTATTTGTCTTATAACTAGCGTTCGTCCTAAGAAGTGTTCGGTCTTATACCGAACGCTCGTCCTTACTATTGATTTTCTCAATGAGAGTAAATAGCGTTCGTCCAAATTATTAGTAACAGTATATTGTAACGTTCAGTCATTGACTGACATTCGATTTCTTTAAACTAATAATTTTCAGTGTATTAAATTTCTCGTCTTGTTGTATATTCATCCAATTGGATTCGGCTTAACATCTTGGTACTTAGAATGTTTTGAATAATTATTGTATCACTCTAGAGTCATTACATTCAAATGATTCGAGTAGTTGTGTCGTTCGTCAAATACTTATGTGTCGTTTTATTTTAGTTGGTGACGAGTCCTTCTAAGACTCGCTTTTCACGTTCGTCCTCGTCCTTCAGAGGGTTGAACGCTCGTCTTTTTTATGGAAGTGGAACAAAGAATGAAAATGTTATTAAGAGGAAGTGTTAAGATGTGCGAACCGTGTAAGAACTAAAATTATGAAATTGGATTTTGGACGAGCGTTCCAAGGAGGAACGTCTCATATATGTGGAATAATTGGATTGGTAAAGTATGACTGTGGCTATTGCTAATGCTGGCTTGGTCCATCCTGATATTCCGTGAGTGCTCGTTCTCAAGTAGAGAGGAGTAGTTCATGTGTGGGAATGGCAGGAGGTCCTTAGTCCATAAGTTAACGTGGGCGACGTAAGAACGGACTAACCTCGAGTGGCAGTTGTTGAGTGTATCAGTTACTACACCACTCGGGTGCAAGGACGCCTGTAGCTACACAGATTCATACAGTCCGGACGGTCTGTCTAATATATATATATATATATATATATATATATATATATATATATATATATATATATATGTATGTATGTATATTTCTATGTTAAGTTACATGATGTTGTGTGTGAATTGAAATGTTAGATGTATGTGTTGATTGTATGAATTAAATTATATAAGCTTACCCTTTCGTTTTTCCTTTGTGTTGTCCCTCTGTATATGTACGTTCGTCATGTCTTGCAATGATCATCCGTGTGGATGTGAGCAGAAGGCGAGGCCACTTTGGAGGAAGTAATCGAGGAAGAAAACTTGGTTGAAGTTGAAGTGAAAGCGGAGCAGTAGGACGTCCGTCTTTCTTTTGGTTTATGTGATCACGTGTGGATTGGACGTTCGGTTATTTATTTTTGTAAAACCGTTCGTCCTAAAACTGTGTTATTTCCGTTTCATGTATATTGATTCTGTACTTAAGCCGTTCGGCTTTTGCTTCTCGTTTTAGTAATGAAAAGACTGCATTATTTTACTGTTAATTGTAATTAATTCTAATTTATGGTAATTACTGTATTTTGGGATGTTACATTAGTGGTATCAGAGCAGTTTTGTTCTTTTAAGGGACACTGTAGGTTATGAGTGAACTATGTTTTTGCTGTGTGCTTATTATGTGTTTAATGAGTTATTGTTTTAACTCTTGAACATTACTAACGCTCGTTTTTCTCTGGTCCAGAGAACTAATGGCGCCTAGACTCCCTCCTCCTCCGCAACCGAACGAGTCTGATACGTCCAACAACACTAGGTTGTTGGAAACAGTGGTTGAAAGACTGCATCAACAAAACACCACTTTAATGGAGTAGAACGCCACTCTGATGCAGCAGAATCAGAGCGCCATGCAGAGTTTGGAGGCCTCTCGCGCCAACTCTGAAGCAACTCAGAGACAGTTAATGGAGATCCTAGCTGCTACCAGACACACCCCGGGAGCGTCCTCTTCTAACGCTGCCCAGCCTACTGCCGAGTGGAGCTTGGAGAGTTTTCTCCAACACCATCCGGCTAAGTTCAGCGAAAAGGGCCTCCCTGACGAGGCAGACCAGTGGTTAAGGGACATGGAAAGGATCTTCAACGCCAAGAGGTGTCCTGATGAGAACAGGTTGGCGTACACTGAATATTTGCTGACTGGAGAAGCGAGCCACTGGTGGGTGAGCATGAGGGCAATTTTAACGGACGCTCAAAATCCAATCACTTGGGAAGTATTCAGGAGCAAGTTTTATGAAGAATACTTCCCTGACAGCGTTCGTTTTGCCAAGGAGATAGAGTTTCTGCAGCTCGTTCAAGGTGGGATGTCCGTTTCAGAATACACCAACAAGTTCAAACACCTTGTCAGATTCAATACAATGGCCACCAGTGAAGAGTGGCAATGTCGGAAGTTTGAGAACGGACTGAGGAGTGATATGAAGGTATTGATCTCTAGTTTGTGCATCCGTTCGTTTCCTGCTATGGTTGAACGAGCGAAGGTATTAGAGAAAAATATGGCAGAGGCGGAACGACAGAAGAAGCAGCAACAAGTGAGTAGGGGAACGATCGTTTCCAGAGGCAATGTTAGTCAACGAGGAACTCCGTACGCTCGTCCGAATCAGCCAGCCAACACAAGCGGGTCACAAGCACTAGTTTCTGCCGGACAATCTGGGCAACATGGAAACGTCTCTTGTTTCCAGTGTGGAGGGCCACATTACCGATCGTCATGTCCTCAGCTAGTAAGAGGAAAACACTGCAATCGTTGTGGACGGAACGGTCACTTGGAGAACGAGTGTAACATGGGTGGACGGGCAGTGATGAGACCACCAAATGCTGGAAGGAATCAGCAAAGACGTGGACGAGCCCAAGCAGTGGGACGCGTTTATGCTATAACTGGGGCAGAGGCAGCCAATTCAGGTACACTTATCATCAGTACATGCTTCGTGTATGGTACATCTTGCTGCGTGTTGTTTGATTCGGGAGCAACACATTCCTTCATCTCGAAGGCGTGCGTTGGCAAACTGGGTTTAGAAATGAGCGAGATGCAGTTCGATCTGGTGGTGTCAACCCCAGCGGCTGGAGAGGTTAGGACGTCCACTATGTGCGTCAGGTGTTCTATAGAAGTAGAAGGGCGTAAGTATAAGGTAAACCTCATCTGCCTACCTCTTCAAGGGTTGGAGGTGATTTTAGGAATGGATTGGCTGGCTACCAATCACATTCTCATAGATTGTGGGAAGAAGGAGTTGGTGTTTCCGGACGAAGAAGAAGAAGAATTATCTGTAACGCTCGGTCAGTTAAAGGAGGACATAATGGAAGGTGCGAGCTGTTTTCTAATCATGACGCATGAAGACCAAGAGTTTGGAGGTTTGAGGCAAGAACGAACGTCCGGTGTTGGCAGTGAAGAACGAACGGTTGTGGACGAATTTCCGGACGTTTTTCCGGAAGAAATACCTGGACTACCTCCTGCTCGTGAAGTTGAATTCACCATTGATTTGGTGACGACAGCAGCACCTATCTCAGTTCAACCATACCGAATGGCGCCTGCAGAGTTGGTTGAACTTAAGAAACAGATTGAAGAACTGATGGATAAGCAATTTATCAGACCGAGCGTATCACCATGGGGAGCGCCCGTTCTCTTGGTGAAAAAGAAGGATGGCAGCTTGATGGACAAATTTGTAAGCACCAAAATATGATGTCACAAACTTGTTTCACAATCGGCAAGTATGACCGAATCGTTTCAAGTAATAAACTTGGTAAGACCAAGTATCGTTCTCCCAAAGGACTCACGGCCTAGTTTAGTTATGTGATTTGTTGATTAGCTAAGACTTAAGAACACAATAATTGAAGTTTAATATGCAAAGACGAAAATTAAATATGTATGCATGAATTGATCAATGGCAAAGACAAAAGATAAACACTTTCAATGGAATATATGAATGAATATGTTGTTGGGGGTCAATTTCATCTCATCCACTCTCATATATTTTAGGAATTCAACATTCAAATCATCATTGTTAATGCCACTCTCTAATGTACCATTCTAGATGGCTTCTCCCTAATCAAATAGTTCATACAATTCCTAGCATTCCTAATGATTAGTTCATGAGTGCAGGAGCTTAAAGGCAACCAATATAATATTGTCAGTATAATATTGGGAGAAATTCCCCGGATCTAGATTTCCCCGTATGTGTCCGTATCAACAAAACCAATAATCATGCATTAGAATGAGTTAAACAATGCAAGCATTGAGCAAAGAGGAAAAACCCTAACTAATGATGAAAGAAAGCATATGTCTTAATTCAAAGATGTACTCAACAAATCCATATATGAGAGCTTCAAGAGATTACTTTGATTCCCCAACAAACATACAAGGTTTAGTTCACCATATTCATGGTGAACCTAGATGAATAACAATGAAAGTATGAAAGAATAAACCCAATAAAGTGGAAGAGGTAGCCTTAGCATCCAAGATCCTCCTTCAAAGGGGTGAAAGAGAGAGTGTTTGCCTCGTTTCTGCCAAAGATACCTAACTATAGGACGTGCAAGCCCTTATATACTAATCTAGAGTTACAAAAGATTACAAAAGTCCAAGCCCAAAAAGTGCCGCTCAGCGGTATTTACCGCTCAGCGGTGATTTCGCGTCTTCTTTCTTCCCCTCAGCGGCCATTTTGCCCCTCAGCGGTTCCAACGTCACCTCTTGAGTGCCGCTCAGCGGTAGTTTGCCGCTGAGCGGTGCCTTCGACTTCTCCTTTTTGCACTCTTTCTTGTCTTTTCTAATGTCCTCTCTCTTATTCTTCACTTCTTTCACCAAATTCACCTCAAAACCTGCACAAAAACACTTAAATCAAGCATAAACCTGTCCAGCTCTCTTATTTCTGAAAATATAAACAAAAGGCATGATTTCAAGCTAGTTTCTAAGTCTAAAGGTTGCTTTTAGTATCAACTTTAAGCATGAAAATAACAGTTTTTCAACTGTTATCACAGCTCCAGACTTTGCATTGACTACAGACAATTGAACAAGCTGACCATCAAGAACAAATACCCTTTGCCAAGGATAGACGATTTGTTGGACCAACTGCATGGGGCAACGGTATTTTCTAAGATTGGCTTGCGGTCTGGATATCATCAAATCAGAGTGAAGGAGGACGACATCCAGAAGACTGCGTTCAGATCTCGTTACGGACACTACGAGTATGTAGTGATGCCGTTCGGTGTGACGAACGCACCAGCAATCTTCATGGATTATATGAATCGGATATTCAGACCTTATTTGGATAAGTTTGTGGTCGTCTTCATAGATGATATTCTCATTTACTCCAAGACACAAGCCGAACATGAAGAACACTTGCGGGCAGTACTAACCGTGTTGAGGGAAAAGGAGTTATACTCAAAGCTGTCCAAGTGTGAATTCTGGATGAAGGAGGTGCAATTTTTGGGACATGTAGTGTCGGCTGAAGGCATCTCGGTAGATCCAGCTAAAGTACGAGCGGTGTTGGATTGGAAGAGTCCGCGTTCGGTCACTGAGGTTCGTAGCTTTGTGGGACTCGCGGGCTACTATAGGCGTTTTATTGAAGGATTTGCTAAGATAGTAGCTCCGTTAACTCAGTTGACTAGGAAGGATCAACCGTTCGCCTGGACTGATCTGTGTGAGGAGCGTTTTCAGGAGCTGAAAGTGAAATTGACGAGCGCTCCAGTTCTGATTATTCCAGACACGTCCAAGCCCTTTGAAGTTTACTGCGACGCGTCTCACCAAGGGTTGGGCTGTGTGCTTATGCAAGAGAAGCGAGCGGTAGCGTACGCGTCTCGTCAACTGAAGATTCATGAGCGGAATTACCCAACGCACGACCTGTAATTGGCAGCGGTCGTTTTCGCATTGAAGATTTGGAGGCATTACCTATACGGATCTACATTTCAAGTCTTCAGTGACCACAAGAGTCTCAAATATTTATTTGATCAGAAAGAGTTGAACATGAGGCAGAGGCGTTGGTTAGAGTTTTTGAAAGATTATGAGTTTGAACTTCTGTATCACCCTGGGAAGGCCAGTGTAGTGGCGGACGCCCTAAGCAGGAAGGCAATTCATGTCTCGGTAATGATGGTTAAAGAGCTAAGTTTGGTGGAGAGTTTCCGAGACCTAAGGTTACAGTTCGACCTAGGAGCGAACGTTATTAGATGCTGTAACCTTACAATATCCAGCAATGTGTTTGACCGAATCAAGATGAAGCAACGCGAAGATGAAGAGTTAGTGAAGATATTAGGCGCGCTCGGTACGGATCAGGCCAGATTTTTCAGTGCTGGAACGGACGGCCTATTACGATACATGGGTAGGACGTGCGTTCCTAATGATGGCGAGCTGAAGAGGATTATTCTGGAGGAAGGTCATCACAGTCGTCTTAGCATGCACCCTGGCATGACTAAGATGTATCAGGACCTCCGGAAATCATTTTGGTGGCCTGGAATGAAGAATGATGTCGCTCGTTTTGTGGCATCATGTCTGACTTGTCAAAGAGCTAAGGCGGAACACCAAAGGCCAGGCGGCTTACTTCAACAGTTGGAGATTCCCGAATGGAAGTGGGACAGCATCTCCATGGATTTCGTGACCCATTTACCACGTACGGTCAGAAATCATGATTCGATTTGGGTGATCGTGGATAGATTAACAAAGAGCGCCCACTTCCTGGCCGTAAATTTGAAGATGTCGATGACCAATTTGGCTAAGTTGTATATCAAGGAGATCGTACGTCTACATGGAGTTCCGTCAAGCATTATTTCTGACCGAGACACGAGATTCACATCTCGGTTTTGGCAATCATTACAAGGCGAGTTGGGAAGCAAGCTGCAGATGAGTTCAGCGTATCATCCTCAAACGGACGGCCAGTCTGAAAGAACCATCCAAACGCTGGAAGATTTACTGAGGACGTGCGTCCTAGATCACTTAGGCGCATGGGATGAAATCTTGCCGCTAGTGGAGTTCACGTACAACAACAGCTTCCAGTCTAGCATTGGTATGGCGCCGTTTGAAGCTCTCTATGGAAGGAAATGCCGAACGCCACTTTGCTGGTTCCAGGATGGAGAGAACGTGCTAACTGGACCTGAGCTCATCCAGCAAACGACCGAGAAGGTTAAGTTGATCCAAGATAGATTGAAGACGTCCCTGAGCAGGCAGAAATCATATGCGGATAGAAGAAGAAGACCCTTGGAGTTCGCTGCAGGAGACCATGTCTTTTTAAGACTTAATCCGATCACTGGAGTAGGCCGAGCCGTTCGTCCAAAGAAGCTATCTCCCAAGTTCATAGGACCGTACCAGATTTTGAGGAAGATCGGACCAGTGGCGTATGAACTAGCTTTACCTCCTCAACTATCAAATCTACACCCAGTCTTCCACGTTTCCCAACTTCGGAAGTATATAGCGAACCCATCACACGTACTGGAGTTGGAGGACGTTCAACTTAGTCCAGACCGAACGCTGAAGTTGCAACCAGTCCGTATAGAAGACAGCCGCACTAAGCTATACAAAGGAAAGGACGTTCGTCTAGTGAAAATTGTGTGGGACGCGAAGACTGGCGATTCAACATGGGAAGTGGAGGATGCTATGAGGGACTTGTATCCCCACTTATTTACGGGTAAGTTTCTAATTTTCGAGGACGAAAATTTTTGTAGTTAGGGAGAATGTGAGACCCTAAATAATTAGCAATGATAATCTCTGTCACATCAAGTTAAAGCACCCACGTTCACGGTTCAGAAACATTAAAAACACACCTTGCACTGCATGCACGAGTGCCACGTGTCACGAGAGAAGCTTCCAAAGTCAGAGTGGGTGTGCAGGTGTCGACAGAGGAGACGTTCGTCCAAACGAACGTGGATTTAACAAAACTGAGTTTTTGAAAATCTCTCTCTCACCTGCACGCACTCATCTTCTTCCTCAGAACCCAACCCTTCATTTTCTCCACCTTCTCTCTAGAACCAGTCCACCTTCTCTCTACTGTAATTCTCACACTTCTTCTCCGATCACATTTCAGAACCGTGAGGACGTTCCCTGAGACGTGAGCGTGATTCTGGACCGAACAGAATTAGAATCTGAACTGGTAAGTTCTCATATCTGATCGTTCGACCATTAGGGTTCATGTGAAACCAGGTTTTGGGTTCATGCATGGGTTATATCTGAGATAATTGATTTTTTGTGTTTAGATTTAGTGGAAGTCGTTAAGTGAACCTTGGAGTAGAACGCTGTAAGAGAACAAACCAATCCTTTGCATTAGGACAAGCTGTTTACGAATCCGGGTAAGGGAAGCTTATGTATTTAATTCATATTTTGTTGTATGATTAAAGATAACGCATGCCTGTTAATGAACGAATGAATGTATGTGTATAGTATGAGTGTAAATGTATGATTGATGAGGAATTGAATGAATAGAGTATATGTTGGCTGTGATGTATAATCATGTTTGATACTTATGATTATGAATGATTAATATAATTTGTATAAAGTCTGGAAATTGATATTGATATGAAACTATAAATTACGAATTGTATGAGAAATATAGAATTAAAATAGAAGAACAATAGGAATCATAAATTACTCCCTATGATAAATTACGCTTGTTATCGTACGGTCTTATACCGTTCGGTTTCCCTGAAAAAGACTTAGAGTAGAATTCTTTCATTTGGGAAGAATTTGGTTTGAGAACGAGCGTCCTCATTTGAATTACTATGTTTGAGCGTTCGGCTCAGCATAGAGAGGTCGTACACCTTAAATTAAAATATACTGAAATAAGTGATGTTCGGTCTTATACCGAACGTTCGTTCTAAATAGCGCTCGGTCTTACACTGAGCGTTTGTCCTCGTTAGTACTCGGTGTTATACCAAGCGTTTGTTCTAATTGATTATTTGTCTTATAACTAGCGTTCGTCCTAAGAAGTGTTCGGTCTTATACCGAACGCTCGTCCTTACTATTGATTTTCTCAATGAGAGTAAATAGCGTTCGTCCAAATTATTAGTAACAGTATATTGTAACGTTCAGTCATTGACTGACATTCGATTTCTTTAAACTAATAATTTTCAGTGTATTAAATTTCTCGTCTTGTTGTATATTCATCCAATTGGATTCGGCTTAACATCTTAGTACTTAGAATGTTTTGAATAATTATTGTATCACTCTAGAGTCATTACATTCAAATGATTCGAGTAGTTGTGTCGTTCGTCAAATACTTATGTGTCGTTTTATTTTAGTTGGTGACGAGTCCTTCTAAGACTCGCTTTTCACGTTCGTCCTCGTCCTTCAGAGGGTTGAACGCTCGTCTTTTTTATGGAAGTGGAACAAAGAATGAAAATGTTATTAAGAGGAAGTGTTAAGATGTGCGAACCGTGTAAGAACTAAAATTATGAAATTGGATTTTGGACGAGCGTTCCAGGGAGGAACGTCTCATATATGTGGAATAATTGGATTGGTAAAGTATGACTGTGGCTATTGCTAATGTTGGCTTGGTCCATCCTGATATTCCGTGAGTGCTCGTTCTCAAGTAGAGAGGAGTAGTTCATGTGTGGGAATGGCAGGAGGTCCTTAGTCCATAAGTTAACGTGGGCGACGTAAGAACGGACTAACCTCGAGTGGCAGCTGTTGAGTGTATCAGTTACTACACCACTCGGGTGCAAGGACGCCTGTAGCTACACAGATTCATACAGTCCGGACGGTCTGTCTAATATATATATATATATATATATATATATATATATATATATATATATATATATGTATGTATATTTCTATGTTAAGTTACATGATGTTGTGTGTGAATTGAAATGTTAGATGTATGTGTTGATTGTATGAATTAAATTATATAAGCTTACCCTTTCGTTTTTCCTTTGTGTTGTCCCTCTGTATATGTACGTTCGTCATGTCTTGCAATGATCATCCGTGTGGATGTGAGCAGAAGGCGAGGCCACTTTGGAGGAAGTAATCGAGGAAGAAAACTTGGTTGAAGTTGAAGTGAAAGCGGAGCAGTAGGACGTCCGTCTTTCTTTTGGTTTATGTGATCACGTGTGGATTGGACGTTCGGTTATTTATTTTTGTAAAACCGTTCGTCCTAAAACTGTGTTATTTCCGTTTCATGTATATTGATTATGTACTTAAGCCGTTCGGCTTTTGCTTCTCGTTTTAGTAATGAAAAGACTGCATTATTTTACTGTTAATTGTAATTAATTCTAATTTGTGGTAATTACTGTATTTTGGGATGTTACAGTATGTATGTCCATTTGATTATTTCATAACTGGTTTTGTATTCTTTTTATTTCTCTTTCATGCTAAAATATTTTGCTGTGTGAGGATAGAAAGACATGAAGATCTTTAGCTTTCAATGTTTTAAATTTAAGTTTTGCTGTGTGAGGATCGAAAGACGTAAAGAAAGGTCGTATTGTCCTAGTTTTCACAGATGGAGCAGTTCTTTCCGTCAGTCAAGTGTTTAAGACAATTACAGAACTTGGCAATGAAGGGGTTCGGGGATCTGATCCTCTAGTTCTTACATCTGCCTTGCTCTTAAGTAATTCTCTTGATTCTTCATTCTTCATTTTTTTTATGAACTTCTGTGTAAATACTCTCCACTTGTAGGAGCAGTAAATAAGAAGGTGGAATGTAATTGTGTGTTATACCAAAGTGAACTGTTTTATTGAATCAGTTTAAATCAAAGAAGTTTACAATTTATGACTTTAATTACCATTTGATCCTTGTAGTTGCCAAAATAGTGAATTAGGTCAATACACTATAGTTTATTGATCACTTGATCTTACCATCTTGTTATGGGTGGTTATGCTGGCCCTTATTTCCCTTGTTTCTGTTAATATTTTCTCTAGTTGAATGAATCCATAATCTGAATCTCTTTGTTATCCATCAGAGTGAGATGCATTAGTTTAATAAAAATAAGCAGACCCAGGAGTCGAATTACTTTGTATTTCTGGTTTCATGTTGAGGTTTAAGAGGAATGGCTTTGAATTGATCGGTGTTCATGAAACACCATCTTCACTTCCATCTAAGGCATCCTCCTCCTTATAGCAACCGCTACTCCACCTTCCCCGCCTCCCTCATCAGTAGGGGCTTGGCCCTCAGGCCATGCGATTCGAGTAGTAAATTCTTTATTTGAAATGGTGCTCAGGTCTAACATGACTCAAAGGTTGGCCAACAATTATTTTGAAACTTTTTGTCCCTGAGGAAGATGTAATCCTGTAAATAGTAAGCTCAAAGTAAAAGTTGTATCCCATGGTTAACAACTAGAGAGAAAGGTCAACTAAGACACTAAAAGAATATGTACGAGAGTGCACCAAGGATAAAATGGAACCAATTATAACCACCAACTAAACTTCCTAGTACAAGGAGCTTCCATTTTAGCCTTCCACTACTTTGACATCTGTAAACACTCAAAACCTAATTTGATTAAATTTGGCTTGCAAGGCTTGAGTTTTTTGCTTCCCATCAAAGAGTAGTGGTGACAAGGCTTCCTTTTTTGCTTCTCCTTATCCATTAACTTGTTCAAAGCACAAAAAGAGCATGACACAGGAAAGGGAGAACATGGACTACTTGTTGCCTCCCATGCCACTATTCTTCATTCAGTTTGAGGGTGTGTTGTGATGATTTGAGGATATGACCCTCCTTGAAAGGATGCTACCCTACATACACTTAGAGAACAACATGGCTAAAGCCACAAGTAAGCCTAATTCAATTTAAATAACTATTTACAAGAAAAGAATGGCCACAAGTCCCCAGTAATGGTGGCAAAAACTTATTTGTTCATCGATAAGTGTGTCAAATTGTTCAAGTAATATAAAATGATAAATCCAAGTATCATTTTCTAAGAAACTCATGTAATATTAAATAATTGTATGATTAATAACTCATCTAGATTGATTAATAGAATATTATGTGCAAGTAAATAAATAAACAAAGAATTCAAAGGCGAACTTTGTAGAATTCATTGGCTTTAGTCTCATGCACCTACAGAAACATCTCCTTTCCATCAAGCACTAAAGTTAACTCACTAAAATACTAAAACCCTAATCTTTTAAGTGAAAGGGCATGTGTTTTCTCACTAAGAATCAATCCCTTAAACAAATAGCAAACAAACCAGAATTAAAATCTAAAGTTTAAAATAACTAATGACTGAAGTTTTATTCCTATATACAAATTCCAGATCTCTTATTTTAAGCCTAGAGTTCACTAAATTCTTTTCAAAACCTAACAAATTCATTCATAAATCAAGCTATCCGCATTCCTATTTCAAGAAGAATTAAGAGTATAAACAAGAAATTAATACACAATGAAAGGCGCATATATACTTTGATTCATGAAAACCCTTAGATTAAATAATTCAGTTTTGACTCTTGAATCCAGAAAACAAAACCAAATTTCAAAAAAATCTGATACACATAAACCTTAAACAAATCTCATAATTCAATTCTTATTTGACTTTAACTCAACCACCTCAAAACCGCCACGCTAGAAAACGCACACCCTCTTTTCCAACGAAGTTTGGCTTCTGAAATTCGGTGACTCGACACTCTTACATTATTTAATATATAATTAGGAGGGGCAAAATAAAAAGCTAAAGAAAATTTGGAGGTGCAAGAAGAAAACAAATGGGGTGCAGGAGGCTCCTTTTATAAAAATCGGTACACTTGCACCCTAAGAGAAGCCATTTAACAGTAAAAAAAAACAGCGGGTGTAGATATATAAATTTCAAGATATATTAACGTAATTTATTTTTTATTTTAAAGTAGATTTTCCTACTTTTTTAAGTTTTCATGGTCCAACCTAAATTAATCCAGTCTAACTATAATTGGCTAGAATTAGATTGCTTGATATAAATAATAAAACTAACCCAATTTGGGTAAGGTGAAAAATTAGATTAAAAATAAACTCAAATCACTTTTACTCACCAAGAAAAAAAAAACCCTTATACACTTTTTTACAGTCTACAAACGTGTTTCACCTTATTAGTTGTGTTTTAACTATTTTTAATGTTTTATAAATGCCGACTTCTAGATTTTTATGTTCATTTAATTTCTTTTATCTTTGAACTGCTTAGTTTACATTTTAATATTTTCTGAATACTAAAGTTTGTTATATACTTTATTTTGTTTCTCGTCTTTCAGCCTCATTAAATATGACATAAGATAAAACTTTCTTATTTTGAACTTCTCATTTCATTACATAGTTGTTGATATTATACTCGGATAAACGTCTTCTTGTGTCTTTTTAAAGAGAAAAAGAAGAAATAAATGAAATTAACTTTTATATACGTTAAGCTTAGCTCACGAACTAATTTGTAGAAGTTATTCTTAGTCAAATTTAATTTTAAAACTTATATATAAACTTATTTTGTTTAGAAAAAGAATTATTTTTTTAACAATTTTCTCATTAAAAATACATAAAATAAATTTCCTCCAAAACTATAATTTTATAATATACTGTTTATGTTAACGATTATCTGATTACGACACTTATTTTATTGTTTAAATAACATACCTAAATATCGATATCGGTATTGATTGATTATACTTTTTTTACATTATACTATTTTGTAAACATTCATATTAATTAACGTAATGAATGTATGTTATTCACATCAAAGTAATATCTTTTTCTTATTTGAATTTCACCAGAATTATTTTCTGAAAAAAATATATATTTTAAGGTATAATGTAAGATGAACAGTTTAATATATAACTAAAATGATTGGTACTGAATAAAAAATAACAATTCAAAATTAATTTTAAAAACTAAAATTATAAAAATCATTATGAAAACTAAGATTAATTGAAAAATATTTGTCAATAAAGTAAATTTAAAATATTATTTCATGTTATACAGAATAACAGGAAATCAAGTTTTGCTTTATTAAGTAGTACAGTCCCAATGATCAATTTAAAATATACTAATAATACATATATAATTTAAATATACTTTTAGTTTCTCAAGTTTTGAATTAATCTCTTTATTTCTTCGTGGATAATTTGAAAAATACTTCTTCTAATCTCCATTATAAAGACAGTGAAAGATGCAGCCTACCTCAATTAAATTTTTCTCTGACAATTCACATTTATTTTTCTTTCGAAGTAATTAGTTTAGGAACATATATATGTATAAAAACATTGGGATCATGAGACTAAAAGACCTTTGTATCATTGCAATGCTAAACAGATCGATATTAAATTTAAAAGTAAAACAAAATTAACTCAAATTCAAGGGAATAAAAAATATATTCAACTCTAAATATATTGGTCCTTCACTGCATCAAACAAGTCCTAATTTATATAACATTCTTACATAATGAACCAAACTGTTTCCACTATGGAATGTGAAATAGAATGATATTTGATAAATAAAAAACCCATTTTATTGAAAGGTCACCAAAGGAAGTAATTTGCAGCTTTACACTACCCAGCAAACAGAAATTATTTTCATTAAGACATCTTACAAATTGGTCTTGGGTTTGCCAGTTCCAGTAACGCGCCGTGTCACTGTCCGCATGGTTACAAATTCTTCTGCAGCCGATGGGTGTATTCCCACCTAGATTAAACAGTCAGGTGAAGCAATCAGAAACTATAACAGTATAAACATAATCAATAAGACAGAACGAGAAAACATCTTACAAAACTCTGTCTACTGCTATTTGCAGTTATCTATACATTATAATTTCTAAATAACCATTATAACCACCAAAATGTTGTCAATGTTGAGCTCATCATTGAATATGAGCTCCTTCCAGATGTCACTGAATCATTTCCCATCCAGTAAAAATAACCCACCACTGCCCTCAGAAGGCAGGAGAGGAAAACACTAAGAAAAACTGTGATCTTACCGTGCTGTCAAACTGTGCCTTGGTAGCTCCACACTTCAATGCAATAGAAATACCCTGTATAACCAATATTATTAAATCAAATTTATTAAGGACATGTATCATGAAATTGGAAAATTGATACCACTCTTGAGAGGATCTCTATGATTTTTAAAATGAAATACTTTTCAGATACTGCTGCAACAATGGTGCACTAAAAGGAAAAAGTATAAAGGTTTGTTTCTAAACAACAGACAACATGATGAAAACAAATACGCCAAACTTGCAATTTTATATGAGTACCAGATGAAACCATTAGGATACCTGTATAATTTCAGGTGCATCAGGTCCACACATCGAGGCTCCAAGAACCTTATCTGTCTCAGCATCAACAACAAGCTTCATGACAGTTTTTTCTTGTCGCCTATTTGAAAAGTGTTATAATTATAGAAATAAGGACTTGATCATATATAATAAAATCTAGATTATATATGTATTATTAGGAAGGATTTTATTTATTCCCACATAAGAAGACATCAAACCTCCTCTATTTATTATATTGGTTCCTTTTTCTCGATATAAATAAAGCACGCATACTATCTCAAAAAATTTACGTTTTCAGCTCAATGTTTTTATCTTTCCTAGAGTTTAACAAAATATGAGCAAATAATCTAGATAAGAAAGTTATGGTGCAACACACATAACTAATACTCGGTCCAACTAATACTTGAGTTAATAGTCATTATAATGGAGGCTAACATAGATCCAGATTAACAATAACGTCTTTTATTCTTAGAATCCAAAACAATGATATGCAATGGAGTAAATAAATAAAACAAATGCTGAAAGGATTTAAAATATGCGTAATGAACAATATTTTCTACAGAAACTTTGTTCTGATCCAAGTTGTCATGAATTCTGCAAGTCATTGGCTTGAAATAAAGGTAAAGTGGGTGAAAATTCAGGTCCCTACACTTACCCAGAGATGGTGTTTTTCATAGGATTGAAGGTTGATGTAAAAATCAACAGATCACCTTTGGTTTGCTCTATTGCCTGCTCCTCACTGAGACCTACTACAGAAAGTGGTGGAATGCTGCAGAACCATGAAAAGAAAGAAACAAAATGGTTAGAGATAAAATGGGAAGGGGATTTACCATCATAAGTTAACATTCAAAATAGTTAACCACTCAGTTTTAAAATGCAAAAGAAACTACACCTAAACACCGCACATGCAATATTACTGTAGTCTGGCTTGCTTGTTTGCCCATTAAATACTGTTTTCTGCAAAACAAATTCATGTTAGACAACAATAAATAAGAGCACCTTTAGACCAACCAACAGCTGACTGCACCAACTCAGACCAGATGATAAATACGTATGCTTATCCACAAACTATCTAAATACTTACTGCAAAGCATGATGCCTCCATCAAGGCCACCGGTGTAAGATTCATTCTGTTTGTGACATCACCCACAGCCCATATACTAGGTATGCTTGTGCGCGAATACTCATCCACCTAAACCACAAAGGAACGCAGAACATTTAGAACTATGAGAGTCATAATCATTCTCTCGCTCTTAAAACAATTGTTCAATTCAATATCCAGTCATCAACAAAAGCGTTTGAGATGATATAACCTTAAATACCAATTTACTCAGACATCTATATTTCTACTCACGAAGTAATTGATAAGAGAATGCTTCGATAAACAGATTTTGACTGTAAAATAGTAGTTTCCGTCACTTATTCAAAGGCATGTAAACAAACTACAGCTTTAACTTCTACTTGGAAGGGATTAGTTATACAAATTCCTTTATAGTTTAGAATTTATTCGAGTTCTCTAATTAATGACTCGGCCCACCAGTCAGAACTAACTACATTATGGCATTTGCAGATTGGTATTCAAGTAGAAAAAGTCTTATGTTTGTATCTATATAACCAGAGACCATTATTAACTACTGTAGAATCACAATGGATCCACCTATATGATACAGATCTCGAAATGAGAACATGTTCTTGCCAGACTTCAAGGAATCAGGTGATTAAAGGAGAGTTATGTCAACCTTTATTGCTCCAGCTTTGTCAACCTCAACACCTACAGCTTCTAAATTCAACCTCTTAGAATTAGGAGCCCTCCCTGCAGCAACAGAAAAATAGTTGAGAAGAATATATTTTCAAGCAATTATTCCACGAGATACTCTGTGCAATGCTTTTTTAATATTATGTTAATATTCAAAACAAATAAATACACTTTGAATAATAAAATTAAAATTCATGATAAATATATTTTTTAACTATCTTGAAATAAAAGAAAGAGAAACATAGGATGAATCCCTAATGTGTATTGAGCACATAGGGTTATGCATTTAAAAATAGAAAAATATAAAGAGATGGCCTAAGCCCGTTACATCTAACAAAAGATATAAAATTTTGGATTTACTATGAATAATTTAAATTATGATACAAGGTTACTTTAAATATTGACAACTTTTAAGACAAACATAAACAGTTAAGATAAAAGATGATGAGGGTAGATTGAAAAAGATAAACAGCTAAGAAAAGAATATCAAGTATAATAATAAAGATAAAGAGGAGTTTGAGATGGTTGAAATAAAACAAATTTAGCTAGTTGCAAAAATAATGAATCAAATACATAACCAAGTGAGAGAGAAGAGAAAATTTTGAGACGTCTATTTGAGAGACTTACTCTTAAATTGTGTAATTTAATATATAATATACCAGGGGATGTGTTAACTATCATCCTCTTAAAACACTAATCATTTTAGAAGTCTGTGCTAAATATGTGTATGAGTACACACACACACACACATATATATGTAGGTGTGTGTATCAACATGACAAGTCAAGAACAGCTTGGATTTCTTTCTGATGGCCAATGCTTTTATGGACTATCAAAACTATCATAGTGAGTTAAATTTGAAGACATATTGATGGGTTGTCCAGTCGTAATTCTTTTACTGAAAATCTTGTATTGTCTACTTCCTATTAAATAAGTAGTTAGTTCTGTTTCTTTAATGCTTGCGTTGGAGCTTCAGCGAAGTACTAACATAGTTAATCTTCATGATCTTGTACTTGAGTTTTCAGCATATTATTATTAATTTATATGTTGAATTTTAGGTGTTGTGGCTCCAATTAAAGCAATCTCCAAAGAGGTCACAATTAAGATGACTTTCCAGCGAGAAACATGACATATGTGCTCCCTAACTACATATTTTAAAAGGGTTAAATAAGTTTCTAATAGCTTCAAAAATCAGTACCTCCAAAATGTTTTCAAGACGTAACACTTAATAATGCTAATTTTATCCAGATAAGTTAATCTGTTTTCAAATTAATAGTGTTGACACGCTAATTTTTTATAGTGTCACATGCTAGCATATATGCAATTATCTGAGTAGGATGATTACATTTTAACACTCCTAATTCAAGAAAAATAAAGTCACTACCAGAACCAAATTAACATATTTATTAAATGTTAAAAGTTTTGGAGATACAAATTTCAATATAAGCCAGTTTCAAAGACTTAGTTAACCCCGTTATAAATAGCATTCATGTGTGTCTAAGATACACAACATTGAGATATTTATTCTCAGTAGTATCCTTACCAGTGGCAAATAGTACAACATCTGCAATCAGCTCCTCGCCATGATCTGTAATAACTTTAATGCCATTTTCTGTTTTGATCAACTAAAAAACCGAAATTTGTTAAATTAGCTAAGCCCCCAGCTAATAAAAACGAAAAAGAAGTTCTACAAATGTGAGTTACAAACCCCAACAGGAAATACCTGTGTCAAATTGGTCCTTGGGTGTAAATTAATTCCCCTGCCTTCAAGATTTCTTGCAACTACAGCTCTCATTTCATCATCAAAACCTCTGCAACAGTATAATTCAGCAGGAGTAATGTATAGTACAGACAGAAAAATTGATACTAACAAAAACTAAGGAAAAATGCAACCTATTAATTGTGAGTGGTATAGCAAATATTCTATAATTGACCAGCCTTTAACACTTCTTGAAACCACTACCACACATACATGAAACGAATAAACTAGTACTTCCAATGCTGAAAGCAACAATGTTTCAGAAATAAATCATTAAATCCTAAGTGTTAAGTGGGGCTGGCGTGGATTTTTTGGATATTTTGCCAACAATTTCTGTGATTGGTACCATTTTCAGGATCCAAGAAATAAAAGACAAACTGATTCACCAACACGTGGATAAATCCATGCTACCTTAAAGTGTTTCGCTCTATGATAGGATATAATGTGTAAGATAGGAGAAAACAGATTAAGGAGTAGTTAGTTAGGTTGTTAGGGTGAGTGAGGTTTCCTTTATATAGTTGGGGGATCCTGGTATGCTAGGCACTTTTGGGATAATTTTGTAGATTGAGCTTTAGCTCTTTGTGAAGGGGAAACCCTTGGAGGAGAGAGTGCTCTCCTATTTTTGTGTTTTTTTCAGTTTATACAATAAAGAATATTACTATTCTTTCTCTTTTCAATTCTGGTTTCCTAACACTGTATTTAACTTTACTAACCAAAAAGCTGGATAGCATTCAGTAGAAAATACTGAAAGAAACTTTAAAATAAACTTACAAAAGTTATACATAAATTTAATGAGTGAGCATTTTACACACGAAAGAATAAATGCATTTACAAGAACCATACTGAAGTATGAAACTGTTCACTGACTCTAATTTTACCCATAGTACGTTAACTCCCACAATCGTCGATGGCATATCATTAACCACTATCAAATTTCCTACAGATATGAATCTCATCAAATCAGAATGACTTGACAAGGTAAATTCTATATAAATGATTATGACTATTGATTTTCTGAATTCAAATACATGTAGGAGATGAAACCTATGTACTATTAACGGCCACTTGAGATTGAAACTATAAAATATATTTCTAAAGGACTTAATTGATCCCTCTCACTATCTTCTAGTTATAATAAAAAACTGATACAAAAGTACATGGAATATTAAAGAACTGTCATAGACACCTAGGTGCAGAACTAGGTACTACTATAAATACAACTCATAAAGACTACCACACTACACCTTAAGTAGGCTTAATGTTTATACATAGATGTAATTATTCTAACACAACCTAAGTTAAATTTCTATTACGAAAACCAGTTCTACGAAAACAGCATACCTGTATGTTTCCTATTTTCAAAATCAGAAAATAAGAACACTTTTTTATGAGTAGTTTTGGAAAATTGTTTTCAATATTAATATCTCTTTAATTTTTAAAACCAAAGTATCAGAACATCTCTAACTTGCCTTGATTTTCTACTTTCAATTTTCTATCACTCGTTCTTTCTTATACGTATACATATCCTGGTTCTACTCTCTAAAAATTGTTTTATCAAACAGTTTTTACATCCTGAAAAACAAAAGCAATATCAAACACAACCCTATCTCTTCTCTTTCTATTTTCTCCTTCAAATTCATATGCTATCCCAACAACCAAAACATATTCCGATCTCATCAATGTATCCCCATATCTTACTGATTCCACCATGTTGATATTGGGGGTCTAAGATTCATGCTGAGAGTTTAGCATTCTCAAGAATGCAATATTCCTTTTCTTCATTTCAAATCACAATGATCTCTAGACTAGGATTTTTCACATTTCAACTCGACAAAAATTGAAAGTTAGGGATAGTTGAGTCTTTGTAGATCAAAACTCAGAACTCAAATATGTTGAGAACCGCACAGTCGAATCTCTTGGACAGTTTGAATATACTGGACATCTTTTACACTATGTTTTCATGATAACAAATAAGATTAAGTTTTGAAGTAATAAAAGATTAAATAAGATATCATGAAGTAAAAAAAATATACATTGGAATTAAAACAACTTAAGGTACTATGAATTTCTATAGACAAGAACAACACACCATCTAGTGTCTTTACAATCTATAGAAATCTTTCGTCGACAATCTTATCTAGCATCCAACGCTCTATTACTGGAAACATTTTAATTTCATCTAAGACCAGTGCTAAAATTAACTGAATATTGTGTAAGGATCAAAGCTAAGATATGAAGATCACTAGATCTGTTTCAAAGATAAAGGATTGTCTCTGCTACATATACTTGTCTAAAGCCTATGTAAGACAAATGACGACAATAACCATAAGACAGTTTTTCAGGAAAAAAAGAGTCTTAACGTGAATCATACAAACACTCGTACAATAGACTTGAGATTAAAACATAGAAATATATTTCTAGGGGGCTTCATGAACTACTCTTATAGTTCTGTATTTTTATATACGCAGGTTGATACAATAGGAAGATTAAAAGGCAAAAAAAATTGTCCTAAGCTACTTGGACAAAGAACTAGGGCAGAGGTTATCTAGCACTCAACCTCCTGCCTTAGACTTAATGATTACATAGATTTTCAAGCTATTTCAACACCCCTCCTCAAGCTAGAGCATATAGATTGTATGTACCAAGCTTAGAACAAATAAACTCATTCTGAGGTCTCCTTAAGGACTTGGTCAACACATTTGCAAGGCGACTCTTCACATAAGTCTAATCTTGTCTTTCATGAAAGGACCAAACACATTGAGTTTGATTGTTATTTCATTCGAAAAAAGATTGTATCTAGAGACATCAAGATTGAGTTCTTTAACTCAAACGATTAATTAGCAGATATTTTCAATAAGTTTTTAAAGGGATTGGTTATATTTGTAACAAGCTTGGCACATACAATTTATATGCACCATCTTGAAGAAAAGTGCTAGATATATTGTGTTTTATGTTAATTAGGGAAATGTAGACTTTTGATATTGTTTGAAATTGGTAGACATTGTTGATATTGTTTTTAACAATATCTTCTATTTACCATATTTATGTTTAGTTGTCATATATGCTTGTATAATTCTTCATTATAAATATATTACCTTATGTGTGTTTTAGACGCAAAGGAGATTATCCTCATACATAATTTTTTATTATATTTAATAATTTCCTATGATTGTATCACTTCATTAAAAAAATAAGAATAATCTCGTGTACACACAAAGTTCACTATATTCCTTCTCGTTTTCTCTCTTCTCAACACGGTAGCAAAGTAGTACCATCCTTCGTGACCTATTAATGCACTAATTCTTTCAACATCTGAATTACCAATATCAAGTAAAGACAACACTTTAACAAAATGTTTCAAATAATGTGGAGGTTAAGGAAAAAAAATTCCATACCAGTTAAATATATGTCTACATTGATTGGCTAATGTTAAAACTTAAAAGCAAACGAGGGGAAAAATACACATATCCAAAAGGCTCCTTTATGACTACTAATAACTTATACACGAAAGAAGTATATCAAAGCCAAACCTTAGCAGAAGTTCCTTTCTGAAAACTAAATCAACTTCAGAACCCATCCCACGCCATATAGATGCAAATTCCACCGCAATATAACTGAAAAATGGAACATAAAGTAACCACCTGAGATACTAAGTAGTTAAACTAATAACACAAAAAAGATAAAGACACACCCTCCTCCAAGAACCACAGCTCTTTTAGGAAGATCCTCCAAACTTAGTGCCTCGTCAGATGTTATACCCAACTCCTGCACAATAAGATATCAATACTTGCATTACAAACATCCTAAAGTTTTAAATGGCTACATTTTAATTAAGAATGTGAATGTCAATAATGTATAAGAAGCATTTCTCAGAGAGTGAGGGATAGTGGAACAACTTAAAATTCATCAATCAAAAGTTTAAAAATACAACTTTCCCGACAATTATTTCCCTCTAGTCAGTCATTCGAAGGAAAGTACAGAGGTAAATTTGGTGAAAAGGGGGAATTTTTTTGGTGGGAGAGACATGGCTGACAATATTTAATGATATTACCTTGTTAACTTATTATATAGACTTATTCAACCATCGACCAAGTTATGTGACCAAAAACAAAGATCATTAGGCAATAACAACAGGTTGTAATAGAGATAACAACAGAAAAATCAATCACAACGGATGTGATTTATAAACAAAAATATCATTTAGGGGCCATTTGTTTCCTGTCACCGTCTTTTATTTCTGGGAATATAAGGGCAGAAATGAATATTCTCATGTTTGTTAGAAAATTGTGAAAAATATAGTCCTAGAGTATGTTTTATAAGAGTGTTTGTACAGGAATTGTGTGTATGGGCCATACATATAATTCTCTAAGATTCCTCCTCAACCTACACAAGACCCCATGAGAGATTTAGTGAAGATGCTTGCATGTTACTAACTAGAGCTAACAAAATCAATGGTGATTTCTCTTGAGAGCACTCTTTCTCTCACAATGAAAATTCATGTGTTGTGGAGTATATCAATGTGAAGAGTGGTATGATTATCACAAGTAAGCTTGATTATGATACAGAGCTACAATGAGTATATAAGAAAGAACTTTCCAGACCAAGGAAATAAGGTGTCAACAGGTTGGTGATGGAATTAGTGACTGAAAATCCGTCCCCAACTGTATTGTCATGAAATTTGAGACAAAATTAGTAACTCAATTTCCATTACTGACTTTCAGCTAATTGAGCAAAGACATAGATGTGGCTTCTAGGAATGTCTTGTGCTCTCTCAAGCAAGCCATGACAATGGGCAAACTATGTTTTGTGCAAATTTCAAATTTCAAATGTAGTGATGGTTTTAATTGGGCTTAAGTATGTTTAGAAGAGGCCCAAACAAGCTGAACTCTAACTAGGACTTAATTAGGGTGGTTTTATTATTTCAAATTTCAAATTTCAAATGTAGTGATGGTTTTATTATTTGTTTAGTTTTTCAATTATGTTTTTTAGTTTTTTTATTTATAACTATTTTTTTAGTATCTGCTAACTTTTAGTTTTTTAATTTATCTTTACTGATTTTAGATTTTATTTATATCTACACTTATTTTAGTACTTTTACATATATTGCATATTCTTTTTGTCGACGGATTGTCACCATGCCACCCACCATACGTATATGATGGATTTTTGGCTCTCTTACCATCCACCAACAACATCACTGATGGTTACAAGTCTTGTTAAGCTAGTTTACTTGGATTGAACTATAACATCAGTACTTGAACTAACATCTTACAATTCAGTCACTATTTCTGCTCTCTTTCCTACCATAATCTTCTTGTTTATTCTTAAGATGCATTAAAAGTATTTACTCATAAAAGGAACAACCGTATCAGTAGGATCATTTTTCAATAATATTTCAAAACAAGCAAACTCACCTGTCCTGGAATATTTGGACGTTGAGCCCTGCTACCAGTTGCAATCAATATGTGCTTAGCAGAATAGGACAGTTTTGTGCCATCCAATTGTGTCACCTCAACCTCATTTGGACCAACTATCTTTCCCTCGCCTTCAAATAATTTAACCCCCGCATTGGATAACAGCCTCTTGTAAATTCCATTTAATCTGTTTATTTCATCTGTCTGCCGTTTGACAAAAACAAAATTATTGAACAGCCAACAACACCATAAAAACAACAACAAAGTTTTACCTTGCTAGGTGAGGTACATTACATGGATCACAAAAACACCATTCAACATGGTTAAAAACTAATAAATAAGCTGTTTTCGGCTTTAATGTAAGCAAAATAGTAGGAGGACATGCACGTAAACAAAAACATCTATAAAATCAAAGGCAATCCAAACTATACCTTTAAGTTAGATATATGAATTTGATTTTAAAAATCTAGACGAAATAACAGAACTTTATATCATAAAACATAAAAATAAAATCTTGAAATACCTTCTTTTGCAAGAGCTTCTTCCAATTGAAGTCAACTTTCTCACTCAATTCCCACCCATAATTCCTGGCATCCTGTCAGAGACCAATCATACATTTTAGTAAAATGTATACAGATGATGATATAAGAAACACCAATAGTATTTTAATAATTATGAACCTGCATGAATAAAAAACATAAAGGGAAAACCAAAACACCATCTGATGAATATAATATTATTTTTCATCACATATTTGATGAAAATTGAACCAATCCTAATTGTTAGATATATTATATCTTTTATCTTTTAGTTAATTTATTATTATTTCTCATTTGTATTTTGGGCTTAGCCCATATTTCTTCTATTATAAATAGAGAACCCTATGTGTGTATTTTACACAAGGGAGATTAATCCAAATATAGTTTTTCACTATATTCAACATGGTATCAGAGCAAGTTCTCTGATCCTCTTCTGGTAGTCTCTGCTGTCTGCCGGCGGCCGGCCGCCATGGCCGTCGGCAGTCCCTAAAATCTCAGTGGGCAGTCCATTTTTTCTTCTTAAATCTCTGCCACAGTCAGCACCAGTCCAAACCTAGTGTGCCACTGCTGTCGCCGCCACTTTCCGCTGCCGTCGCTGCTAACTCCGGCCACCGTCGCCGCCGCTGCCGTCGCCGCCGCCACCGCCGGCTGCCGTCACAGTTTCGACCGGTGACCAGCGGATCTGAAGCGTCTCCTCGAGCGACGGCCAACCCCGTCGGAGTGATGACCAGACTCCTCACCACGCGCCTCCACGCGTCGCTTCTTCTCGGCCAGTCTCGGCCGCGTGTTCTGCACGCGCCGCCTTCTCGATGTCTGAGTTTCACCGCGTCACTTGCAGATCGTCTCGCCGGAGCTTCTTGAATGTGTTTTGGTTCATGTTTCTCCGTTTTGTTGGCTTGGGCTCATACCTAGGGTTTTCTCCTTCACGTTTTTGGAACCCTTAAGTCCCTTTTCTTCTCTAAGTTTAAAATGGCTTCTTCTACTGGGAATCTGTTTCACTGCTAAGGATGTTGATTCTAGCAGTGGGTGCTACGGAGAAAGATTTGGCTAGAGATGAAAAGTCTAGGTTTGAGAATGTGATCTTGAGCAAGATCGACTCAAAATTTGATGTCCAGGCGCCGTTCCCCCCGCTGTCCAGGCACCCGCTGTTCAGGAGTTGTTTGCCGCTGTTCAGGCGCCGTATGCTTCCAACCACTGTAGGCCCCATCACCTCGTCAGTTAGTGATGGCAGTCCCTGTAGTTTTGTCGCTTCCAGCCACTACAGGCCCCATCAGTCAGTGATGGCAATTTAGTCCCTACAGTGTTATAGCAGTCAACCGCCGCTGCAGTCGCTACCGCCTCAGACAGACCAACTGCGTCAGTTCTTCTTGGGCTAGAGTTTAGCCCGATCTTCTTGTGATACACTGTTAAGTATCACCACTTGGGAGTTGTCCAACAAAGAATTTTGGACCTCCAACATATCTTTGGATCGTTGATGCCTTTGTTTCAGCATTGTAGCTTAATATTTTGTTTTGTTTTAGTGGTCCAACAACTGTGATATTCCACATTTCCGCCCTTCACACTAAGGGGGAGTACGTTTCCAAGACACTGCAAGTCACATATATATAGGTGTAGTCCCTGCAGTTTTGTAGATTTCAGCTACTACTGTTGATCCCGTCACCCAACCATCATTGATGAGGATTTAGTGTAGTCCCTGCAGTTTTGTAGCTCTTAGCTTTCAGCTACCACTGTTGATCCCGTCACTCATCCATCATTGATTGGGAATCAGTCCTTGCAGTTTGTCATTGTCCACCACTGCTCTCATTCATCCACTTTTGAAGTTGAAGTTTCACAAGCTGCTGTTAGTCCATCTATGTTTGTCTCACACTCTTGAAGATAAATCATCTAGTTCAACACTGAGTTCATCTATTCCAAGCTTAGTTCATACAATTTGTATGCTCCAGCTTGAGGGGGAGTGTTAGATATATTATATCTTTTATCTTTTAGTTAATTTATTATTATTTCTCATTTGTATTTTGGGCTTAGCCCATATTTCTTCTATTATAAATAGAGAACCCTATGTGTGTATTTTACACAAGGGAGATTAATCCAAATATAGTTTTTCACTATATTCAACACTAATATAACTACATAACATCAGATCCGATTACATATAAATCCAACACTTACTGACTAAGTACTGCAAGACACATAACATAAATTGCAGGAGTGCATACTGTTGCAGTTGCCCAAACAGCTACAGCAAGAAAAAGAAAAGGAAATATGATATAGACTTAGTTTTAAAACTAATATTTCAAGCCACCTACAAAACACTAAAACTGATTTTTTTTATTTCTGCTGATTTGCCAAAATTTATCCAACTATGATACCAAATTTCAATGTAATAACTGAAAAACCCTTTTCCTAAGCTTAAACAAACATGCATGGAATTATTCCTTTGAGAGATGTGAAAAAAATATCTACTCCCAAAAATTGTGTTTCAATTGGAGGAAAGTGTCTTGGAAAGGTAAAAAAGTAAATGTTGTTGCAAGGTCTAGTGTATAAGTAGAGCTCAAGCTATGGCTACAGAGAGCAAAAAAATTGCAACAACCGTGTTATATACCAAATAGTTAGTTCAGATTCATAGCAATTGATTTTTAAGAACAAATCCTTACCTCAAGTTCACCTCCAAAAGATGCTCCATAGACCAGAATCTTTTTGGGAACACAACCACGAATAACACACCTTCAAAATAAAATAAAATATTATAAGCATTTTCATTAAAAACAATAGTTGAAGGAATACCATTGGCCCTTGGGATCTAAAATGATATTCCTTGTGTTTTCCCTCACTAATTTATGTAGCTGAGCCAATATTACGATTTATACAGTACAGTGTTATCATTGACAGATGGCAGAATATGGTGGATTGGAAGGCCAAATTTCCACCCTATAAACATGTAATCACGGCTATGGTGCCAGTCCACTCTTCACAAATTGCCTATGGACCACTTTGCTATGGCACCATACTTATATGCTAATACAATCTTCAGAATCAAGGAGAAAAACTGAACAAGTAAGAACACACAAATTTGTTTAGAAAACCTGGGAACAAAATTTCATTTAATAAAAAATAAAATGAGAGAAATCTCTTGAAAAGTTATAATGTGTAGAATAAGAAGATATACAATAGCAATGTGAATGATTGATCTGGCAAAAGGCAATTCAATATGCGCATTAAGTAAAGATTTAACAGAGACACATCAAATTAGAATTTAGTTAATAGAAAAATTGAGGCATCTGATTACTGTAACAAACTTGCAAGCAGCTGTTAATACAAGCAGAGCATTTCACATGCTTGAGAACAATTTCATAAGAACTACAATGACCCAAAAATGTATGAAGAATTTGAAACCCATATCGAAATGGAGAGTTGTCTTCAAGCATACACCAGTTGATTTTACCCCCAGTGTAATTAACAAGGAATGCCTCCACCATGTAAAAAGAAAGATAGAAAAATGACTGAAGAAAATAATCTATAGAAAGGAAAGAGATATCAAATTTATGACTTACGTTCCACCAACTCCTCCAATTGTTTCTGAGCTAATGGCATTAAACGGAAGCTCACAAATCCCCACCTTCAGAATGCAGAATATTATACATGAGGCAACAAATAAACCAGTAATATACGTCAGAGAATAACACTAAAAAACGAAAGATTAACTAAGTTAATAAGAAAAGTGAATCCTTCCGTACTAGTTGTATTTTAATATTTTGGCATTTAAATATACACAACTCGTCCTTTTAGAAAATTAGGACTTCAAAAACGATCTTGAAAAGCTGTTCAAACATTTAAAAAATATAACTACACTCCAAAAATCAAGAA
The DNA here is from genome assembly GCF_029865625.1 of Vigna umbellata. NCBI lineage: Eukaryota > Viridiplantae > Streptophyta > Magnoliopsida > Fabales > Fabaceae > Vigna > Vigna umbellata. The sequence continues at coordinate 53,331,136 of NC_142168.1, read as the reverse complement.
AAGCTTCAATAACTCAGATCCTCAAAAGCAAAGCTGTTTACACGGATTAAACATGTTTAGCAATATAATTACATAACATCATGAGCTAACTGTTAAGCACCAACACAGCTACAAACCTTAGCTCCGTAATTCGATGAAAATCTAGCAGCACGAACGCCACCACTTCCAGCCCCAATAATAAACAAGTCAAAGTCAAAATGCGTCCCTTGTTCTACACCTGGAACCGATTCAGCCTCACCGTCGATAAGCATCTTCCTAGCCATCGCTATCGAAAAAGTTGAACTAAATCTGCATCAACAACATCACAACCGCAAAATGTCAAATCAGTTCAGAAATCAAACTCTAAAAACACCGTTAGTTAAGAGGAAAAATAAGGTAAAATCCAGCAAACTGACAACAGAACAGTCAACACAGAAACAAAGAGATCATTACATTCGTCAGTTCACACAAGGGAAGAACTGACAGAAGAATGACAAAAAAATTATTGCAGATTTCTTTCCTCTGTATTCTTTCCCCGAGAAAATGAAATGAAAAATTACCTGCGTCGTCGCAATAGGAGAATAACTAGGTTTGTTAACGAAGAAACCAATCAGAACGGAGAGTATATATATACTAAAGAGAAACAAAGAAAAAAAAGTGTTCTCAGGTGTGGATGATATGAGAGGTAATAATTTCAATTACAAGGAGTCGTGTCTAAGGAGCCGACACTAATTAGTCCAAACTCTTTTTTATCTAATTTTCGTATCTAACACGAAACCCTTGCATTTGTTCCCACAAATAGTTCTTCTGTACCAAGTTTTTCTTTCATGTTATTACTTAAATAAATATTTAATTCATGTAAAATCATTCTTTTAGACTAATTATATAGTTAAAATTTTGAAAAAGAAAAGGTATGTTAATATAACAACACCACGTGTGTGTGTGTATAATATATATATATATATATATATATATATATATATATATATATATATATATATATATATATATATATATATATATATATATATGACTCACAGTTAGTAAAAAATATCCAGAACCATGTAACAAAAATGCCAGATCTCCAAATTAAAACATCAGACAACACTTTGTTTCCTAACTATTTTTTTAGAAAAAAGAAGTTATGTAAGTCAAGCACATTTTTCAATCCCTCCAACTGAACTGAAACACTACTTTCACCAAATGGAATAACGGAACGCAACATTCTCCCCCATTTTGAGAACAGTAGGAAAAAAAAAGGGAAAAAGAGGATAGGAGCAGAACCCGATTGGAAAATAAATTAAGAAAAAAACCTTTCTCTATGCATACCTTGGTGAGAGACCGAAAGGTTCAACCGGAAAAATTCACGGATCGGTTGAAGTTGAAGACCGACACTTCGCTCTCAGCCCAAGCAGAGGAAGACTAACGCGAAGCCAAAATGACGAGCTGCAAGAACAGTGAAGCTTGTGCTGCAGCCAAATAAAGATTGTAGTGCGGGCAAGGGTTATGGGAGAAAATGAAGGGAGCCGGGAAATGAAGATTGTGGGCCAAACTACTTAAATATATATACATTTCTCCCTTAACTCATTTGATATATTGACATTAAAGATACTATTTCATCAATTTTGAAATTAAAATAACAGTTATTTCATCAGGTTTTAGGTTAAGATAATAATTATTTTTACTATTCTTAATATTATCTTGCCTTTTCATTTAATAATATATTTAAAAGTATTACTTTTTAAAAAGTTATAATTTATTCACACACTTATAAATTAATTTGAAATATATTATCAATTCGTTTTTAATATCTCATAATAATTTAATCATCAAAGAGGAGAAAACATTAAAACTATTAAATATGTTTTTTATATTTTTAAAATAATTTATTACAATATCAAAATTACACAGAGCAAAAAGTATAATCAATATTCTTTTCCTTTGCCATTTAAAACACACTCATGATTCGTTTTGGTGGAGTTTACGTGTCAAGAGGGGAGCTCGACACTCAGATGACGGACGCCAGGTGTCAAGCGAAGAGGATCCGGAAATCAGATAGTGGAAGACAGATGTCGGCAGATGAGCGGACGCTCATTTTTTACGTTGGAAGGAAAACTTCGAGTTTCAGAAATCCACGTCATTCTCTGCATGCAACCTCTCCTCCAAACTCTAGAACTTCATTTCTCCTCCAAACTCTAGAACTTCATTTCTCCTCCTTCTCTCTAAATCTCCTTCATCTTCTCTCTACGAAATCTCACCCTTTCTCTTCTCCGATCTCTGTTAAGGCACCGTAGAAGCATTTCCGGCGTCAAGAGCTTCCAGATAAATCGTTTGGTTTGTGAAGCTGAGCTGGTAAGTCCTTCTCTTCACTCTGTCGTTCGTTTTCCTGGACATGCAAACCGAGTTCTGGTTTCATGTGTTGATCACCATTCTCCAAATGAGTGGTTCTGAGAGTGTTTTGGTTTTACTTGGTTTAGTTGGATAATTGTCAAACGTTGAGGGTAGAAGAACTGGTAGTGGTGAACTGTATTCTACCTTTGTGAACGTCCGGTCGCTCAGAGGTAAGGGAAGCTTATCTAATTTAATTGTATCTTCGCTTGTACGTTTGTTGATAATGAATGCATGTTGTTGAGTGGATGAATTTATTGAAGTATGATTGTTGATATGCTTGTTTGTATGAAATATGTTTTTTTACTATGATATGGAAGTTTGATCTTACGAAAATAGATGTTGAGAAATGAATTGATAAAAAGAATTTTAATATGAAATTTTCCTATGAAAGTGTACGTTCGTCACTGAACGGTCCTTGACCGTTCGGTTTATCTAGTGAACTTGGTTGGGATTGGATTCTTTCATTTGGGAAGAATCTTAGTTAAGGACGAACGTCTTCGTTTCGTAATACTGTGCATGAGCGTTCGGTCAAACATAGTTGCTTCTTGGTATTCGGTTATAAACTTAAGTATATATATATATATATATATATATATATATATATATATATATGTATTTGTATATTTTCGTTTGTTATTAAACACTACTCCAATAGTATCTTATTATATTTATCAATCTTTCTAATATAAGTTTAGTAGTGCTCGGTCTTACACCAAGCGCTCGTACTGAGTAGTGCTCGGTCTTACACTAAGCGCTCGTACTGAGTAGTGCTCGATCTTACACCAAGCGCTCGTACTCGTTTCTTTTATAATCTATCTTGATGAAAATAGCGTTCGTCCAACTTCAATAGAGTTTTCTCTCTACTATGCTCGGTCATTGACTGACATTCGGATTTCTGGATGTAAATTCAAATAAGTTAAGTATTTATAAGCGTACGGTTTAATTATGTGAATTCTTTTAAGTATTATTCTTTGAAGTGCCCATATTCATTGGTTTCAGCCTAGAGTCTTAGCACTTGGCATGGTGTTTGAGGTGTTCGGTTTGAGCTCTCAAGAGTCAGTTCATTTAATTGGCTCACTTTGTAAGTAATGTTCGTTCTAGTCGTTCTTGTGATATATAGTTGTACTCGGTTTCTTTCTCAACCTGACAGTAACCCTCTCGGTCTTAATCTATTCTGGAACTGGAGACCTCTCTGTCTCGTTCCAAGTGTTCGTTCTCGTTCTGAGTTAGGATTGAACGTTCGATATCTGTTGTCCTTAATAATTTTTGTACAAAGATGAAATGGAAATGATTGATAATGAAAGATGAAATTGAGATGATTGATAATGAAAGATGAAATTGAGATGATTGATGATGAAAGATGAAATTGAGATGATTGATAATGAAAGATGAAGAGAATATGATATGGATGAAATGTTTTGGATTATGGACGAGCGTTCCGGGGAGGAATGACTCATGAATGAATATTGAAATTGGTAAAGTATGAATGTGGGCATGCTAAGCTAGCAGTTCATCCTGATGTTCCGTGAGTACTCGTCCTCACTAGAGGAGGGTAGGTCATGTGTGGGAACGACAGGAGGTCCTAGTCCTTATGGTTAATTTGGACAGATAGGACTAACCTCGGGTGGCAACTGTTGAGGGTATCCCAGTTACTACATCACCCGGGTGCATGAACGTCGTAGCTACATAGATTTCATACAGTTCGAACAGTCAGTCTAGTATTAGGCTTTGTATGAACGAATGATGAATTCATCTTGTTTGGTTGATTGTGTGAAATATATGTTTATACATGAATTAAATTATATAAGCTTACCATATTCTCTGTCTTGTCATGTATTCTCGTTCGTTCGTCTTTGTCATTGTGATGATCACCCTGTGGGTGGGAGCAGAAGGAGAAGAGTTGCTGGAAGAAGCATTGGAAGAGGCGCTGGAAGAAGATAACTTAGTAGAGTTAGAAGTTAATACCGAGTAGTAGAACCGTTCGGTCAATAGTAGTCTGATAGTAAGGTGGTCGCTCGGTCACCTTTTTCCCTTTGCTTTTGTTTTGACCGTTCGGTATAGGCTTTTGTAAACCGTTCGGTCAGAATTACTTATGACGTTCGGATTTTAATTTTCTAGTCTTTTTGTAACATCGTTCGGCCTTAACTGTACGTCCTATCTTTTGAAACTGAGCTGTAATATTATTATATGTAATCATTTTATTATATAATTTTACATTGTATTTTTAGGATGTTACATCTATCTTTACAAAAGTTAAATAAACGTAATATAGGCACGTCTAATTTTAAATAAACATTTCCATGTATTTTTAATCAAGTCATATTCATTTTGTTTTTTCACTTTATTTTGCGCCTAATACATTAAAAGAAATTAAAGTTTTGATTTCATAAATTTTTTTAAAAAAATTATAAATAAAATAAAGAAGATAAATATTACTTTGTTAAAACATAAAATGGTACATGATTTATTCAAAACATGAAAAAAATGATATTTAAAGTTTATAGAAAGTGTGAGTATTATTTTAATTAAAAAATAATATTTGTCTTAAACTTAAAAGAAGTGACAATTCTTTTGGATAATATTTGAAGAAGTGAATAATTTTTTGCTCTAACTTTTTAGAAAAGTATGTATGAAAGAAGGCAATTAACTTTTTCAATGAGAGTGGCCATATTCCACTTCTTCATAATTCAATGATGTTGATATATTCTAAAGTTAATAAAGCAAAAAATCATATCAAGTAAAAAAAATAAAAACAGCAACCATTCACAGCCACAAATTTTCCATATGATAAATTGGGTGCTTAGCAAATCTATAAGATAAATTAGTTAGTAGCGGATAAATAATATTTTTTTGTATTAAAAATATTTAATAGAATTATTTGATACACTTCATAAATATAAAATAATGGAGACTTTATTATATAAATAAAATGTATGCTTTATATATTAAACTATATTATTATGTAATTATAATTTTATGTTTTCTAAAATATATTAATTTTTTTATCAAAAATTTAGTGCTTTTATTTGTTTGTTTAAAGTTACATATATTTTTAATTACACAAATAATTTTTTTAAATAAATTGAATTGTTATTTGTTTTAAGAAATTTAAACTTTTTTATCTCTGAATTTAAATTATGATTTTCAAAAATATTACTAATTATATAAAGTAATTAAAAAATAAAAATAAAAAATAGGGTTAATTTTTTTTTTCAAGTCGTTGTAAAAAATTACATTTTATCTTTGAACCAAATTATATATCTATTTTGTCCTTTCAAATTATAAAAGTAAGCTAAAATATCAGTTTCAATGACACATAAATATCATATTATAACTCGTAAGATAAACACGGTAACATCCCAAAATTATACAGTCATCAACTATATACTTAGAATAATCACATGTATCAATATGACAAAACAGTTTTAAAAGTAAAGGAAGCAAAGTTCATAAATGGCCGAACGGCCTTACATATATACATATGTTAACGAGCGTTCACAAAATAATGAGGACGAACGGTTTACAAAATCATTACCGAACGTCCAAATATTTACAAAGTCAAAAGGAGCGCTTGCTCACAACCGCTCGCTCTCCTAACTACAAAAACTAAACTAACCGAACGCCTCACTGTTCGGCCTTCACCTCAACCTCTACGAGATTCTCCTCAGCTAGGATTTCCTCTTCAAGGGTTTGCTCCAGTGAAGCATCTCCTTCTGCTCACATCCACACGGATGATCATTGCAAGGACAAGACGGATATACATATACAGACAACACAATGGAAAAATGCAAGGGTAAGCTTATTGAATTTAATTCAAGTTAAACATACATTTCATACATATCAAACACATCAAATAAATCACAGTACATACATTCAATTCATACATTATCTCCATCCAAATCCTGATACTAGACCGACCGTCCAGACTGTATGAATCCTGTGTAGCTAAGGCGTTCGTGCACACAGGTGGGTTAACTGGAATGCTCATCAGTCACCACCTGAGGTTAGTCTGTTCTGTCCAAGTTACAGTTATGGACTAGACCTCCTGCCATTCCCACGCATGACATACTCCTCTCTACTTGAGAACGAGCACTCACGGAATATCAGGATGAACCACCATCTAAGCTTACCACGTTCATACTTACAAATCTCAATTTCCATTCAAGAGTCGTTCCTCCCTGGAACGCTCGTTCAAAAACCACAATCACAATTTCAACTCTTATAGTGTTCGCACATCTTAATTCTTCCTCTTAAATACATTTTCATTCTTTGTTTCACTTGCATAAAAAGACGAACGTTCACTCCCCTTCATAACGAGGACGAACGTCAAGAACGAGACTGAAGAAACTTCTTTTCCGAAGGGATAAAGTTGACTCATCTTTCATGACGAACGTTATTAAAATTTGAATCAGTTAAATGAACTGATTCTAGAACAATTTAATTTATACTTAGAATGATTCAAGATTTCAGATTCACTTCAACTGAACGAAGATAAAAATACGAGTACTAAATGTACTAAGTATCATTTAGTTGGAATAACCGCTTGCCAGTAAATAACCGAACGCGGTACGCAAATTTATTGAAGTTTAGGACGAACGTGATTTTGAGTTTATGGACGAACGCTATTACAATTTAGGACGAACGTTATGAAAATTCAAGACGAACGCTATTTCCGCTCGTTGATAATGACGGAAAGAACGAGCGTTCGGTCTAAGACCGAGCGCCACTTAGGACGTACGCTTTTAGGTCGAGGCTATTCTCAGATTCAAAATCATAGAAATTTGGGATTTATATAGGATGAGATACTTAAAGTTTATGTCTTAATAATTTGACTAAGAGTTCAAAGGTATATTTTCAGGCTTCTCACATTCTCATACAGCACTCATGATGTCTACGTTTGGCCGAACGCTCAAACGTAAAGCTATATATATAAGAGAGCGTTCGTCCTCCACGAGAATTCTTTTCAAATGAAAGGATTCAGCTTTTTCAGAAAAGTTACAGAGAATACCGAACGGTCAAGGACCGTTCGATAACGAACGTTTGTTATCATACAAATCTCATTTTCAATTTCTCACTTACAGTAAACTCATTTTCCAGTATAACTTTCATACATTTAATTAAGCATATCATAGCAAAATCTACAATTTTCATGCATCATCTCATCATACAGTTCACATTTCAGTTTAATCCAACCATAGAACATTTCATCATTTCCATACAATCAATTCAAGATCAAATTCATACACCAAAAATCCACTTATCATAAATCATACTTCATTCAACACATAACGCACATGCAGTACAGAAAATCACAAGAATTAAACTTAATAAGCTTCCCTTACTCGGATTGTGCGTTCGTTCTTCAGAAGGAAAACCAGATTCCAGTACACTCTTCTACCCTTAACGTTCAACCCAAAACTTCTTAAACTAAAATTACAGAAAACCAATATTGGTTCAGAGAAGGTACATGCAATTCAGAATGAGGCTTGCATGATGATAATGAAGATTAGTTAAGGACGTGAAACTTACCCGTTTCAGAATCCAAAACCGTTCGGTTTGATGGAAAGCTCAGGACGTCTGGATCTCTTCTACGGTCTCTGAAATTTGATCGGAGAAGAAGAAAGGGAGTTATGGCAGAGAGAAGATGGAGGTTCTAGAGAGAAGGCAGAGAATTTGAAAATCAAGAGTTTGAGGAAGAAGACGAAGTGTGCAGAAGAGTGGGAAGAGTGTTTTTCGGAAAAATTAATTTCTCCCCCCACGTAGGACGAACGTCCATTCGCCTGCTACCACTTGGATTCCACTAACGTTTTCGAATGTTCCAAAGCGACACTTGGCAGTTGCATGCAGAGTGAGTGTGAGTGTGTGTTAATGGAGGTGCACGTGTGGCGAGGTGCATTTATGGAAGCAGAGAGGTGAATTATCACCAAATTAATGAGACGTGACAAACACTTTATATTTATTGAAAAAAAATGTTTTTAATAATTTTGGCATAGTATATAGAAAAGAAATAGATATATATTTAGTTTAAAAATAAAATATAATGTTTAAAAATAATTTGGGGAAAATATATTTAACTATTAAAATATAAGAGACAATAATGAAAGAAAAGTATATAAGTTATTAGAAAGTAAAAATCAATTAAATAATTTGTACCTTGAAACGTCTAAAAGGAACTATTTTAAGCTGTGTAATTATAATTATAAAAGTCACATGATTTAATTAAATCATGATTTTATTACAAAAGACTTTGTCCATGATACATATGGTTTAGTGAAATACAAAATAACAAATTACAAAGAAATACAATGAAAAAGTTCAATAAAAGAGAAGTTCAAACAAAACAAAAGATAGACAACAAAAGAGAAGATAAACAATAACAATAAATTATAATATATCACTAAGTTCAACACTTTAAATAATTAATATTATTAAATTATAAATAATAATTAATATTATTAAATTATAAAGAGGTTCACAACATATGTACTCAACATTTATCTTATAAATTGCTTTTGTGTTGCTAAAACTCTTGCTTATAAAATACCTAATAAGTAACTTATATCTTTGCTCTTTTTCTTTAAACAAGTGAAGTTAAATACAAAGTTGAATAAATTACTTTCTTTCCTCTAATCAAAGCTTAAATTTCATTACTTTTGAACTTTTAAAAAGCACTCTTTGAGTGTAATAATCCAAAGTTCATTCATTTAGGGATTTAATTTATTGGTGGAACTATATTTATCTGTTTGAAGACAAAACCTAAAAATAGATAGAAAAAATTATTGCAATATTAATTTCCTGATAGAATCTCATGTTGGCAACAATTCTTCCATCACTCATTCATTTAAGGAAAATGATACTTGAACAACCATTTTTGACAACATTTAGACACGCGCACACGTGTCAAAATCTGAGTGGTCCAGTTGGAAAAATTAAATGAAAATGGACCACTCAGATTTTGACACGTGTGCGCGTGTCTAAATGTTGTCAAAAATGGTTGTTCAAGTGTCATTTTCCTTCATTTAATACTAGTACATCCTTCCAATAATTCTTTTCATAAATCTCAATTAATTAATTAATTAATCATATTGTTCTCAGTCTGACATGTAAACTTTAATTTTTGTCTCTCTAATTTTAAAATACAGTATTTTTGGTCCTTTTAGCATCATTTAATTTTTTTTCTTTCAATTTAAAGAATTAGATGTACTACATTTCAAAATTTGAGGACTAGAAATGAATTTTTTATATTTAAGAGGAAGTGAGAAAATATTTTAGACTTAATTAATTTTTCAGGATTACATACCTTAATCAATTTAGTTTTTAACATTTAAGATATTAACATTGGTAAAAGAAACACTTAAAATAATTAATGCTAATAAATTTTGTATTAAATAAGATAAATGATTTTATTAAAAAATTTAAAAGATTAGAAACATTTTAAATTAATTTTATAAACCTAGTCAAATACGGCATCTATATTAGAGATAAGAGTATTACATAATTATGAAATTAATAACAAAGTTTTGTGACATTACTTTTCCATCCTAATTCTTTAGTCCTTATTTTTAACATTTTACTTTTTACATTTTGAACATTGAGTTATGTTTTTGGAAACGTTTTGATCATTTTTGGAATCCACTGGGTAACTTTTTTTTTCTAAACAATTAATTCAGAGTGTTCTGAGTCCTTTTAGAAAAGTAAATTAAGAAAAATAAATAAATTTGACTTCTTCATAAGATAAAATTGGCAAATTTTAAATTAAAAAAAATTATAAAAGGACTTTTATAAATCAGTTAGCTTATAAATTAATTTTAACTTAAAAAAACATTAATTTCATTTTTTTTTGGTAAAAAAAATTTATGAAAAAAAACTTGTTCAAACATATTTAAACTCCAATGAGTAGTTCTTCACTTTTTTCTTATTAAGAAAGATAAAAATCTGACGTATCTCTATTTGAGTGAAGTATAGTTTAAATAAGTATATTTAATTATAAAAAATTCAACCTAAGAAATGGCTTCTCTAAGCATTTTAGTAAAGATTTAGCTTAATTTTGTATTAGAAAAGTAGTTTAAAAGAAGATATTTTCATAAGTTGTGGTGAGCCTAATTATGTATTAGTATAAAACATTATACTTGTAGTTTAAAAACAATCAGTTTGAAATATATAGTTTACACTTTAGAATGATCATTCAAAAATGTAAATTTTTGTATTTCAAATTGTTCATTTCACAATTTTCTCATTATCCCACAATGTTTTTCTTTTAAATTTTATAATGGTCATTCCAAAATACATACTTTTTCCAACATGACCATTCCATAACTGAATGCATATTGTTTATACTCTCGAATGATCATCAAAACTACTTTAATATTTCAGAATAACCCTTAGGAAATTCAGTGCAAATTATTTATAATCAATAATCATTTTGGAACTAAATACATATCATTTATGTTTTTAAATGATCATTCTTAAATCTATTCTAATTTGTATAAATACATCATTCAAGGAAGATTCTGAAATATAAAACATACATTCAAAAATAGACATTTTAAAATATAAAAACATCAAAATCAGTATCTATATATGAAAGGCTTAGCAGAGAAACAACACATAAAACTCAACAAAGAATCTGAACTCGATACAATAGCATGTCTGACATCAGAACAATGGTTATTAACTAATGTGAGTTCAGCCAATTACCCTTCTGCATTACTTGTTACAGTGTTTATTTCATTAAAACTTTGCTCCTACGACAATTTCTTGAGACACTTCATAAGTGCATTTGTTTGTTCAGGCTTACCAACAGTTACACGAACGTACCCTTTCAGCTCTTTCTTGTCGTAGTGACGAATCATCACACCCATTTGTGCGAGCTCCTCCTATGTACATAAAAATAATGTCTCAGTTGGCAACAAAATTTGTAATTGGTGTTTGAAAACAGTTGAAACAAAAGGCTTTTACATTCTTCAATATGGGATGAAATTCTTGTTAAATAACTAGAGTCTCAACCTAGCCTCTTTATGTTTAGACAAGATTCTCTATGAAGACTACGAGAAAAGAATAACAAGAAAATCTTAACATTATTTGAAGCTAAATTTTGTTTTTAACTTGTGCACGAGTTAACTTTAGTTTATTGAGACATTTTGTTTTTTTCTTATAACTTTCTTCCTAAAAGTGGTTATGCAAACATGGGTCCAAACAGGTCCTAGATGTTTGTTTAAGATTAAAAAAAAAAGTGATTTTAGTATAAGATAATTTAGTGGCTAGTTTCTTCTTAAAAAAAGCAGAGAATTTGATTCATGTTTGTTTACAATCACAAAAACATTCTTAAAAGAAATAGTTGATTTTACGTGAAGTTGTTTCAACTAGCTTTTGATCTCATAAACAGATTTCTGATTCGTCTGCTAAAATGTAGATTTTTCAGGATGATTAAACTCTTGGTGACATCCACTTCACTGCATGGAGCGTATTTATAAAATTGTCTTTTGGATGCCACTTCTCATGATTGAATGAATAAACACAATAAAAAGCATGCCAGTTATACAGGAAGAAGGGTTATTTCATCAACATCAGAAAACCACAGGTAGCAAAAATCATTAATAAAATAATTATTCTTCTCAACAGAAGCGATGTCTTTCAAATCAAAATACCAAACTGACATGAAGTATCAAAATTTGCACCAAACAAAAATTGTACCGAACATTTACAAGAAAAAAAATAATCCAAGGAAAAAGTTTATATCTACAGAGATAAGGAAAGGAAGATTACCTTTATCTTTTTTGCGTCCTTTCCAGATGTAACCTCACAAAGAATGAAATTAGAATGGCTTGGAAATGGCCGAAGGAATGGAACTTCCTTCAAAAGGTCATAAAGCCTCCCTCTTTCTATCAGCAAAGCATTTTTTACGTTCTGTATGTTAAGACTGACACGTTAGCTTTCATTTGTCTTGAGAATAATAACATGTAATAAAAGATGCAGGTACTTTAATATTTTGCATATCTTGGAATTGCACCCAGTATGCTTATACATGTGACATTGCTGGACACAATTGTGTTAAGGACTATTAAACTCCTATAACAACTTTCAATACCCCAAATGAACTAGTGGATAACCAATTAACATAACATACATGTGTTATGTGCAAAGGTACAAAAGAAAAACCTCTAGATAAGTAGGATTTTGCAGTGCTGCACAGGCAGAAATTTCAGCAGCAACAGATACATTATATGGCTGCTTTGCTCTCCAAAGATACTCAATTATACTCAAAGGAAAAGCTCCGTATCCTACTCGAAGTCCAGCTAAACCTGAGACAATTTGAAAATTAAGAATTTGAAAGGTTTACATCATTAGAAACAGGACCGCAAGTTAAAAAGTAACTAACTATCAGTAACAGGACATATTAATTCAACAAACATATGAAAACTCAGTATCTAATCCATAAACTGAAAATTTAGAAAGAAAAATTGATTTGTAGAGTGGTGCTGTTGGTTATTCAGCTTTGCTCCTAAGAATTGAGGTCTACAAAACATTTACTAACTGAAAGTCATCCAGGTCCATCATAAACATTCTGCTTCCCGTTCCAATCCTATATCCTACTACATAGATAAATACAACTCCTTTGGCTCTCCTTCACTCCAAGCAGTGTCATAAAGAGCTTCTACCCAATCTTCTTTGATTTCAAGATCTTCAACTGACATGTTTTAAGATAATTTCCAGCTGTGATTCAATCCAGTGTGTTCCAAGTAGTTTTTGAACACTGTTACCAATCGCCCATTACCATCTCATCAATTTGACAAAGTTCAAACATTTATTTTGACATCTGTGACTTTTTTCAACATCTCTTGCCATTGTCCGCTAGTCACAATTTTCGGCTACATTTCCAACCATCCCCTGTCAGATCTAGATTGGTCCTATCAGGCCAGCCCAAGCAGAGTTCACACATGAACAATACCCAGCTGCAGTATTTGCCATGTGCGGCAGTATACCATGGCTATGCTTCAGCTGATCTCTCCATTGCCAGATTTGTGCAGCCCTCCTGTCCCAAATCTACACATGGTTTGTCAATTTCTGGCTTGTGTCCCCTTTCTCATGTTTTTTTGCCACAGTTTGGTACCTTTTATTCTCTCTCCTTGTTGACCTTGCCCTCTTTGGTTCAAATCGTTCAGTGTGGGATTGCAGAGGAATCAACCCTAGCCCCATGACTTTCCCAGAAAAATCAGCCTGGCCTCAACATGGCTAAGAAGCTCAAAGCTCAGAAAGCTGCAGCGAGCAGGGTATTAGAATATATGAAAATATCTTATAACTTAAAATTTCCTAAATTATCTATTGGGATTAGTTTGCTATATGGAAGAAAATATTGCAAATCTGGAAAGAATGGAGGAGATGTACAACCTTCAGCAACTAAGGCATCAAGAGTTACTTGATCTTCAAGTCGCTCAACATGACCACCTTTGTGATCTTATTTCTGATCTAGATGATAGACTTACTAATATTGAGAGTCATTTAGATGAAGAGTATGATGATTCCTCAAGTGAGGAATTCTAAGTTTGTAACCTTAGTTAACAGATTAATAAAATTATGCTTTTTAAATTTAACAGTCTCTTTGCCTTTACTTCTCATATTGAGGGGGAGCTCCTATCTAGGGGGAGTTTCACTATTTTTTTTATTATGATCAAAAAGGGGATATCTAGGGGGAGTTTCACTATTTTTTTATTATGATCAAAAAGGGGAGAAGCAGGATACATGTTAAGAACATTATGATATTATCACTTATCACTCTAATGTCTTTTGGTTCTGTCTAAGTTGTAATCATGCAAGTATTAACAAAAAGCTGCAAACAAGAATTCTTTATCATCATCAAAACGGGAGAGATTGTTACCGATAAACTAGTGCAAAGGTTAGAAGGATTTTGATGATGAAGTACACAAAGAATTGAAGAAGCACTTACATGCCTGGATGATTAACTGTTAAAGCTTTTTGATTGTATTTAGATTGTAGTAGCTATAGTCATTTGAATTGTAATCTCAAACAGTCTTGCTACTCTTTTATTTTAGAATGTTCACTAGAATAATCGATTATCATTTGGGATAATCGATTATCCAAGGAAACATCAGGAAACACTTTGATTAGCAGATAATTGATTATTACTTGAGATAATCGATTATCCCCAAAAAACAAGAATTGTTAAGGTTCGCAGATAATCGATAATCACTTGGAATAATCGATTATCACAGAGAAAAACTTTTTATGATGGTCTTAGATAATTGATTATCACTTGGGATAATCGATTAACACTGGCAGTTAGAAGCTGACTTAAACTTCTAACTCTTAAGCTTCTAACCTTTGCTTGAACCTTGGTCGATAAATACTATATTCCAAAACCCTTAATGGGTTACTTAAATTGTTAGAGAGCTAGAGCTTTGTCTAAAAATCTCTTAGTGTTTAAGAAAGCTTGAGTTCTTGGTGCTTGTAGAAGGAAGGGCTCTTACTTAGTGTGTCTAAGTTGGTGGAGCTTATCTACCCAGCAAAGTCAAGCAGCTCATTCTTTTTTGTGTCAAAAGAAGGTGTTGGTCATCTCTTATTTGTTAAGAGAGATGGTTTTTGATCTTACTTGTTATTCTATTATTGTAACTTGTTTACTTATTTTAGTTGATAAGTTAATCTCTCTTTTAGAGTGATTAGCAACTAGACGTAGGATCTTTTGATCTGAACCAGTATAAAAATAACTTGTGCAAGCTTCTCTTCCCTACTCTTTATCATTTACTTGCTTTTGCTTAAAGTTATTTTTCAGATTCTTTAAAGAAAATTTTAAAGTGAAAATTTGCTAAAAAGGAAACAATTTTTAAAACGAACAAATTCACTCCCTCTTGGTTTTGTCTACACTTTCCGCTGTACGGTTTCTACAGTTTACACCTACTTATAGCATAATTTGACTATATCTCCAGTCACTTTCCCTAATTAATATTAGGATTATGCACAAATCAACACAATATAATATACCAATTTTGTTTCATTTATGTCTCTTCCCCCTCTACACCTAAAAACTCCTAATTTCAATAATCATCAAACACCCCCTTATTTGTTGCTACTATGCGCTTTCTTTGTCAAAATAGTGGTGCCAAGTCAATTTACTACTATACACTACTAAGATCAAACATTCAACGTAAAATTCAGTGGTTGAATATCTGCTACTGGTGGTATAGCACTATAGCAGTCTGGACCCACGTTGATCCATTACCACACAACGGCTTCACATTGCAGATTCCATGAAAATTGCAATCACAGTCACAATGGGTGTCATATTTAACTGAAATTGCTATTATGATTCATTGACCTTGTCCCCCACCATTTCTTCTATAGTAACTTTAGCAGATAAAACTTTCACGTATACATATTATTGATTGTCAAATTTAACAAAAAAACCACCAGGCTCTAACCCTTATCATAATTCTCTATAACAAAAAGAAACCACAGAGATTATATTGCTTATAATAAAATAAAGAACAATATAATAACCTCAAATTTTTAACTAAAAAAATGCATGTCTTAGAATGCACACAAGAAGCCTGAAAAAAAAGTTTTATTAGAGTTTTGATCAGATCACATAAGGGAACTGGTTTTACAATAAAAAATGTTAACACTCAAAGTTTAATTGTGTAAACTTGGGAAAGAAAAAAATTAGTAAAATACCAGCTCTTTTGCTAAATGTCCGAAGAACAATCAAATTCTCATGTTTCTTCACCCAACTCATCCTCGATTCAATTGCCGAAAACTCAATGTATGCTTCATCCAATATCACCAATATGGGAAGGTCAAGTATTTTTAAGAGAACATCATCATCAATTATACTGCCACGAAATTGTTAGATTAAGATCCATATAAATAATACCTACCATAAGCAAACAAAGGAAACTCAAATTTCAAGCATATTAATGATAACAATCATCTCCAGTCTTACTATATCCTGATTTTGTATTGTTGATGAAAAAGAAATATACTGCCTTCATTGTGGTACAACTTCTAATAGGACATTATAATATTGTACACTACTTTTGTTTTTGGTCAGCCAAAACATAAGTACATTATATCCAGACGTACAAGGGGCACCCACAAACGACACTACAAGTGCCTATTAAACTATAAAATAATAGGGAAGAACGGACTGGACAAAAGCACAACTGAAAAGAAAAGTGCACAAGGAACTCCAGTAAATTCGAAGAAGAACAAATTAACTGAAAAGGAAAGCACTACCACAATACTACTTTTGGCACCTAATTCAAACTATTCACTTTGACGTAAGAAGATAATCGACAGTTACCTCCCATCTGGATTATTTGGAGATGTCAAAAATATGCATTTGGGCTTCTCTTTTTTAACAACTTCTGTGATCTGTTCAACATTCAAGCTGAAGTCTGGCTTCCTAGGAACTGCAGTTTAAATAATGCAGATGGTTATGCACATCTGACATGGCATAATAAGAAAAGGTCAAAACACAGTAAGAAAATCATATACTGCTGGGAAGACAGGGAATAATAAAAAATAAATAAAAGGGATGAATCAACAATAAAACCAAAGATCATTTTATTAGAAAAAGTCTAACAAAACAATAATGTAACTATGATCATGATACAAACAATTTTATCTGACGAGACTGAATAGCAAAATATCTATGATTGATTTCGTGAGAAAGAAACCCCTTTATTGTCTAAGGTTCAATCAGTTTTACAGAAATCAGTTTCTCATTTGACATGTATAAAACGATGCCTTAAAATAATACATTTTGAAGCTGTCTCTAGATAATGTTATTCCTACCTTTGATAACAAGTGCTCCATTTACTGCAGCATCAAATTCATACATTGTGAAGGTTGGAGGACAGTCCAAAATCTTGTCCCCAGGATCAAGCACGCAACTGTAGTATACAAGAGAACCATGTATGATGATGATTGTCATACCTGTTACGAAAACTAGCATAAATAGAAAAAGAATTTGAGGCTTATCTAAAACAGAAAGGTATTGGTTCTAACCGCATTATCAAATCAATAAGCTCATCTGCACCACATCCCACAAGAATATATTCAGCTTCAAGTCCAGAATCTTCGGCAAGGGCCGCACGCAATCTGCGGCTCTCTGGATCAGGATAGACATATGGGAACTTTATGGATCCTAGGGCTTCCATAACCTGTCAAACCTCTGATAGTCAACTCAAGTGTAATAAAGGGTGTAAGGTTCAGCAATTTGCTTCCATACATTTGAACATAGCTTAGAAAATATTCAAAGCGTAAAAACTGAAAGATAATATTACAATCAATCCCCATGACATTGTTAAACATCATATTACCATATAATCATTTTCCACTTTTACACAATAATTTGAAAATTTCAGACATTAACAAATATAATAAAAACTCACCTCTGGAGGGGGACCATAAGGATTTTCATTAGCATCTAACTTGACAATATCCTCAGGCTTCCGTCCAAGACGAGCAGATAAAACCTACAACAGAAAGCCTCCTTTGTAACTAACTTACATAGTGGTGGAACAATTTTCCCAACCAAAAGACAAGTGCTGTGGCCAGGGGTTCATGAGAAATGTTATAAAAATTAGTGCCAAATGCCAAACTACCCGTATCTTAACGACAACCAGAGACAAAATTAAAGTTAAAAAACTAGCAATTTGAGTGTAAAGCGCTTGCAAGCAAGCAATCAACCCCTCTCACAGAATAGAAATAATATTATGGACCAAGAATCAATAATGCCACAAGGTACAAGAAGAAACAAACATTTATCTTCAATTTTGAAGTAACAACTACAAAAGTACGTTACCAGAGCTAAACAAACAGTAGATATGAAACAAATGACAATACCAAATTCTTGACAAGAAAATTCAAATATTAGCCGGAAAAATACGGAAAACTAAACATAGTTGGAATTGTTACGAAGAACCAACAAAATCAAAAGGAGTTGACTTTTGAAGACACAAACCTCAAAGGGCAAAATTGGCTGATAAGGAGACAACTTTCTCAGATGCTCTCTGATGAAGGAGTCACCTGTCACCTGCAGAGGACCATTGTTGACTTGCTCCACAGGAATGGTAGAAGCCATTGCCACAAACTTCCTCTGATTCCCCTTAAATGAACAAATGGGTTTTGGAGGTAACCCCACCTGCTGCTTCAAATTTGTATTGGACTTTACCCAGCACAAAGCAGCTGAGTTGTAGAAATCAATCACACCCATTAAAACCTACACACAAATAAGTAAATAGATATAATCAATAAATGAAAAGGATTCAAAATGACCCAATTAGAATAGCATATGAGAAAGAAGGAAGAAAAGGAGAGCATGACATGATTGTAACAGAAACAAAAAGGGAAGAAAAAAAAAAGAGATACGAAGTTAGGGACATACCCTGCACACAACGGGCAAATGGGGAACTTGGCAGAGGTTGCTGTAGACGCCAACAATTTAGAATTGAAACTGAAATTTACTCTGAAGAAGACAAAGGTAAACCCTACAGATCCACATAATGCAGAAAGAAAGACAAAACCCAAAAAAAAAAAAAACAAAAACAAAAAACACAGTTTAATGTATTGTTTACTAAAGTGGTGTAACAATTTTTATCTCCATTACAACACAGTAACATATTTATCATTAAACATTATATTTTAACAACATATTCGTCATTCATAATAATTATTTGGTTTAGTTAAATTTTAAGTTATGATAAATTTGATTACGTCTTTAATAGATTTTTGTGATTTATTAAATATTTAATAAAAAAGAAACATCGAAACTCAGTACGTCAAAAAGAGAGAGTGAGTTAGAGAAAAGAGAAAGCCTCGGCGAGGAAAGGGACTTAAGGAGTGAAGAAGTTTGCAGCGAGAATGAGAGACTAGGAAGTGAACGAGATCGGTGAAGGAACGCATCACAGGTCTGGGGAGCTAAACCGAATGTACTTGATTGCATGTATTTTTTTCGTATGCCTTGGGTTTTGTTTTGATTCTTGACTCGTGAGATTGATATTGTGTTATACCTGATGTGTGTGTGTTCCGTGTTAAATTGCCATTGTGAATGATTTGAGTATTATATATTGCATTGCTTTAAGCATGATAAATAACATTGATGTGAAAGTGATTCTAGAAAATGCATGACATGTATGCCCTGTTTCGGTCTATGGAATGGAATGTATGTTGGTCTTAATGCTTGTTCTATCTAACTCTGAATTAGATGAGACGTGTACTGTATGAATTATGTTTGACCCAGTTGTTTTTGAGCGTGAGTTGGCTTGTTATACTCTAAAAGTTGGTTGTGGGCAGAGTCATGTTAACCTGGGAAACGATAAACGTTGTAGTCTGAATATAAGCTAGTAAATTAATGGTTTAAAGTCTGAACTAGCTTATGTGTAGTATCTTTTAACATGTATTTAATCTGTAAAATTGAATTGTATGTTTACTGGAACATTGTGTCATATTGTGTGTATTATATGAAGTGGTATGTTGTTGAAAGTGTTTTTACAATTGTGAATGGTGATAAAAATGAATCAATGTATGGACTGAAATATGTTGATTTGAACCTGGTTAGACTGTACTTGTTTGACGACCTTATAAAGCGGTGAGTAAATTTTATCTACACTGTTTTACTCTGTGTAAGGGTTCAGTTTTAGTACATGCTATTAAGGGTTATAGGTAATGGGTTGATGGTTTGTGATTAAACCCTGTTTTGGGTCTCTGAAAATGAAGTAGTAAAAGTAAAGTGGGTAGAATCAATTGCTGTTAAATTTGTATTGAACCTTGATGTGCTGGATTTGATTGTATGTTTACTTGTTAATACATCCTTGAATCGGTGTGAGCTTAATTAGGTGGTTTAGTTGTTATTGTGTGAGTTTGCATGCTTGAGAAATGAGTCAAACGTGAATTCAATTCAGACACACTATTGTTCATCTCTTTGAATTCCCAAATTGTTGTAGGGTGAGTGTTAGTTAATTTTAAAATATTGTTACTTGAAGTTGTTTATTAGTACATGGTTATTGGAATCTCTTTGTGAAAGTTAGAGTAAGGCTGGTGTTATTGGTCTGTTTTTGAATGGTGTAATGCTGCATGAGTATTGGTTCTGTTTAAATGATTAGAAGTCACAGACTGTGTATTAAATTGGAGCTGAACGCTGTGCATTGTATTTCAATATGGTTTGAATGTATAACGTAGCATTAAGATAAGATTATTAAGAGGGTGTGGACGATATTATGATTGATTGCATTGCGTCAATTTTAAATAATGAATTGTACTGGTTAAAGTCCACTTCCACCTGGTATCAGAACTATGGTTAGAGTCTAAGTTAGGCTTACAACCCACTTTCTAATATGGTATCAGAGTCGGGTTGGAGCCTATCTTAGCGAGTTTTAAGTGGACATTTTATTCTTCTGTTTCCACCAGTTGTCGGGCCGTTACCGGACCACCCAATTTCTACTATCACGCACGAGATGTCTATACCTTGGCGTGAAGGGGGTTTGTTGGAAGTCCCACATCGACTAGAGATAAGGCCAAATTATAATATATAAGTGAGGTGCAAACCTCACCTTACAAGTCGGTTTTGTGGGATTGAGTTAGATAAGTTGTTAGTTTTTGTGTTAGATTATTATTTTTGACCAAGTAGTTTAACACACTACTTAGGAATCAAGGTCAAAGACAATTTAAATATTTGTTCTTCCTTCAATCTTCTCAAGTGTCTTTTAAGAATAAAATTGTTACAAAGTTTCAGACCCCAAAATGGACAATACTTCAGAGATCCTAATGATGTCACTCTACGAACTTTGGATTAGAATATTGGTGTCATTTGTGGGAGCAAAAACTCTCTTAGCCCTTGATTGGGAACTTGTTTTGGTAATCCAACAGTCCTACATTATTTAGGAGTTGAAATCAATGGCAATTTAAATATTTATTCTTCTGTCAACCTTTTTGAAGTATCTTTTAAAGATGAAATTATGATGAAGTTTCAAGCTTCAAAGTGAACAATTCTCCGGATGTATTAATTGATCTTAATGATATCACTTGACAAACTTGGGATTGGTACAAAATATTTATTACACTTTGAACTTTATGTGAATTTGAATACACATACATATATAATGAGTTTGAATATCATGATTTGGATTGAAATGAATGAAAATTATGTTTGAACTTAATTCTATATTTTTTTCTGAAGCATAAGATTTTTATTCAAATGAAAATAAAACATATACTTAAACATGACTCTTAGGTTTTGGCTCAAGCAAACATATCTTTTGCTCAAGCAAAATTAGAGTTCAAAACAATTTTTCTTTCATCATATTTTTCACTCAAGCGAAAATAACACTATAACTCAATCCTTGAATATGCCCAATTTCATTCAAGCAAATACGTTTTCTCTTAAGTTAAAAATAAATTACTCTCTTTAACTGATTGAATATGTATGTTTTTATAAATGTAAAAGGAAGGTTATTTTTATATTTTATTGATTTGTGGTTTTATTTGAATGTTATATTTTATTATTGTCGAGATTTATTGAACTTTGATTATGTATGGAATAGTGTTTGAGTTGTTCATTAAGTATTAATATTGTAACATATACCTCTTTGCTTTATTAATAATCTAAGTCATATAGACTAAGATATGAGGTGATGAGAAATAAATAGAGTTCTTGTACACTGTGACATGTAGATGTGCAAACTTGAGTTGTAATGAAGTTACCATAATTAATGATTCTCACGTTTGTTTGTAAATTCAAATTTTAGATAGATTAGATGTTATAGGCTTTGGTAGGGCATACTTAATATGAATCTTGTGGAAGACAGACGTGAGTTAATATTTCACTTCTTGAATGTCTTCTGACATATAGATCCATATATATGGTTTTTTATGTTGTGTTTAATTAAAATTGGATTATTTATGAATTGTTGATAAAATTGACTTACCCTTGCAATTATTAATGTGATATACGAATGTTAGAAAAATGTTTGTAAGCGAATATAATCCAAAAATGACTTATATTTAAATATAATTGCAAAAACATATTTTTTTTATTCTTTCGTGTTTTGAAAGTTTTTATCAACTTATTTTGATAAACTATTTAAAAAAAAATTATATATAAAGAAGTTTTTGACTGAATTTTAGTTTTGATATCTAAAATATTAAAAAGATTTTTTTTTCTCAAAAAATCACCCGAATTCAATAAGTTATTGTTTTTATAAAATAATGCTAATATAACATAAATATTATATTTTCGTGTATCAAAATTGAATAAAAATACACAAAATTTTATAAAATATAAAAAATAAAAAAATAGATGTTAATACAATTGTATAATTTGATTTAGGAATACATAACTAGTACTCAGAGAATATTTGAATATGATTACGAATAAAAATAGTTAACATGTTAAAAGAAGATTTATGGATTGACCTTGAACCATTGTGGATATTTGATTTTGTGAGTTTTTTTTAGAGTGTTTCACCCTACACCTCAAAGGATTTCACCCTGCACCTCCAAATTCCAGATTTGACCTCTAATTAATGAGGTTTGATAAACAATATTATAATAATTGTATTATTGATTATTATTATTACTCATTTATGACCTTATTATCATATATTAAAGTTAGCATTTGTGTTGTGTTTTTTTATTTTGATTTATGTTGGAAAATTAAAAAATTTAATGACAAATGAAACTAATAAAACTTGTGCTTAATGTTTATAAATGAAAAGTATATAGAAGTTATTATTATAAAAAACACTGTATTGGATATGGAAATGGAGAAACATTGAATCTCAAAATCTGATTCTCCCTTAATTGGATTTCGAGATTCGATGTTTTTCTTTCGGATTTTCATATCCGATATAGTGTTTTTTTGTAAGAACCTAGAAAATAGAGTATTAGAGTAGATAAGTGTATTAAAATAATGATGTAGAGTATTTTATGATAAAATAATCTTATAATATAAATAGAATTTTCTAAAGTTCGGTTCATTATCTAAAATACTTCTATCTCTCTAAAACATTATTCTCTTCCATTTCTCTCACATCTCTCTAACTTTTCTCACACTTGGATCATCTATTCAAGGATAAGAAGGTGTCTAGGTGATCCTGGCATAGAGGACTTTCTTTCCAACCGATCAATTTCTTGTTTTGAGTTAGTAAGTTTCGTTCCCTTTTTCTTAACTTTCCTAAATTTGTGATCATGCAAGGAAACCTGCCTTGCATGAGATGTGAGCTTCTCTTTCTTGATTCTTGACTCAATTTAGGTTCTAAAAGTTATCACCTATCACCATCCGGTGATTTGTAGGTTTTTCTAGAGTTTCCTTGCGGTGCAAGCATTGGTTAGGGTGTTTTAGAACGGTACGAGGTTTCTAGAGGTAAGGGGAGCTAGTTAATTAATTTTTAAATTTGTATGTATGTTGTGTAAATTAACGGTATATGAATGCTGAAATTGTTGAAATGTGAATGTTAATTGATGTCATTGATAATTAGGTATTTTGGAGAAATTTATGAATTTTATGATGATGAGTAGTTAATATGAATGATGAATCTGGTTGTATGTGTGTATGAGATGTTGGATTTGTACTGATAGAGTGTTTTGGTGTTGATTGAAATTGTTGGAAGAAAAGGGAAATTTGATAGGGGAGTGTTTTGGTTTAGAATATGTTCTTGAGGAAGGAAATGGTTGGGGAATTGTTTATTGTACAGTTGATATTAAGTATGAGCTGAGTTTTGTCATGCTCTAACATCTAAAATGGTAGAAATCTGAGTTGTGAGTATATGGTGGTGATAAGGTAGAGTTTTACTTGGTTGGAACTCAATTTAGAGGAAGTGAGGTAGTGAAAATTTGAGTTCTGTGTGCAAATGATCAGTTTGGGTAGTCTTAGTAAGTCATTTGGGACTTGTTAGAGTCCCTAAGTTGCTTGGAATTGTGCCAGAAATGGTAAAATTCAATTTGAGTCTCTAGGTTGAGTTTTTGTAAGTTTTTGGGTGAGATTTTGAGCCTCCTTGTTTAGATTGAGGTTAGAAATGTTTAGACAACATTGGTTAAGTATATTTAGCTATATAACGCAATCTAGGAGGGTTAGAAGTTTGGAAAAATAGTAAGAATTGGTAAACTTGGTATAGGTTGCGCAATTATGCAGATTTGGTGTTGTAGATCATGAAGACTCGCTGAGTGAGTGGAGTCGCTCAGCGAATGGTTTTAGAGGTTAGCTCTCTGTTTGGTGATTCACATAGTGGGCTGAGTCGCTGAGCGAGTGGTTTTAGAGGTTAGCTCTCTATTTAGTGATTCGCACAGCGGGCTGAGTCGTTGTGTGTAAGACCCATAAAAATAAAAATATATATATATATATATATATATATATATATAGTAGTAAATTTTAGCATTTTATTAGTAATAATAATTTTAGTGGATAGAAAAATATAAATTTTGGATATAAAATTATAGTAATTTTATAAGGAGAAGTTAAAATTTTTGATAACTTATTTAGTATTTTTAAGAAAATCGAATAGTAAAAATTGAATAGTGAATAGTAAAAAGTGAATAGTAAATAGTAAATAGTAAAAAAAAAAAATAATAAAAATAAATTTTCAGCATTAAGATTCCTTAGCATGGAAGAAATTAGTAGGTAGAAACTAAGATCAGATTTGGTGAGTAAATGATTAAAATATTATTTTTTAAATAATATTAAAATAATAAATAATATTAAAATATTAATGAATAGTAAATTTTTTTACCTATAAATAGCCATAGGAGGGAAGGGTATTTTGCACCAAAAAAAAAAAAGAGGAATCAAGTGAGAGCTTGAGAAATAGAGAAGAAAGAGTTAGGGAGAAATTTTTAGTTGCAAGAAGAGTAGAGGTTCTGAAGAATTTCAGGGAAACAAATTCGGAGTAGGAGATTAAGTCTGGAATAGAGGTAAGGGGAGCTAATCTTTCTTGTATATGATTTTTATCCATGTTATGATAATGAATATGAGTTATGAGTATGTTAAAATTTTGGTAATGGTAGTTATCTATTCACTTATATAAATTTAGTTTTCATGATTATAATTTTCTTATTTTCAAGTTAGTATGGTAAAAATTTTCTTTTAATTATTTTGACCGTTGGATTTAGCTAAAATTTTAATATATGAATCTTAAGACCTATTTCTTCACTTTGACCGTTGGGATTTGTAATTAGAAGTCTGTACTTAGAGAAATAAATCCTGCATGTTTGAGTAAATTAATTACCCCTGTAGATCTATTACTGAGTCATCTCGGTAAAATATATATTACGACTTATTTGACCGTTAGATCAACTTGAAAATTTTATATATGATTCCTAAGATATATTAATACACTTTGACCGATCGGATTATAAATTGAAAGTCTATGTTTGGAGAAAATAATTTTAAGTTTTGAAAAATCTGATGAACACTATATTTCTGTTCTTAAGTTATTATGGTAAACATTTCATATATATTTTATTTACCGTTAGATTGAGCCCAAAATTTAGTATGTAATTCATAAGACATATTAAGTCATTTTGACCGTTCAGATTTGTAATTAAATGTTTGTGCTTAGGGAAATTAGTTCCGCATTTTGAGTATAATTGAAAACCACTTAAAATTCTGCACCTAAGTTACCTCGGTAAAACCTCAATATCTATCTAGTTAACCGTTGGATCAACCTGAAATTTTAATATATAGTTTATAACAAATAGTGAATTATTGTGACCATTCAGATTTGAAATCGGAGTTACAGATTTATAGATATTAATTTCGTATCTTCTCAGAGATCTCAATATTGCTTAAATTTCTATTTTTTGATATCTATATTAAATTCCGGTGTTAATATTATATGCTGTTGTTTTAAATCTGTAAATAAGAAATTTGTTAAAAACTATTTGAGGAACACTTTGGCTAAGGAAAGACTTGGTACTTAAGTTGTCCATTGTGACGCACCTCTCTTTCCTGGAAGTCTACTCGACAAGTTTTTAACTTAAATCCTATTGAACAGATTATGTACTGTTAAATTATTGTGTAATATATCTTGTTGGAATATATTCAGTTTGTATGATTTCTGAAATAATTGGACTTTATTAGATTTGAATTTATGCATCTGAATATGATTGTGAATTATAATGATGTGATTTATGTGGAGAGTATGTGAATGTATGCGATATAGTCAATTTGTATGACTTTTGGGATGGATGGACGTGATGCATATTGGTGTATGCATTCTGATTTGGTGTTTGATGCATATTGGTGTATGCATGATGCATATTGGTGTATGCATGATGCATATTGGTGTATGCATGATGCATATTGGTGTATGCATGATGCATATTGGTGTATGCATGATGCATATTGGTGTATGCATTCTGATTTGGTGTTTGATATATATTGATGCATGCAATGTGGTTTAGTGTGTAACTCATATTTGTTTATGTAATTTGATCTGGTATAGTGAGCATAGTATGGTTTGATATCGAGGTATGTTTATTGTATTGAATTGTTAGCTCACCCTTACATGTGTGTGCATGTGAATGCGATGATCGTATAATGCGTGATATTATACGGGAGCAGATGAAGAAATGTCGTCTGAAGCAATACGAATGAAGAAAGAGATCGAAGATAAGTTAGAAGGATTCAAGTTATACTTAGGAGTTTATAGTTGAAATCTGAGTTTAAAATATGTATATCAACTGTGAATTTTTAAGTGTGAGATTACGGGATGTTACCGTAAATGTAATAATATGAATTATCCAATGTGAGATATTGGGATGTTACATTAATGGTATCAGAGCAGTTCGTCCTTAGGATGACCTCTGTGTTGTGGGTCTTCCGTGTCTTCTCTGTGAAGAATTGAGTCTAAATGGTATAATTTACCATTTCCTCCAAATCTAGGTAGTAGAGTATTGTGTCTAACTACTCATGACTTTTACCATAGATGATTTTCCTTTCTTAATTCTGAGGGTTTGAGGAAAGATATTAGAATTAGTTAAAGCCTTGATAGGGAAATATAATACTAGAGTTTAAGTTTCAAAGGATGAGTGAAGATGTTGGTGTTTAGAAGTAAAATTTTTAGAAGTTTCTAGAACAAAAATTAATAGATCAGATATCTTACGTTTCACAAAAAGGAGTTGAGTTCAAAGGCTAGATTTAGAGAAGCTTTGGATAAGCATGAATGTAGCAAGGTTTGAGAAATCAGTTTGGTTTAGTATATCAATAACGTTAAAAGTCAGAAGAGAAGGAAGTGTTGATGAGAAACGGAATGACATTGTGTGAGATTGGTAACATGGATTGATGTATCAGTGATGATTGGAATCTGAAGAAAGAAAATGGTGGAAGATTTGAAGAGAAAGTTTAAAAAAAAAAAAAAAAAAAAGGATAGGAATACTGAAGTAGATTAAGAATAAATCAAATATTAGACGAAGAAGAGTAGATGAGAAGTTATATAAGGAATAAAGAGGATTGAGAGAAAGTTTAATAGGAGGAGAAATTTATAAGTTAAGAGGACACGAGATCTTTTATTGGAAGGATTTTAAGCTAAATGGATGATTAAAAGGAGATGGTTAGATTTTTTAGTAAATGT
Organism: Vigna umbellata; assembly: GCF_029865625.1. Classification (NCBI taxonomy): domain Eukaryota; kingdom Viridiplantae; phylum Streptophyta; class Magnoliopsida; order Fabales; family Fabaceae; genus Vigna; species Vigna umbellata. The sequence goes on along the minus strand of NC_142168.1, from coordinate 53,303,186 downwards.
ATTAGAGATAAGATTTGAGAGTATGTGATTGTGGTATGAGGAGTAGTGGAGAAAATCCAGGTACGAAAATTTTGGCTTTCGACTTATGCAAATATTTGGTATTTTTATGATAGGATTAAAATGTCATGATTTATGGTTGTAAATTTTATTGATTTTGGAATATTAAAGTTAGTAGAGGTAGTGTAGGTTGAATTGATATTATTATGAACATGACAAGATAAGGAAGAAGAAGAGTTTGGAAATAGATAAAAAGGAGGGTTGCAATGTGATTAGGGAATTTGGAATAATTAAGAAGTTGTAGGTTGTGATTGGAGAAATTTCATCAGGTATAGTTATATGGTAGTATTCAAACCTCAATAGTGATGTAAAGGATGGGTAAAGATTTATATGTCGCACCTTGATCTCTATCCAGTGATGTGTATGAGTGAACTTGTTTATACTTACTTTTAGTTCACATAAGATAGAAATTTGAGATTTGGTTAACACTAAATATCCTTGGGATATGGTTTTGATCTCGGGGAGCACATTATAATTGAGGTTGCGTTGTGGTTGATTGCCTGATAATCTCTATAGACGAGTGGTAGGAAGTAACATGGTGGTTAAATGGTTGGGAAGGTGTACTTGCCTGAAAAAGTTCTTGAATAGAGTGGTAGGAAGGGATACTTGGCACAATGGTTTTGTGCTATGACATCTTTTGATGACCCATTAATTCTTTATATCTATGGGAGTTATTTCAAGTATTAGAGGATTAATTAGTGTAACCATTAAGCTATATTTTAATGTTATAGGATGGATTTAACTTATGTGGCATACGTAGTTTATTTAAATGGGTAGGTGCAGTACTGATAAGGAAGCTAGTTAGTTTTAAATTCGGCCTTATTGATATAAGTGGTTTCATAAATTATAACATTGTTGATTGAGTGATCTGTTGAGTCTTATCAAAGATACGCAGTTGTTAGGTACTGGGTTACGGATAACATTAAGTTTGTGGATTCATATTAGGTTAGGATGTGGGAAGGTATTTTGAGGACACAATTTATATTCCTAAGATTTAGAGTTTATAAGTTAATTCTTGAAGAATGTTTTAACTTAGGCTAGTAATGGTTGCTAGGAAAATAATTAAATAAAGGTTGAGGTAATTTGGAGTATAATCTTGAAAGAAGCTTGATTATTCTAGTTTTATTAAGTATTTCAGAAGTGTTTATCAGGTGAAGAAAATAGTGGTTCAACATTTAGTGTGAGTTAAATAAAGGATGAGGACAAGTATTTTAGGGATATCTGACCAATGCAAGTGAAGGATAGTTATTGTAGTCTAGAGTATGATCGAAAGGATGGTTTGGTCATGTTTCAATATGTTTTTAGAAGTTTATGGTCTTAAAGAATTGTGAGTTGATTGTTGAACATTAAGTGTAGTTAAGGGTGAAGGCAATATTACCAAGAATCAGATAAGTCCATCAAGGACGAGTGAAGGAAATGATGCATGATATTAAGTGTGGAAGGGTTCCTATGAATGTTATAAAGCATACTCAATATAGGTATTAGTTTTGGACAAGTTCTTGTTAAGTGGGTATAGAAAAGAAAACATAAGGATGAATTATTTAGTAATAGTGTTTTGGACTCCGTGTAATCATCAGAGTAATTAGAAATTTTACGGAAAATAGAAGTATAGGGTAAGGTGGAGCAATCTAGTAAAATTTTTGGTAAACATAAGTGGCTTTTGGAGGCGCACAATTTCTAGGAGTAGAAACTGTGTTGAGAAAATATAATGGAAAATTGTTACGGAAAAAGAACGATTCTTAGAGTTTTACATGGTCATGGAAGTCTTAAATAAGGATCTATAAGGAGAATCACTTTCTAGTTATAGTAGGAATGAAAAGTTTTCTCGAATCTTGTGATTATAGTTTATGAGTGATCTTGGCACAAGTGAAGAAACGGACAAGCAATTTGGAGAGAGCCCCACCTATTTTCATACATCCAAGGGATTTTAAGAATTCAGGGGCTGCCAATTGTCAACTAAAGACAAAAACAAAATCCTGAAGTTAAGGGGAAAATCTAATCTAAAACCAAGAGTAGTTCATTATAGGTTAGAGTAAAAAGTTGGAAGTTGAAAGTTTTGAGCTATAAGTGATGATTTGGCATAAGTTATTACTATGAGTGGTTAGGTTACATAAATCTGGTATGGAAGTTAATGGTTGATTATTTTTGTTTTAGGTGATGAGATTTTAAATTAAAAGGTTTTTGTAAAAGGAGGAGATTTTGGGTCTATTATTAAGTCAATTATGACTTAGGAATCTCAGTAGGTAGAAGTCGTATGTTGATTTTAGGAGAAAACCGTTAGAGTAATATCTTCTTATTAGTAAGTTCAACCACGAGTGTGGGAGAAGCTCTTCACACGAGGAAATTTCTCTTAAGCACATCAGTCAACATTCATTTAGTTTTAATGCTACTTAACTAAGAAAGTGTGTGTTAGATCTTTCTCACATTTTAGAAGTAGATGCGGCTACAAAAAAAAAATAGAAGATGTCTCATTAAGAGGGCAACCCCTAAGTATAGAAAACCATCGAATAGAATGACTTAGAAGAAAGATCATCTACTTAGTCAAAGTAGTTTGGGAAAGAAGAGTAAATGAATTTACAAGGAAATTAGAAGATAAGGTGAAATAATCATAACCTTATTTTATGTCCAATTTTCGAGGACGAAAATTTTTGTTGTTGGGGAGAATGTAAGACCCATAAAAATAAAAATATATATATATATATATATATATATATATATATATATATAGTAGTAAATTTTAGCATTTTATTAGTAATAATAATTTTAGTGGATAGAAAAATATAAATTTTGGATATAAAATTATAGTAATTTTATAAGGAGAAGTTAAAATTTTTGATAACTTATTTAGTATTTTTAAGAAAATCGAATAGTAAAAATTGAATAGTGAATAGTAAAAAGTGAATAGTAAATAGTAAATAGTAAAAAAAAAAAATAATAAAAATAAATTTTCAGCATTAAGATTCCTTAGCATGGAAGAAATTAGTAGGTAGAAACTAAGATCAGATTTGGTGAGTAAATGATTAAAATATTATTTTTTAAATAATATTAAAATAATAAATAATATTAAAATATTAATGAATAGTAAATTTTTTTACCTATAAATAGCCATAGGAGGGAAGGGTATTTTGCACCAAAAAAAAAAAAGAGGAATCAAGTGAGAGCTTGAGAAATAGAGAAGAAAGAGTTAGGGAGAAATTTTTAGTTGCAAGAAGAGTAGAGGTTCTGAAGAATTTCAGGGAAACAAATTCGGAGTAGGAGATTAAGTCTGGAATAGAGGTAAGGGGAGCTAATCTTTCTTGTATATGATTTTTATCCATGTTATGATAATGAATATGAGTTATGAGTATGTTAAAATTTTGGTAATGGTAGTTATCTATTCACTTATATAAATTTAGTTTTCATGATTATAATTTTCTTATTTTCAAGTTAGTATGGTAAAAATTTTCTTTTAATTATTTTGACCGTTGGATTTAGCTAAAATTTTAATATATGAATCTTAAGACCTATTTCTTCACTTTGACCGTTGGGATTTGTAATTAGAAGTCTGTACTTAGAGAAATAAATCCTGCATGTTTGAGTAAATTAATTACCCCTGTAGATCTATTACTGAGTCATCTCGGTAAAATATATATTACGACTTATTTGACCGTTAGATCAACTTGAAAATTTTATATATGATTCCTAAGATATATTAATACACTTTGACCGATCGGATTATAAATTGAAAGTCTATGTTTGGAGAAAATAATTTTTAAGTTTTGAAAAATCTGATGAACACTATATTTCTGTTCTTAAGTTATTATGGTAAACATTTCATATATATTTTATTTACCGTTAGATTGAGCCCAAAATTTAGTATGTAATTCATAAGACATATTAAGTCATTTTGACCGTTCAGATTTGTAATTAAATGTTTGTGCTTAGGGAAATTAGTTCCGCATTTTGAGTATAATTGAAAACCACTTAAAATTCTGTACCTAAGTTACCTCGGTAAAACCTCAATATCTATCTAGTTAACCGTTGGATCAACCTGAAATTTTAATATATAGTTTATAACAAATAGTGAATTATTGTGACCATTCAGATTTGAAATCGGAGTTACAGATTTATAGATATTAATTTCGTATCTTCTCAGAGATCTCAATATTGCTTAAATTTCTATTTTTTGATATCTATATTAAATTCCGGTGTTAATATTATATGCTGTTGTTTTAAATCTGTAAATAAGAAATTTGTTAAAAACTATTTGAGGAACACTTTGGCTAAGGAAAGACTTGGTACTTAAGTTGTCCATTGTGACGCACCTCTCTTTCCTGGAAGTCTACTCGACAAGTTTTTAACTTAAATCCTATTGAACAGATTATGTACTGTTAAATTATTGTGTAATATATCTTGTTGGAATATATTCAGTTTGTATGATTTCTGAAATAATTGGACTTTATTAGATTTGAATTTATGCATCTGAATATGATTGTGAATTATAATGATGTGATTTATGTGGAGAGTATGTGAATGTATGCGATATAGTCAATTTGTATGACTTTTGGGATGGATGGACGTGATGCATATTGGTGTATGCATTCTGATTTGGTGTTTGATGCATATTGGTGTATGCATGATGCATATTGGTGTATGCATGATGCATATTGGTGTATGCATGATGCATATTGGTGTATGCATGATGCATATTGGTGTATGCATGATGCATATTGGTGTATTCATGATGCATATTGGTGTATGCATTCTGATTTGGTGTTTGGTATATATTGATGCATGCAATGTGGTTTAGTGTGTAACTCATATTTGTTTATGTAATTTGATCTGGTATAGTGAGCATAGTATGGTTTGATATCGAGGTATGTTTATTGTATTGAATTGTTAGCTCACCCTTACATGTGTGTGCATGTGAATGCGATGATCGTATAATGCGTGATATTATACGGGAGCAGATGAAGAAATGTCGTCTGAAGCAATACGAATGAAGAAAGAGATCGAAGATAAGTTAGAAGGATTCAAGTTATACTTAGGAGTTTATAGTTGAAATCTGAGTTTAAAATATGTATATCAACTGTGAATTTTTAAGTGTGAGATTACGGGATGTTACCGTAAATGTAATAATATGAATTATCCAATGTGAGATATTGGGATGTTACATTGTGCGAGTAGTTTTAGAGGTTAACTCTTTGTTTGATGATTCACACAACGAGAAGGTGCGTTGAGCGAATGGTTGAGGTCTGGGAGCACTGTTAGTTTTATTCGAATAACAAATGAGTGCGCCCAACGAGTGAATTGGAGGTCTGGACCACTATTTGGACTTTCGCACAGCGAGTTGGGTCGCTGAGTGAAAGGTTGGGGTTTGGTATTATTGGGAGTTTTATTCGCTCAACTAGCTGGGTCGCTGAGCAAGTCGGTTGGAGTCTGGAGGCACTGTCTGTAGATTTGCACAACGACCTAGCTCGCTGTGCGAGAACATTTTTTGGTCGCTTAGCGAGGGTATGCGCTAAGCGACTGGTTCATGTATTTGAGTACCCTATCTTTTCTTGTTTTTGATTGGTTTGAAATATAAATTGGATTTGTTGGGAATGAAATATGATCATGTATGAGTTGTATCAACAATAAAGTTATGAGTTAAGATTCAAAGTATGGCTTCAAAGTGGTAAAAGTAAAGTTCCAAAGTGAATCCTCTTGGTGAGGTTCAAGTATGCTTAGAATGAATGCAGAAGCTCAATCTTGGGGGTTATCCTGAAACTCCAATGGTCTTTCATTCTCACATAGAGAGGATTGATCCATGTCGTGAGGAGTAGTAGGAGGTCTTAGTCTTGGAGGCTTCCAGTATGCTCCAAGGCCCGTAACAGACTAACCTCGTGAGTGTGGTAGGGTGAAACCCATTGGCAATGACTTTGCAAAGCAATAGAAGCCACCACGAGTGCACGACCCGCCATAGCTCGACAATCATTCTAAGTCTAGACGGTCAAAGTCAGTGTAGTGTCGTGCATCAAGTATTTTATGTTGGAAATGATTGTATGAACTATAGTTGACAATTATAATAGATTTCTCTTATTTAAACTAGCTTACCATATTGTTTGTGTTTGTGTTTGTGTTTTGTATGTGTTGGTGTTCTTTCCTTTGCAATGATCTTCTGTGGGTGTGGACAGAGGGAGATGAGGTGTCTCTAGAGCAGATTTTGGATGGAGGAGATGCTGCTGAGTAGTTATTTTTAGATTAATTTTGTATATGGTTTTGTTAGCTTCTTGTATATATATAAAGTTTTAAATTCTATGGTTATTTTGAATAACTATAAAATTAATACTTTATATTATAGTTATAATTGTTTATCCTATCATAACTGTGATGACTCTCATATATATATATATATATATATATATATATATATATATATATATATATATATATATATTTTACACTATATTTTACACTATATTTTGGGATGTTACATTTTTTATAGTTTTTTTTAATTACATTATTTATAAATATTTATTAGATTATTTTAAAATGGTTTATTATATAATTTATAAATGTTTAATTAAGTAATTTATATGAATTAATTTAATTTATGAAAAAAATAAATGTATTTAAAATTGATAAATTTATTTAAAAATGATATGAAAAATTTAAAATATTTTTTAGGTAGTGTAAAATATTATTAATTCATTAAAATAATTTAAAATATATATTAAATATTTACAAACAAAATTATTTAATTCATAATTAATTTAATTAATTCAAATATTTATATATTTATTAAATTCTAATATTTCATTAAAAAGTAACTATATATCTTAAAATTATAAAAACAAGATACTTTAATTGAGATTAAGAATCTGGGTCAAAAGATTCTTCTAGTTTTATTAAAAATTAATTACGTCTTAGTGAAGGGCATTTATTTGAGAAAATTTTGGAAGTATAGAGTGAAAGTGTTAGGGTGAAACATTATTTTTTTAAGGGTTAAATATGTTTTTAATTCCTCAAGTATCCCGTGATTTTAGGTTTTGTCCCTTTTTAAAAGGTTTGTTCATTTTCATCTTCTTCCTCAGCAAACTCGAATGTTTAGTCCTCAAAAAGCTACGACGACGTTAAATTTTCTCTAAGGTAGCTAACGGTTCACCACGTCATTTCCTTTTTCTGACGTGAATCCTTCCTTCCTGCATCTTCATGCTGAAGCTTCTCTCCCTCCCTTATTCATCTCCATCATGCTCCAACTCCCTTCATCGTCGGACCGCCCCCTCTCCCTCCGTCTCCTACTGGTGGCAAATCCTTCCACACCGACAAGACCGACGCCAACATCTCCCACTCCGTCTCCATCACGAACGAGTACCTTTTCCTTCCTTTGTGTCATTTCTCCCTCTCATTCTACAAAAGAAAATACTACTAAATCTCTGAAGTAGTACTACAATACACGACGTTGAGATAAAGAGAAATAGATTCTGGGAACAATGCATACACACCGACATTAATCTTCCAACAACAAAGATATCATAATTCATAATTACTTTTTTTTTCTCATTCAATATTTTCTCCTAAATAAAATTTTAGAAAGAGAAAATACACCAAATCATGGAATATCCCTCTCACAGAACTAAGATCATATTGCCAGTCTTACATCTTATCATCATTATAATTTGTTTCGCACAACAATAAAAAGAAATCAAGGGTGAAAAAATTCAGAAATTGAAAACCATCACAACACGTTCAGAGGCAAAGCGCGGTGCAACGGAGATCGTCATCGACAGCGACATCGTCGAATGGTGGTGCATTGAGATCAAAAGGCAAGGGAGGGCGGAACGACGAGGAGACGATGTAGAAAGGGTGTGAAAAAGGGAAATTTGTTTTGGCCTTGGGACCCCGGAGAGTTCGTGCGACAGTGTCGTAGGCTTGAGCAGCTTCCTCTGCAGAATCGAAGGCTCCTAACCAAACCCTGGCTTTCTTCAACGGGGTCTCTGATCTCCGCCGCGAACCTCCCCCATGGTCTCTTTCTCACGCCCCCGGTACCGAGGCTCCTTTAAAAGGGATTTGTTGGCCGCCGCAACAACTGCAGCCGCCGCCGTGACCACCGACACCGCCCTTCCTCTTCCCTTTCGCATCTCTTGGGAGAAATTAATAAAAAAATAAGAAAAAAAATACAATTGGTTGTGAGCATGAACTATTGAAACCAGATTTAGGTTGTTATGAATTTCAATTACATTTCCCTCAAGAGACATTAAATTGCCCTCAAGGAACAGGCTATTTGATCTTTGAGTTCCAAAACAAGATTTAGGTCTATCCTCTGAAGTCCCAGTACCTAAAGAAAGGTTGGCACTATAGTCTGATATTACAGACTGCAAGCTTCAACTATCTTCCAATTCCATAATCACCGATCTGCAACAACTGAAATGCAATAGATAGTAAATTAATACTTGGGTTTGCATTACTGTATAAAATCAATGACCTAGTTATTATTAAAATTTCCCCCTTTTACAAAAGGTAAATAATAATGTAAAATACATGATTGCCAAAGTTTCCAACCCAGGCATAAGGGAGGGTGTAACCGACCTTGGAGGGAAAGCTGAAGTAGTGAAAGTCACATACGGCGCAACATAAGTCTTCCATGGTGACGTCCTCGGCCGTGAGGATCAGGTAGATCCATTGCGATGATAGACGGGAAAGGTTTGGCGTGGACGACGATCGTGATGACCTCTTGCACGGATATGCGTGTGAGTAGATGAGGAGGTGGGTGCCACCGGTGAAGATGCAGGAAGGAATGATCGACACGTTTCAGAGAAAAAGTGATGTGGCACACGCTTAATCACATCAAAGAAAATTTATCTTTGTTTCTTTTTAATGGCTAAAAACTCGAGTTTCCCACAGAAGAATTACGGGGTAATTTTGTTGGTTCATCCCCATTTGACAGATCAACCCACATAACCAAATCTTAAAATTAACTTGATATAAATGTTGTCACAATTGTTTTTTTAAAGTGTTTTACATCTTCATTGTACCAAATAATGAGTCTATCATCGATAATAAATAAACGTATGTCAAAGTTAAACATTTCTGGATAAAAAAACATAAAAACAAATTATTATCAAAATAAATAAAATATTAAGATTTACATCACATAAATATATCAAAGTTAAATATTTCCAAATAAAAAATATAAAAATAAATTATTGTGTAAGTTGAAAAAAATTATAACAATTAATCAATAATAAAGAAATAAAAACTGACTTAAGAATTCAAATATAGATTAAATAAATAATAAAATAAAATAATCCTGTCTAAATTAAATATTAACATATAATATATATTTTTTTTCAAATTATGTAAATTAGTTCGTCTTTCCTCATTATTAGTCCAACTACATAGTTATGCGAGATGAAGTTAACGGGTTTACGAAGTCAAAATGTTGAACCCGTCCCATACTTTTTCCTTATAAATAAACAAGCTTTATAACCTGTCCCACCATATTGTTATCTCAATCTGTAAAGAGAAAAATAAAATAAAAGAAAGAATTACATGAAATTGATTAATTTAAGACTTTCTAACTCTCGGTGTCTTAATCAAGTGGGTTAATGTCTTTAATTATTGTACACAAAAATGTTTAAATTATATTATATCTTTGGATGGATTTATTATCATTTAGCACACTTGTCTTTATTATTCTTTTCTCTTTTTGGTTGCATTGTTTTAAGTGTACTTTTGAGTCTAAAAGCATTGAAGAGACTATTATATATTTCATAATATAAAGATATTCACAATCACAAAAAGAAAAATATATATTAAAATTATTATTTTATATGACTAATATTATGTAAATTTATTATAAATCAAGCGACCATTTCAACTCCTATCTATTAGTATTGTGATATTGCAACCAGTATTTTTTTTTAAATTTTTCTTTTAAAATATTTGTAAAATACATGTTAATTATCTATCCTACAATGGATATTAGCAACACAAGTATGTAATTTATAATTTTAAAAGAATGAAAACTAAAGAAAAATATTTTACAAAGATTAAAATCAAGATTCATAATTCTATAACGACTGAAACGCAATGACTTCAGATAAAAAAATTATTTTACACTCACTCATTTGACATGAATTAAAAGCATTCAAATCAATATTTTAATTATATATACAAATAAAAATTAAATATATATGTTGAATATATGATTAATATTTAACATACACTGATTTATGTAATTTCATCGGTGCTTCACTTATTCCACAAGTAATTGATTAATCCAATGCTTTGATTGTCAATGATTAATCCATTTATGATAACATTTGTCAAATTTCATCAGAAAAAATAGTCAATTTCTGTCCTCAACTTCTTTTAAAAAAATGTATCAATATTTTTACCTTTTATGACAAGAACTGAGTCATGAATAGATGAAGTCAAAATTAAAAAGTAAAAGAAAATAAAATAAAAAATCACAAATCATGCAACAAGCAGAATACAATATCAGAAAAGACTTAGTAACAGCAATAAATAATACAGAAAACCATTTTGAATTATGCATGATAAAAAAGCAATAATTTATTTGAAGATGCTTACTTAAATTGAATGACAAGTTTTAGGTAAAATCTTACATTAACGATCATAGTTTTATTATTGGAAATTATTGTTTAACACGAATCACTTCTTCTCTCTATTTCATCAGACTATAAAATTTCTACACATAAATAAACTATTTGAAATTTCTTATTTTCTGTCCAGAACTGCAGTAAGAACAGAAAAAAGCTTTTTGTTTCAGTTTCACATTATATGAAGAGAAAAGTTTAAAAGCATTTGCTATGATTATTACATATTATGAATGTACTAATTGATACTACTGACTAGCTTTGAAAGTATAGTGCTATTTTTCCTGATGCAGTCACTAACATTTGGCTTAAAATATTCATCAGTTTGAGAATTTGATTTGTTTCTCTTAGTGAGTCTCCTCCTCTAATTCATTCATTATACTATGAATACCAAATTATTGTTAAAAAAATGATTATCTAATTATTAGAAGCTGCTATTTCCTAAACCTAAACATGGTCACTTACCTAAAGTTAACATTTATTTATCATTTTACTGTCAAAAAGCAGAGATTTTCATGTTTTTGGTCCTACATCTAGGCTATTACTTAGCATCATTCCTTTGTCAAAATCTTCAAGCAACATTAACAGAAAAACAACACAATGATTGTAATAACGAATGAAGAAAAAAAAAATCTCTATAATTTATATTCACAATTTACATGTACATGAACATGAACATGAAAAGACAGACTGTAATGAACTGAATAAAGACAAGAAAATTTATCAGTTATATGACAGACTGTAAGGAACTGAATAGAAAGAAGAAGATTGATCAGATATTCCTAAGTCAATCATATGATACCAACAGAACCCCAATTGCTCTATCTCACTGTTTTTCTTGATCTGGCATGAGAATTATGAATGGAGAAAAGTTTCTTGAAGACCTTCACAATCACCACCATGGCTGGTTTATTCTTGGTGGGATGAAGAAGGGAATTATGAGTGGTTTTTGCAAGAGTTAATTCATGAGCACTTCTAAACTCGACAACTTCCCTTGAAGAAGAGGTAGCAGAGCCTGTTGTTGTCGTTGTGGAGTACAACTCCTCATTGAAATCCTCCCACAACAAGTCCATTTTCTCCTCCTCTTCCTCTTCCTCTTCTTCATCTTCAAATCCATTTCTTTTCCTTCTATTCTCCACACAAGAAAAGCTCTTCCTGTGAACCTCAGCCACTAGTTTTGCTGCTCCAAAGCAATCATTTTCTCTTGTGTTTCCTTTGTAGGGATTAGGAGAAGCTGCTGGTGACAGATTCCACAGAGGAGGAGAATCAATGTTGTGTGAACAAGTATCACTGATTCTAGGGAAACTGAATTCCTCTGTATCCATGGTTTGGCTAATCACCACTTTGTATACAATATTAGAGAGTGGTGGAAAAAGGTGTGTTTTGGGTAGGTTTTGGAGGTGGGCCTCTCACTTGTTTACAAGAGCCTTTTGGTTCAACTGCTAAAAATCATGCACTTTCTTATTCACAACAACTCACAAATCATTAAAGACATCATGGTAATATAGAATTCCTTGTTTATTTGGATAATATTCTAAACAGTCATACGGGAATAGAATAAATCAAGTTATTTCCATAAACCAAATACTTGATATAATAAATTAGGAGAAACATATTATTAGAAAAAGTCAATTTATAATTTATATAATAATGTAAAATCGTTTTATTTTTAATCGATATAAAATATCTTATACGAAATTTGAACACAGATTGTGTACATGCTAAGTTACATTTTCAAGAAAGATCTTGACCACACTTAGGTAGGGCAGGACCAAACAAAATCATATATTGAAGTGTGTAGTTTATTATGATGAAAAAAAGATGTAAGAAAGGAAGGTAAAGTGAGAGTGAGAAAATGACAAAAGGAGAAAAAAATATTTCCATAATAATGTAAGAGGGTACAGGATGCATAATTGTCCTTCCTTAATGATTAAAGGTTGATGAAATGAATGTAAGAATGGGTGATAAGATGTGATGTAATTTCTAGAATCTACATAAACAGAAGGCTAGACCTTTAAGGGTAGCCAAGGGATGTTTATTATCGCCGGATTGATAGGAAGAAGTAGATTGTATGGTAGTTATTTTCCAATTTGGTGTTGACCATTTAAGCCGTGAAAGGGACGTTGAACCACTGGGAATCTAAGACAACAACTTCTTCAATCTTTTTAGGTTGTGTGTTGTGTTACATTCCATGTGGACCAGTTGTCACCACATTGCAAAGGTGTATATTGCTGATGGTTAAAATCAGGCAAGTTAGTAAAAGAGTATTGACGGGTCTTTCAAAGGGCAGTGGGAGACATAACAATAATAATGTGATATGGGTCTAACTTATTAGACATGATAAAACGGGTTTAGATTTACGGGTCGGTTTTCTAATTTGTCAAAATTTAACAAATTAGGTTGGATTTTTCATTATATGCTATTTACTATTTTTATTTTTACAGATTTTTATTAATTTGGATTTTAAAAAAGTGAAAACGAAGTAAAGGATGTTGGTCTAGAGTGACAAACAATTTAGTGTGGAACAAAACGTGCTTTTGGCTTGTTTTTACGGCTAAGATATGTGACCGCTGGATTTTGTTCTTGAAACATGGCTACTGATTTAGGTTGTGATAGTTAATGAGGCGTGCCAAATGCACCATGGCATTGCCAACCAAAATAGAGATGGTTCTCACCAAACAGTTGAATATTTCGCCAGCGTGCAATTCGGTGTTTCTCCTAAAATATTCAAATAACCACTATGCTTCCATAACTGTGCATTGGGGCTACTCTAGAGTTTAAACCAAGAAAAATAAGAAAATGGAATCATATTTTTATTTGGGAAAATTTTCATAACTAGATAGTTTGATCCCTAATTTATTAAAATAAGGTGGTTTTTTTTATAAAATTTAGGATAAATCGTTATAAGTCTTAAAACTTTATAAAATTTTAACTCATCAGTACTCATGACGAATTTCTTTATAAATATATTGATTGTCATGAATTATCACGACTTTAGTTCAACCCATGTACAAATGAGTCGAACGTATTTAGTTGTTATTTACAAATGCGTTAAATTGAAGTTCTTATTGTCATGAATCATAACAAATTTAGTTGAAAGTATTTATAAAAAAAATTTAGAATTTCACAATTTTATAAAGAAGTTATCTAGACTTCTATTTAGAAGTCGTTATAATGACTCATCCTTGATCTTTAAAAAAGATTAAATTATCTCATTTTTGTAAATTAAGAGTGTCCTTTTGAAAATTTGCCCTTTATCTGCAGACCATTTAAAAAATGGTGTGCCGATAAATTATGATTTGTAAGAACTTATAACAACTTCTTTGTAAATGTGTTAAATTGAATTTGTTATTGTCATGAATCATGACAAATTTAGTTCAACGTATTTATAAAAAAATTCTTAGAATTTCACAATTTTATAAAGAAGTTATCCAGCCTTATAACTTAGAAGTTGTCCGAATTTATAATGACTTATCCTAGATTTAAAAAGAAAATCAAATTACCTCGTTTTTGTAAATTAAGAGTGAAACTATCCTTTTAAAAATTTAACCTTTATCTGCACACCATTTAGAAAATGATATGTAGATAAAATTATGATTTATAAGAACTTATAACAACTTCTTTATAAATGCGTTAAATTGAATTCGTTATTGTCATGAATCATGACAAATTTAGTTCAATGTATTTATAAAAAAATCCTTAGAATTTCACAATTTTATAAAGAAGTTATCCAGATTTATAACTTAGAGGTTGTCCGAACTTAATGACTTTTCCTAATTTTAGAAAAAGATCAAATTGCCTCATTTTTGTAAATTAAGGGGGAAACTATCCTTTTAAAAATTTGCCTTTATATTTGCACACCATTTAGACATCAACCCTTTCATTGCCTTCGGTTTTTCTGTATTTTACATTTAAGGACATTTATTTATGCTATAAAAACTTATGATAGCACTATAAAAAAACAGCAATCTCACAAATCCATTGTTTTAGGATTTAGATTTAAAGTAATATAATGAATTTTTATATATAATTCTCATGATTCATACGTGTCCAATCTTTCTAACATTTTTTCTGACCCTCACAAAAATTCCAACAATAGATTCTGATTTGCTCTTTCTTAAAATAAATAAATAAATTTCGGATCAAACCTATTTACTTGTCATGCATATGCGTTTTAAAAATTGATCTAAAAGTCTAACATGACCTACTACATTTAAAAGTCTGCTTTTGTTGCAACGTCTTTAAAAAATTAGAAGACTTGTTATAAGTAGTTTAATAATTGGTGTGATAAAAAGAAGAATCGGTGTCTAATTTTGTCTTATATATACTTATTTGAAAAGAAGTAAGACTTACCCAAGAGTTTATTCTTAAGAGCATGTTGCAATGCAAACTTTTCAATTTGCCCCTACACGTGGGATAGTAACTTAGTTTAGATTACTTTAATTCAAGTTATGAATTTAAATTTTATCTAACAAAATCGTTTTTGCAGATATACGTCTTGTTTACAAAACTGCGAAGAAGATAATTAAAAAAAAAATATTAAGTCTACCTTTTTCGTTATACTATTTGTTTTAAACAATACATTAGAAAATGTGGATAGTTATAGACAATGGTTAAAACAAAGATATAGTTAGATCACTATTTAAAAGTGACACATTTTAAAAGTTGAGTAATTTAACTTTGGCAAAATACCCAATTTTGTCCCCACTTTGGTTCGGAAATCTCAAATTAGTCCCTTTATAGAAAAGTGAGTTGAATGGATCCTTACTTGTAATTAATTGACTCTAATCAGTCCCTTCCGTTAAATAGAAGGAAACGGAGTTAGTGGACTGATGATGTGGCAGTTGTATTTGGTGAGGTGTCAATACGGTGCTTACGTGGTGTTAGGGTTCCCCATTTTCAAATTCGTGCCTATTAAAAATTGGGGATAAAGGATTTGGGGCTCATTTGTTCGAGATTAGGGCATGTCCGAGAAAGAAGACAGAGGCAGGCAGTGTTTGGAGATTACAAGTGATCGCGGGAACTCGTAAGAACTTTTACACAAAGCATTTGTGAGTGGACGACCATTGGTGGGGTAAATAACGAAAAGCGACTTTCGAAGGTGCGTTTATGGTAGGTTTTGTTCTGTGTATCGTTGCTTTCGTTGTGGTCCCCCCACAAGTTTTGAATTATTTTATGGTTTGTCTGTGTTGTGTGCCCCATTGTCAGTGCATTTGCTTTGTTTCTGTTGCGACGTTGTCGTTGTGGTCCCCCTTCATAGTGTGTGGTACTGTGTTGTGGCATTTGCTTTATTTAATGTCATAAATGTGGTTTTGTTTTGTTTGAGTTGTTTATGGTCTGTACAGTAGTATGTTTATGCTTTGTTTTTTGCTTAGATATCATTTGGGTTAAGGGTTAAGCATAGATTAACTAACTGTGACCAATTTTATATTAGATAATATGGCCAACTCACGCATTGAAGTCGTGTTTCACCATGGGGGGAAATTTGAGAATAATGGGACATTTGGATATCACTATGGTCAAACCACAACTATAAAAATAGACCCTGATCGATGGAGTTATTTTGAAATATTAAGCATTCTAAAGGAGATGGGTTATAGGAATGTAAAGGACTTATGGTATTCATTGGGTCGTGGTCCTGTATTAGAAGATTGTTTGGAACCTTTATTAGATGACAAGGGTGCTTGTCATCTGATTAATATTGCTATGTTGAATGGTGAAGCTCACCTCTATGTTATACATAGGGTGTGTGAACCTGAGTATCTTCTACAGTTGGAATGCATATCTGAACCCCAAATTGATAGACCTAGTGTTGAAGGAGAAGTTGAGAGAGAGAGTGCTGATTTGGAAGTTCATAGACCTAGTGATGAAGGAGAAGTTGAGAGAGAGAGTGCTGATTTGCAAGTTGATAGACCTAGTGTTGAAGGAGAAGTTGAGAGAGAGAGTGCTGAAAAGGAAGTTCAGATGGAGATTGGTGTAGCAGATGTTGAGGCAGTGGGTGAAGCAGAGGTTCAGACAATAGCACCTGAGGTAGAACCTGAATCAGAAGTTCATCCAGAAATGATAGAAGTTGAGGTTGATGTACTGGCTGATATAGAGGGTATGGTAGAGGATGTTGGTGCGGAGGCAGAGGTTGAGGTACAGGATGTTGGTGTGGAGGCACAGGTTGAGGTAGAGGATGTTGGTGTGGAGGCAGAGGTTGAAGTAGAGGGAAATGGTGTGAATGTAGACGTCCAGTCTGATGTGGAGGGGCAGGCAGAAGTAGAGGGTGAGGTAGAGGGTAATGGAGTAGAAACTGATGAGTATGATGTTAGCAGTTGGAATGGGTCCGAAGAGGATGTATTGATTGACCATGGAGATGTAGTGGGATTTGATATATTTGAAGGTACTAATGAAGTTGAATTTGGTGGACCTAGGGGTTTATCTGACAGTGATTGGGAATCCGACAGTTTGAAGAGTGTTGTGGAAAGTGATAACACAGATGATGACAGGGATGACCATGGGGATTTTGGTGTTTTTTCAATGCCCAAAACTATGGAACAATATAAATGGGAAGTGGGCACGTACTTCAGTGACAAAAAAGAATTTACAGAAGCTATAAGAACCTATGGAGTAGAGAATGGTAGAAAATTAAAGGTTTATAAAAATGACAAAAGAAGAGTGCGTGTCAGATGTTGTGGGGCAAAAGGGAAATGTCCTTGGAATGCATATTGTGCATATAAGGCAGCTGAAAATACATGGCAGCTAAGGAAAATAGTAGACAACCACACTTGCAGTAGAGAATTTAACATCCGTCTAATGACTTCAAAATGGTTGAGTGGGAGGTTAGAGAAGACTATGAAAGACAATCCAAATATTAATCTGTATAACCTCCATAACAAAGTTTCTAAGAAGTGGAACATTGGTGTTTCACGGTCCACAACCTGTAGGGCAAAAGCAATGGCATCCAAACAAATAGAAGGTGATTTTAAAGAACAATATAGAAGAGTGTATGACTATGCCAATGAGTTGCTTCGGTCAAATCCTGGTTCAACTGTGAAAGTTCATGTTGAACCTAATGAGGACACTCCAATTTTCAAGAGGCTATATGTGTGTTTGAAGGCCTGTAAGGACAGCTTCGTGTCATGTAGGAAGATTATAGGTTTGGATGGTTGTTTTTTAAAAGGAAAATTTGGAGGTGAGTTGTTAACTGCAGTAGCAAGAGATGGGAATGACCAAATGTGTCCTTTGGCATATGCTGTTGTGGAAGTGGAGAATAAGGACAGTTGGAGTTGGTTTCTACATTTTCTCATTGATGATCTTGGTGGTGTGGAGATTTCTTCAACCATCACATTTATGTCAGATCAACAAAAAGTTAGTAACTTATTACCATTGCCATCTTTTTTTTTATGTTTTAAACCTTCATGTGTTTTATATTAACTTGTATATCTTCATGTGAATAGGGACTTTTACCAGCCTTACAAGAACTTCTCCCTGGTGTGGAGCAAAGGTTTTGTGTGAGGCACATCTATGCTAATTTCAGGAAGAGGTTTCCTGGCCAGATTCTAAAACGTCTACTATGGAAGGCAGCAGCATCAACACACCCTCAAACATGGGAAGCAGTGATGAGAGAAATTAAAGGGGTGAATCCAGACGCCTTTAAATACTTATTAGCCATCCCACCAAGGTATGCCAATCCACATGCCTTTAAAATTCATTGCTCGTATTAATTGTTGTTTGTTTTCATAGCTGATATTTTGCACTTGTTATTTGTGTAAGTAGATTTTGGTCACGGTCAAGGTTTACAAGTAATGCTGTTTGTGACACCTTAGTGAATAACATGTCTGAAGCATTTAATAGTGTAATTTTACATGCAAGAGGTAAGCCCATCATCACAATGATGGAAGACATTCGTATGTACCTCATGAAGAGATGGGCAACAAATAGAAACAAAATATCCACATATGAAGGTAGTATTTGTCCAAAGATTAAGAAAAGATTTGACAAGGAACTGCACCTGAGAAAATACTGGATACCTAGGTATGTTGATTTCACTGATTTCTCTGATTTCTCTTTTAAACACTGATTTCATTGATTTCACTGGATACCTAGGTATGTTGATTTCATTGATTTCACTGCACATTACCATTTCACTGATTTCTCTTTTAAACACTGATTTCTCTTTTAAAAATCTGCAGTTGGTCTGGAGAGAAAATTTTTGAGGTCAGACACATTTCAATGATGAGTGACAAGTATGTCGTTGACATTGATAAACTGGAATGCAGTTGCAGAAAGTGGACTTTAACAGCTATCCCATGCTGTCATGCACTAGCTGCCATGACATTTATCAACATCAATGGAGAAGACTACGTGCCACATTGGTTTACAAAGTCAACCTACCAAGAAACATACATTCCAATCATCTACCCTGTCAATGGTCCTCAGCTATGGGAAACAACTTCTCAGCCTGATGTGTTGCCTCCAACTAAAAGAGTCTTGCCTGGTAGACCAAAGAAGAAGAGAAGGCTAGAGGCTTGGGAGCTAAAGAAGGATGACACACAACTGAAGCAAAATGGAACTCGTAAGAGATGTTCCATATGTAGACAGGTTGGTCATAAAAGAAATAGTTGTCCGCAAGCTCCTCCAGCACCCCAAACTCAATATCAATCAAGTGAGCAACCTGCAACCCAACCTGAACAAAGTCAGCCAACTACTGGACCAAGTCAACTTACTCAATGCGTTTTGGAACATACTCAGCCATCTACAACACAAGTTTAAAACTGATTTAGGACTGACAGTATGTTTAGCTTAAGTGATGGCTATTTTGTAATGACAAACATATATTTTGTAATCACAGACATGTTTTTTGTAATCACATACATCTGCTTGGTAAACTGTCAGACGTGGATTTGAATTCCACTTTGTAATTTCATTATGATGTAATTATGAATGTGAACGCTCGCCCACCACTTTGTAATTCCACTTTGTTTAATATCTACCAATGTTCGTACCAAATCTACCAAATTGGGCGCTCGCCCACCACAAGAGGACGCTCGTCCAGCACGAGAGGACGCTCGTCCAGAGAAGACTCTCAGCTGACGGTCGCCCACTCGCTCAGAACGCTTGCCAGGATAAGTGGACGCTCGTCCAAGAGTAGAAGCACGAGCGGACGCTCGTCCCAGCCACGTAGAAATGGACGCCCGTCCAGCCAGGTAGAAGAGAACGCTCGTCCTGTCATAGGACGCTCGTCCTTCAGAAGTGGACGCTCAGAAGTGGATCCAGCAAGGAGAACAGGACGCTCGTCCGGAATTGGAACTGCAAAATTGGAACTGTCATTATCCATCAACCACTTTCAATCTTTTTCTTTTTGGAACTGCAAAATTGTATACAGATTTTTCTTTTTGGATTACAGAAGCCACTTCCTCATTTTATTGCCAGTTACACACCACTTCCTCATTTTATGTTGTACATATCAAACTAAATGTAATTTCAAACCATATTCAGAAGCTTGAATTCAAATTTGACCTTCATTTGATAACATCATATTACAATTTGTCCAAAGTGCTCTTCACATAAACTATCTAACAGAACACATCATGGACTTTTAAACAAAAAACATACAACAATGATATTAATCAATCCCAGAAAACATATCATTGTTATTAACATCTTCTCCCTTTTTTGACATTCCCTAACACATTTCTCCAGACTATTAATCTTCCTCCTTTGCCTTGCAATAGTACTAACAGTATCATCTACGCAATCTTCACTAAGCCATTTAAAGAAATTGCATCCTTGAAGTTCTTCATTTCTTGTCCGCTTGTAGTTAGGGCAGCCCCAGAATTGTTTCCCCTCGTTCTTAATTGTTTTTGCCACTCTCAACACAGCAGCCTCCCCACAGTGGCATATTTGGCTTCCAACCAATCCTCTGGATGAACCACCACGACAGCTCCCCCATGAGCAAGACGAACAACCGTGATTCGAAGACATTGCCAACCCCAAACAGCGAACCCAAAAGAGCAAACCCCAAACAGAGACAACCACTGACAACGAAGAAGAACTCGCCAACCGCGAACCACCACTGCTCCGTCTTCCCGCGATCACTGCCTGCCTCTGTCTCAATTCTCGCACACGGACATGCCCTAATCTCGAACAAATGCACTGACAATGGGGCACACAACACAGACAAACCACAAAATAAATCAAAACTTTTGGGGGGACCACACTGAAAGCAACGAATCACAGAACAAAACCTACCATAAACGCACCTTCGAAAGTCGCTTTTTGGTTTTCGTTATTTACCCCACCACTGCTCCGTCTTCCCGCGATCACTGCATCCTCTGTCTTCTTTCTCGCACACGGACGTGCCCTAATCTCGAACAAATGAGCCCCAAATCCTTTATCCCCAATTTTTAATAGGCACGAATTTGAAAATGGGGAACCCTAACACCACGTAAGCACCGTATTGACACCTCACCAAATACAACTGCCACATCATCAGTCCACTAACTCCGTTTCCTTCTATTTAACGGAAGGGACTGATTAGAGTCAATTAATTACAAGTAAGGATCCATTCAACTCACTTTTCTATAAAGGGACTAATTTGAGATTTCCGAACCAAAGTGGGGACAAAATTGGGTATTTTGCCTTTAACTTTAAATATTTTAGGTTACCATCAATCACATGATTCAATAATAATTAAATCGTTATAAGGTGTATCAAATTATTTTGTGACAAAGGTCAAGTGGACAAACTCACGTTCAAATTGTGGTATTTGGGCTACTACATTCTTAAGGAGAAAAAGTTTCATATTGACTATTAGCTATAACTTTTAGTCTAGTGATAAATACTTGATCTAATAATTAGTATTAGAGTTAAGGTTATGAGTTTGATTCCCAACGAGAGAATTATTTATGGAAGGTTTAATACCTCTTTTGGTCCCTAGAAAGGGGGCCAATGTTCAATGTGGTCCCACCTTTTTTTAGAAGTTCAATGTGATCCCATCTTTTGTAAAAAGTGTGCAATCAAGTCCTTTTTGGAAACGGCGTTAAGTTTTTAACGGAGCAGCTGACAGGGTGGACTGAAGTTAGCTACGTGGCTTTGTGTGAGTAATACGTGGCAGTGAGAGGGTGATACGTGGCTGTGAGAGGGTAAATCAGAAGTTAGGGTTTGAGTTGCAGAGAAATTAGTAATTTGGGATTTCTTAGAAGATCAGAGAAGTGAAGAACATTGTCGTCAACGATACCATACTCCTTGATCCGGGCTATCTCTTTGCCATCGGAAACCAACTTCTGCTTTTTCACCACGAAGCCTTTGCACTGCTGAATCCTCATTTTCACCGAAGCAATGGAATCAGACTCCAACACGCGCATTGGGGTTACAACGCCATCCACAATTAGGTAAAATCAAGATTGGCTCACCAGAACAATGTCCCGACTGCCCTTCATATTACCCCTTCTCTTCGAAAACTGAACTCAAAGCAAACTCAGCAATTCAAATATCTCAAAGTCAATCACTCTTTTACCCTTTTTCTTGTTCCAGGTTCCCAATTTGCCTTACCTTATCCTACTCGTTTTCTGCTTTACTCCGAAATTTGTTTTTTGATGATACAACTCAATGGGACCCAAAGAAACAAAACAAAGAACCTGTTTTTGAGGTGCCCAGAAGGAAATTTTGATTGTGCTTTGGAAATGGACGATGGAATGAAGAATAACGTTAATAAAAAAAACAAAAGCAATAACTCTCAAATAAATGGTGGAAGTGAAGCAAGGGAGAGGGGACTCTTACCAAGAAGAAATCCCAAATTACTAATTTCTCTGCAACTCAAACCCTAACTTCTGATTTACCCTCTCACAGCCACGTATCACCCTCTCACTGCCACGTATTACCCACACAAAGCCACGTAGTTAACTTCAGTCCACCCTGTCAGCTGCTCCGTTAAAAACTTAACGCCGTTTCCAAAAAGGACTTGATTGCACACTTTTTACAAAAGATGGGATCACATTGAACTTCTAAAAAAAGGTGGGACCACATTGAACATTGGCCCCCTTTCTAGGGACCAAAAGAGGTATTAAACCTTTATGGAAAGATTGTTACATGTTGCATAATTATCTCGTTTTGTAGGCTAGGTGAACCAAGTCACAATTGAAGAGTTTGATCCCTTGTGAGATAATTGTTGAAATAATTTTGTTCTAAATGTAAACACAAAAATTAAATAATTGTTGCTTAAAGTAATGATTGTAACCACTCATAGCATTAGGAAAAAAATTGTTGCCTTTGAGCAAAAACCATGACTACATGCTCCAATGCTAGAAACTTGTTGCCTAAACTTAAGGCTATATTTTTTTTTTACTTTACACATCATTTTTCAATTGTTGTCTAAACTAAAAAATGGTGTAGTATTTTAAGTATTTGATCATGATGGATGCATGTGCTAAGTTAATTCACAAACACATAACAATTGACATACTTTTTTGGATAAACAATACAGACACTTTAAGCATTTCAAGGTAAAATTCTATTATTAAAAATGCTTATTCTATATTAAACTAATTTTTTATTTATTTATCTTATAAGAAGATTTCTCAAGAATTGTTTGCGTCAAAGATATCTTGAAGAATACACTAAACATGCTTCGTGCCAACAACCATTTTGGAAAGACTAAATATCAATTCCCCAAGAGACCATCAACCTCATTTGATATATCTTTTTACTCTAATTTATACAGAAACTATATGACCTAGGTATGATAAATTATAGTTATGCATCAAAATGTTGCTCGAAAAATATATATGTAATTAACGTCTCATAAAGAGAGTTTATTGCATTTCTGCTTGCATGTGGATAGACATATGCTTGAAGAAGAAGAACTTCTCCAATGTTCACAACAGTTAGAAAAGATTCTTGCGACTCTTTGTTCTCACCATATATAAATAGAAGATTCCTTTGAAAAGGGAAAGGTGGACAAAACTAATAATTCTTTTGTTTTTCATACATTAAGAAATCCTCAAGTCTTTGTGAAAAAGAAGATTATTTAGTAGCAACCTAAAAAAGTGTTATTGATCTTGTATTTATCTTAAAGTGTTACCCTCTTTTAGCAAACCTGTGATAACTTAGATTGTGAAAGAAAGTTGTTCATCCAAGAGTGATTATGTTAAAAAAAATATTAATCTTAGTTAAGACTCGTCGCATTCCAAGGAATATACAATCTTAACTAAGAAGTGTTGCATTCTATAAAATATCCTATCTTAGTTAAGAGTTGATGGAGTCCAAATAATACCTAGTTTTAACCATTAATAGTAGAGTTTCAAAAAATATGCACATTGTATTTTTGCAACAATATCCTGCATAATGAAACTTGATCATATTAATTAAGAATTGGACCTAATATGTGTTTACAGATGAACCAATATACAAACACCTAGAATAAATCTTTTTTCACTTCTAACTCTTTAAGTTGCCTATTGATAGTGCATTTGTCAATTTAAAATTGCGTCTGACTATCTTCATTAGACACCGATCTTATGGAAACTTCTTGACAATGTGTCTATCAAGTTATTAGAACATCCTCTGAATGCTTTCATCAAACGTTGTTTTGTGAAAATCTTTAGAAGTTTTAAATACTTTTGTGTAATTTTCTCGTTTTCACAATCTTTCTTTTGTTGCTTCTAGGCCATTGAGACCTATTATCTTGAATGAGCTTTTAGAAGTTTGTGTGCCTACGCTTGCACTAGAATTGGGACTAGGAGAAGAGTTTAAAAAGATAGCATCTACATAAGTAATACTTCCTTTCTACATTAGTGATCACTATTATGGTTTTGTTTGACCTTTTAGGTTTAACTTTAGTGTTAAGTATGTAAAGGATCCATCCCTCCTTTTGAGGGTTTAAGCAATATTCATGATGAAAAGATAATGATTGATTTATAGGAAAATACTAAAAAGATGTTTCGTTGTAGACATGCTGAAAATGAGATGTTTATTAGGTTTGGCTAGAAAGTGTGGATACTCTAATTATTGGAAAAAAATGTTATTTTTATTTAACTGAATCAAGTTCAATATTTTTACTTTTGATGTGTACAATGTTACTTGTTACGTTCCACCACTAGAATAAAGATTTGTGTGCTTGCAAGCTCCCTTGCAATTTAATTATACCTACCCTACTCGATGTTGTAATATTAACCAATTTGAAACCATTACGAACATTACACCATCAACTCCTTTGATGAAACCTTTAATTTGGTATAATTGAGGTATTATACAAAGGTATAATGATCATATTATATGTTAACATGGATGTTAAGTTGGTTGTGCTTAACACGCACGGTTAGTAGTCTCATCAATAAGTTTTCATATGTGTGTTAGGAAGTATGATAAGTCAGGAGGTGCTAGTAAGTAGTAGATAAGAAAAGGTGTTACAGTACCGATGTTGAGAATAAAGTAACATTTAAGTCGATGACCTATACATATAGTATACTATAAGTGTACAATTCTACAATTCTACAATTCTACAATTCTACAATTCTACATTAATGTGCTAGTGTTGGATTAATGTGAAGTTTTTTAGCAAGAAAATGTTTCAAGTTTTGGCATGCAATATTTTGGATGTGGCACTCTTTAAAACACTTATATGGGTCTTTGGTAGGCAATTGATGTAGTATACTTTGCTAATTTGGAAGAATATTTTTTGCATGATATAGGTATCACAATATAAGTTATAAGATAGTTGTGTAAACAATACGGTTCTTTACCCCTTTATTAAATGGAAACAAACTCAACTTGGTATCACAACTTACTCTTAGATATAATGACTAGTATGGTGTAGGGCATAATGAGATACACCATATTCTTTGAATATGTTAAATGTGCTTACTAATTATATTAATTTATGCATGAACTTTATTGGTGGAGGCAAAGTGATTCCTTGAATTGGGGACATTTTTTTTATAAAATGAAGTCATTATAACATTTTCTATAAGTTGAAGTGCTAGATGATCGTGCAAAGGACTCTATTTATGGGTGCATTTTAATACTCATAACTTAGTTGTAATTATAGGTTATGTAGTGACATTACCTTGGTTGGTAGGAAGCTAAGGGTGTTTAATTTATGATGGTATAAAAATTAGTTATTTATTATTTATGACTTTGAAAGATCCTTAAAATCAAGTCTATTTCAGATCCTTTTCCTATATCCTTTTCCAATTTTAGTTTTCTAAAACCAAAATACCACATCTTGAATATGTGCAATCCATTCTATCATCTCTATAGCATTTTTATTCTCTCTTTTGATCTTGATTTCATTTATCATCCTTTTCAATATCATATTGTTACTATAGGATGAAAGCTGACACATAAAGTATTACTATGTGTCTGAGTCATATGAGTCGATCGGTTGGGGGTATAGAAAAGAACTGTTGAGTAGAGTTAAAACGTAATCAATATGGTAACTACTATTGATGAGTGGTTAATGTTGGCATTAATGACCATTAAGAAGTAAATTAATAGGTCCGATTCTTTTAAACGCTATAAGTAGAGGTTTAATTTCGAGGTAATACACACTTTATGATAATTTAATTACTTTAGACCTTCATAGAAAAAGACGTCAGAGTGTTTTCTGCAGCTTACCACCCTCAAACCGATCGGTCGTCCATAGCAGAGTAAGGAGTAGATGTTCGGCTAGATAGGAGAATTGTGCAAGAATCATCCTCGTCCCAATCCAGCAGAAACACATATCATAGTTTGTATATGGTTGCAAGTTAGTAAGCACACCCATCCAATTAAATTTTTAAACATAGTAAGTTCTTCCTTAACTTGTGAAGTTGAGAGAACTTTGGTTTTTTCAACCAACCTTTAAATTCATTGAAATTTATGATTTGATTGTTTGAAGTTAGAAATTTTTTAAATTCTTAAAGTTGTAACTCTTGATTCAAATCAATTCCAAGTAAGGAGAATTACTTTGTTTTATTTTACCTTACTTTAGTTTAAGTTGTATTTTGAATTGTAAATGTAAGTTGAGAATCTATTATTTGAATAGATATTGATAGTTGGGCGAGAAGAAAATATGTCATTATGGTTATAATATTGAATCCATGTAAATAATTTCATTATTGGTTAATAAGTGGTAAACGAATTATTATGTTTGGTTTGATTTTGGATTTAAAATGTAAAATATTAGGTTGAAACCATATGTCGTGTTCTTTTGTCTTCGTCTTGAACAAGATGTTAAGTAGATAATGGTTTGTATATTGAATTCTTCGGCAAGTGTTAAATTGAGATGAAAATTAGCCATGTAATAGAAAAAAACTTATGTTGAGATACAAGTATTTATATACCATGGTTAAATTACTTTCTTGAAAATTAGACTTCTCTTTACAATTTGTTTTAATCTCTTGATCATGAAAATTTTCCACTAACCAAATACAAACCAAATATGTGTGTGTGTGAGTTACTGATGTTGCAAATTTGTCTAGCAAAAATAACATGATAAATATGAGATAAATTTTAGAGACTCGATAATCATAAAATACAAATTTATTCAGATGTAATAAAATTTGTTATATTTGAATAAATAAAAAGTTTGGTCTGTCAGGCTTAATAATTTTTTTCATAAATCCAAACCTAGCATATTTAATTAAATAGGCTTTTCTAAAAGTCGAAGACATTTTATTAAGTCAAATCAGATTTGAAACGATTAGGCGATAGATGTTTGCCAAACAACTTTAACTTTCCGTTTCATTTTATATGTGGTTTAAAATTTTCTCACACGTAAAAGATAAATATATAATTTAGTGAATATTTATTTTACTAAAATATACTTATGCTTTTTTTCTATTTTATTTTTCATTTCATGCATTTATACATACACTAATTACATTTTCTTTCTAACATAAAAATACATGTTTTATGAATACATATAAAATAGTAAAGAGGGTTGGTTCTCTTGTCTAATTAATTCAGTGGTAAATCTTTAACAAATATTTTGGAGTATCAAAATCTTCATAAAAAAAGTATAATTTCTTTAGAGTGTTAAATATATACAATATATTAAAATTAAAAAAAGATACATTTTAAATTATATATTAGTTTATATGTAACTTCTAATGGATTAATGATAGTTAAGAAATATTTTATCGTCTAATCGGATTGTGACTAATAAATAATGAAATAATCTATGACTAATATAAAGGAACTTTTATGCAGTTGCTAGTTTTGTTGGTTATAACTTATATTCCCACAAATAAAAAAAAAAAAACTCTTCAAACAGATATTCCTTCCTATTAGTTTTTCAGAGTTCATAGATTAACTTTATATGAGCACATTGAATAGCTTTTGAATCCACTAAGTGAACAAAAATTCATGTTTAAAGAAAAGTTAGCACTATAATTTGCAAGATGTGATCTTATGTTATTGGTTAACCACTCATTGAACAAAATGTGAAAAGGAAAAAGTGTGTCATGGGCTTACATTGTTAAATGGACACTCAACTAGAGCAATTGCCCATAATTTCTTCTACACATCTTCACAGTTTTCAAGTTATTCATTTTACCCTTTGTGATTTATATATGTATGAATCTTACATAGCTCAATTTTTCTTCTTTCTTTGCAACTGCTCTTAGACATCAAGATTTTGATAAAAAGGATTAGTTGAGAATTAAGATTTTTAAGACTTTGAAGGTGGGTAATGCATTTAATAAGCATTGATATGTTCTTTTTTTTTTCATAGTTTTCAAACATCCGAGGCTCATTCTGTTTTATTTATTTTCATGTTATGCAAGAAGCTCTTATCTTTCACAAAAATATATATAAAATGTTGGAGTAAAATGATGTATTGTATCATATAGATGAAATTTCTAATATTATGAAATTTGAGTCAATCGAGGAGGAATTAGTCAAAAGAGATTGCGGTAGAGCTTTCGCAACAAAGTAAATAAAATATGTTATTATTTATGTAAAAATTGTAAACAATGATGATATCTTGATGTTGTAATATATTTATTGAATATTCACTAGTGCATTAAAGAAAAACAATAATAATTATTTTTAACAATAGATAACGGTTTTCGAATCAAGATATATTTAAACAAGGTAAAAAACAAGATAAATTTTTACTTTCAGTTAAAAACCGAAATAAATCTTAAGAAGACACATTTGTGAGACCTAGGAGATAACTTATCAAGACCAGGACTAAAATCATGAACAAAATATGTAGACCCAAAAACTCTAAGAGGTAATGGATGTAGAGGGTCTTGAGGAAATAAGATAGAATGAGGGATTTTGTTATCTAGGACGGAAGATGGCATGCGGTTGATAAGATAACATGCCGTGAGAATAACATCACCCCAAAAACATGAGGGTACTTGACCATGAATGAGAAGGGTACGAGTTGTTTCAATAAGGTGTCTATTCTTGCGCTCAGCGACCACATTTTGTTGAGGGGTATAGGCACATGATGTTTGGTGAAGAATGCCATGAGAAGCCATGAAATGTTTAAACGGTTGAGAAAGGTATTCACGGCCATTATCACTGTGTAAAGTGCAAATAGAAACCCCAAACCGAGTTTTTATTTCATTGAAAAAAGATTGAAAAATAGAAAACAACTCATAACGATTCTTCATGAGAAACAACCAAGTACATCTGGAATAGTCATCAATAAAGGTAACAAAATACTGAAATCCTAAAGTTGACTTAACACGATTAGGTCCCCAAATATCAGAATGAACCAATGAAAAGGGGAATGACGCTCTTTGTGAAACACTACGAGGAAAGGAACTACGAGTATGTTTACCTAACTGACAAGACTCACACGACAAACTTGATAATTTCGATGACTCGGAACAAGTTGTTGCAGTTTGGCAAGACTAGGATGACCTAACTGAGCATGAAGAAGGGATGGTGACTCCATGATTACGCCAGCATGTGGAGAAGGGCTGAGATGATATAGGCCATGAGACTCACATCCTATGCCAATCATGTGTTTCAAACTCCGGTCCTGCAACCAAACAGAATCTTTGGTAAATGAAATAACACAATTAAGGGAACGAGTTAGACGACTTACGAACAATAAGTTAAAAGGAGACACAGGGACATAAAGTACATTATCAATGGATATGGACGGAAAAATATGAACAATACCAATACCATGAGATGAGACTCTAGACCCATCAAACATCGTTACCGAGGGTAAATTATCCGGACATGACAAGGAAGAAAACAAGGACTTGTTACCAGTGATATGATCGGTGGTGCCTGAGTCAAGGACCCAAGATCCGAGAGAGTGAGTCAGACCAACAAAAGGGGTACCTGTGCATATAACAGAAGCAGATGTAGTGGAACTAGAGTGTTGATGGTCCTCATACCATCTGAGAAATTCCTGAAAGAGTACATGGTTATTTATGGTATTTGATGAAGTAGGATGGTCTGCAGACGGTGATCAGGGAGGTGGATCAGAATTAGTCATTGCTATAGGTCGAGGAGGATGTCCATGAAGCACATAACATATATCAATTTTGTGGCCTAGCTTGTCACAGTGGTCACATTTGGACGTCCTTTACCTGGTTGGCGAGACCGACTCTGATCATCAAGTTGGGCAACCATGGAGAGGGAGAAACCCTAAAAAAATCTAAAGTACTCCGATTGACGCAATGACAAACGATCCAGAAAGAGGACGAGGAGGCAATCACGACGGTCCTGGTCGGCGGCGGATCTCGCCGGCGACGAGCCGGAACGCGCGACGAGAAGCGGCGGATATGGTGACCTTTGCGGCGGCGCGTGGAGGTGCGTAGATGGTATGTTCGTCGTGATCTTTGCACCATGGTGGTCGTCCGGCCGAGACGATCCGGATGGTATGGTCGTCGGTCGATTCTGGAACTTCGGAGATGGCGGCAACGATGGCGGCTGCAGCGACGGCGACGACGATGGGTACCGAAGAGTGTGGAACTGGCTGGAACAAAACCTAAGCTTTAGATACCATGTTGAATATAGTGAAAAACTATATTTGAATTAATCTCCCTTATGTGTTTAATATACACATAGGGTAGTTTATTTATGATGTAAGATAAGGGTTAAACCCTAAATACAGAATGGGCTAAGCCCAATTAACATAAACACACAACTTAACATCTAATAACCACCAACCCAGCACTTGGATGAATCCCACGGTCGTGCCAGGAATAGAACAATCTACAAGTTGATGAGAAATATAGTCTTTCAGAAGGCCATATTCATCACCACGTGCAATTTCGCCAATTCAGTTGGCCCCTGAAGATGAAACTCGTAATGGGACATATGATCCCTGGGTCAACAACAGGAAAAAATGAAGTTGTAGCGGCACCTGTTATTACTAAAAAAATGCCACCCTCAAGGCGGTGCATCATTCCTGGAGTTCACTCATGATGGAGATGAAGTGTCAGCAAAGTCTATAGTGCAATTCTCCCTTTGATCAAGCCAAAATTTAGAATCCAATACACGTCATCAGGCAAGTCAAATCATGGCTATCAAATTACAAGTCTGGTACACTGAAAGTATGACATAAGTTGATCATGCCTTGGTTACATAATGTACTAGAGGAGCGAGATCATTTGGATAGTAAATATTAGTGTCGGGTTGAAATCCGTGAGTTCAATTCGTATTTCAGTTGGATTGAGTTAGAAAAAAATGTAAAATTTTGTATGCGAGTTAATTTTGATTCGGCTTACTAAGAACTCGACTCATACGGATTGAACCCGTGGTGGGTTGGATTGGCTCACAAATCCACTTATTTTTTTTAATTAAATTAAATTAATTATTCATCAACACATTTATTTTTTTAATTAAATTAAATTAATTAAATTAATTATTCAAATCTTATTTTTTTTATTAAAATCAAATTAATAAAATTAATTATTCAAATCCTATTTTTTTATTGAAATCAAATTAATTAAATTAATTATTCAAAATGCACAACCTTTACTTAGCAATAGAGCCTTTCGTGCTGCTGTCTTTCCAAAAGTTCTCCTGTGCAAATAAAACCCTAAGATTATAGATTGGATAATATTATAGATGAAGATAAAGGAAGATGCTCCAAGAGAGCATAATACTGTGAATTTATCCATGACTCCAATTTAATAGATGGATAACATTAACGGCTATATGTAGTTTATTAGTCAAACGGTTGTGTATGTCTCATTAAACTAAATTGGCAAAATTTTATGCTTGATAGCTTATAATATATATAACAATATATTTCTTTTGTTTCATTTTCTTTTATATCAATTGGTCCAATTATTACTAATTCAATTTGAGCGATCAAAGTAACATGTTATAAGAATATGAGAAGAAGACGGTGAAAAAAAGTTAATTAAGTGAACCAATGAGCCAACCCGTTTAACCCACCAACCCGTGATGGGTCGGGTCGGGTTGGGCCGGGTCACCCGTTTTGACAGCTCTAGTAAATATCTTAGCAGTTAGTAATGAGCAAGTTGCTTATGCTACCGTTGATGCCTACTGTGCGTTCCTCATGACAGCAGAGGTGAAACATGGAAACTTTTTAGGTGGGACTTCAGATCATACGACTACGTTTATTATCACGACTGAAGGAGAAAGGAAATTTAAAATTTGACTTGTAATTAAATTATATATAAAAAAACTTGACAGGCTCTTGGCTCTCGCTCGAGCTTATACGAGATACCTCAAACCTTGTTTAGCATATCTCAAACGATGCTTATTCATACAATCATGGCTAAAATCTTTAGCTCTTCTGCAGGTCACAAAGTATTAAACATGTCTCAGCCATGGCACATCCTAATATGGGTTTCCCCATTCTGTCTTCAAACATTCAATTGAAAATAGAACAGTCTCACTTGCCCGACCATCTGGCTTCATAGTCTAAATTGCCTTAATTTATTGGCTACATTTTTCTCACCATTCAAAATTCGAGTTGTTATTTTTCTTCGGTGCAGATGACAAGACTCTGCATACAAACCACTTGGCCAATTGAAGCTTACTGCTCGGTGAGGAACTCCGTGAATTGTCACTCGAGTCTCTTCGACCTAGGGAACGCTTTTGTAGCTCCTAGTTTGTCGTTCGGTGAGGAACACATCTGTAGCTCTCACCTGAGCCTTTTCGACCTAGTGAGCGCTTTTGTAGCTCCTAGAGTTTGTCGTTCGGTGAGGAACACTTCCGTAGCTCTCACTTGAGTCTTTTTCGATCTAGGGAACGCTTTTGTAGCTCCTAGCGTCCGCTGCTCTGTGAGGAACGTTCTCCGTGAACTCTCACTCGAGTCTCTTTGATCTAGGGAACGCTTTTATAGCTCCTAGCTCCACCATTCAAGGAGGAACGTTCTTCGTGAACTCTCACTTGAGTCTCTTCGACCTGAGAACACTTTTCTAGCTCCTAGAGTCCGCCGCTCGATGAGGAACGTTCTCCGTGAACTCTCACTTGAGTCTCTTTGATCTAGGGAACACTTTTGTAGCTCTTAGAGTCCGTCGCTCGATGAGGAACGTTCTTCGTGAACTCTTACTCGAGTCTCTTTGATATAGGGAACACTTTTGTAGCTCCTAGTGTCTGCCGCTCGGTGAGGAATGTTCTCCTTAAACTTTCACTCGAGTCTCTTTGATCTAGGGAACACTTTTGTAGCTCTTAGCGTCCGCCGCTCGGTGAGGGACGTTCTCCGTGAACTCTCACTCGAGTCTCTTTGATCTAGGGAACGCTTTTGTAGCTCCTAGTGTCTGCCGCTCGGTGAGGAATGTTCTCCTTAAACTTTCACTCGAGTCTCTTTGATCTAGGGAACACTTTTGTAGCTCCTAGCGTCCGCCGCTCGGTGAGGAACGTTCTCCGTGAACTCTCACTCGAGTCTCTTTGATCTAGGGAACGCTTTTGTAGCTCCTAGCTCCACCATTCAGTGAGGAACGTTCTTCGTGAACTCTCACTTGAGTCTCTTCGATCTGAGAACGCTTTTCTAGCTCCTAGAGTCCGACGCTCGATGAGGAACGTTCTCCGTGAACTCTCACTCGAGTATCTTTGATCTAGGGAAAACTTTTGTAGCTCCTAGAGTCCGCCGCTCGATGAGGAACGTTCTCTGTGAACTCTCACTTGAGTCTCTTTGATCTAGGGAACACTTTTGTAGCTCTTAATGTCCGCCGCTCGGTGAGGAATGTTCTCCTTAAACTTTCACTCAAGTCTCTTTGATCTTGGGAACACTTTTGTAGCTCCTAGTTTCCGCCGCTCGGTGAGGAATGTTCTCCTTAAACTTTCACTCGAGTATCTTTGATCTAGGGAACACTTTTGTAGCTCCTAGCCGTCACTCGGTGAGGAATGTTCTCCGTGAACATTCATTTGAGTCTCTTTGATCCAGGGAACCCTTTTGTAGCTCCTAGCGTCCGCCACTCAGTGAGTAACATTCTACGTGAACTCTCACTCGAGTCTCTTCGACCTAAGGATTGTTCTAAGTGAACTCCTAGATTCCGTCATTCAGGTGTAGAGAGGAATGAAGGCTTAAAGCACATCGAAAAACAGACTCTGTAATACCACGTGAACTATCTCTCTCAAGCTCACAATATTCCTTGCGCATCTCTTCCAATAAAGAATTTACTTGGACTAGGGGGACTTGTGTACTGTAGGACCACCCATCAGCCAAAGGACCGAGCGGTTGACCATCTAGTGAGAAAACGACCGACTGTTCTGAAAATTATTCTGAACAATAATAGTAATTGATGGACAGTTAATGAGAATAATAGCCATTAATTAACAATTAACAAAAATAAAGTCATTTATTGGTAATTAATGAGTCAAACCTAATGGTAAGCCATTAGTAATATCTATAAATATATATCTAACTTGAGCGTAAGATGCTGTAAGATGCTTTTAAGTAAGGATCTCAATCCTACCGAAACATTAATTTTTATCATTTTTTAAAAAGTGGTCTTTTTAAAATTTTAAAAGTTAAATAATATATTTATGTTATTACGATGCAATTTTCTCTGGAATAAATAATTCAATTTCTGCAAGTCTTTAATGTTTTTTACCGATGGATTTAAGTACGCATTTATGTCTTCAATCGTAAATCGTAAGTCTTCTCACTCCTTCGAATTTTCTCCGTATGGAATACATTTTAAGTTTTTCGTAGTCTCAACTTGTCAAATATATATATATATATATATATATATATATATATATATATATATATATATATATATATATATATATATATATATATATATATATGGGTTTGTTAACGCACGTACGCCTGTTTTTCAGTTGGTACATTTTAGCAATGTGTACCGGATTTTAGTAGACAAAAATACCCTTATATATCATGGATTCTAAGTTTTAAGATTAAGGGTATTTTAATAATTTTCATTCTCAAAACATAAAAAAAAAAAACCCGAAACCTTTACTCACCTCTCTCATTCCTCTCAATCCTTTCTCTTTCATCTCTCTAACTCCAATCTTTTCTCTGTCATCCCTGTAGTCCCAATTGAAAAATCAGAAACACTTGCCTTTAAATTTGCCTTTGTAAAGAGTTGAGTCATTGACATATTCACCTTCAGGCAAAGGTTCATTCAAGATCTGTTCAATTTCACAATCTTCACTAATCTCTCTAATTTCATCATCTGCATATCTTGAATCATCTCTAAAAAAACCCTCCACGCCAATTACCAATTCTTTCGGATGTCATTATGCTTGTGAAAATTAGATAAAATTATATACGACAAAAATTATAAAATGAAAACTCATTATAAAGTCATTTTTTGTAAGAAATTGTTTAACAACGTCTGTTTCTGATTTTTTCCAGGCCAATTACCAATTCCTTTGATGTCACTATGCTTGTGAAAATTAGATAAAATTAGATAAGACAAAAATTATAAAATAAAAACTCATTATAAAATCATTTTTTGTAAGAAATTGTTTAACAACAAGTATTTCTGATTTTTTCCAAGTCAATTACCAATTCATTTATGCTTGTGAAAATTGGATAAAATTAGATAAGACAAAAATTATAAGATGAAAACTCATTATAAAATCATTTTTTGTAAGATTGTTTAAAGGCAAGTGTTTCTGATTTTTTCAATTAGAACTACAGTAGAGATGACAGAGAAAAGATTGGAGTGAAAAAATAAAAGAGAAATGGTTGAGAGGAATGAGAGAGGTGACTAAGGGTTTGAGGTTTTTTTAGTTGTGAGAATGAAAATTATTAAAATATCCTTAACTTTAAAACTTAGAATCCATGGTATATAAGGATATTTTTGTCTACTAAAATCCGGTACACATTGCTAAAATGTACCAACTGAAAAACAGGCATACGCGCGTTATATATATATATATATATATATATATATATATATATATATATATATATATATATATATATAAAAGATATTTTGTTGTTTAAATAAGTTTTGATATGTTAAATATAAATAATAAATATAAAGTTTATGAGTCTCTACCTCATATCCATAATCTCTGTTGACAGTGGTGATGACGAATCTTGGCTTAATCTTATATCTAGTATTATTACAAAAAAGAAAATATTTAGTGGAAGTTTATTTTTTAATTTGCGAATATTTTTATCCTCTGGAAATTAATTTGCGGAAGTTTTTAATGACTCGAACATCTCTTGACTTTCTACCAAACTAGAATTAGTTCTTGTTCCTTACTATAACTTTATTTCTCACATAATAACTTAACTATAACAATAAAACTCTAAATTAGAATTTAAACACAAGTTCATATTTATAAACCAATAAAGATTCACTTTA
The DNA here is from genome assembly GCF_029865625.1 of Vigna umbellata. NCBI lineage: Eukaryota > Viridiplantae > Streptophyta > Magnoliopsida > Fabales > Fabaceae > Vigna > Vigna umbellata. The sequence continues at coordinate 53,266,837 of NC_142168.1, read as the reverse complement.
AGTATAATTAAGTTGCATGTGTTGAGTAACCCCTCCCATGCAATTTGAAAAGCTAAATTAACCTCAAAAAAGATAAAAGGTAAACTTACTTTATTTTTAAATAGATATGTATAGTTTTTCATTATGAGCAATGTATGATTTTTTTTTTTATGTTGGAAATCTATAAAGAAAATAGAAAAGAAAGTTTAGAAAGAAATATAAAGATTGTGGTTTTTATAAAAATAAATTTTTGCTAATAGAAAAATATTTTTATAGTTTTAATCTTTTATTAAAAATATCATAATGTCATCTTTTAAAAACCACCAATACTATTCTAGATTTTTACAATTATTTTACTTTTATCTATCATACACAATGCAATAAAAATCAAACGTATTACTTAAGTTAAGTGTTAAAATATCTTACATACATTTTTTTTCCAGCATCTTTGCATACAGTTATCTCATTCCATCCTTACTAAAAAAATGCGAAGAAGAAATAATAAAGAAATAAAACAATAAAAAATTAAAAAGAATATATGTGAGTGAGTCTTATAAAGACACATTGGATATTTGTATAAATAACACAACATTATTATTAGGAGAAGAATTTAAAATTTCAATTTCAATTATTGTCCTATCTTCAAAAGTATTGTTTTTCTTCCTTAAAGTTTATTTATTTGATTTTTGCTTTTTCATAATTTAATCAATTTAATGACATGATAAATATTATGATAAAGAATATGGTTGAGTTTAACTTAAACAGAAGAGAAAAAAGTGGATTTAAAATATTAAAAATTTTATACTAATCCTATTAGATTTGATAGGATTTAGCTAAATATAGCACATAAAATTCTTCCAACATTCTCTTCGTCTTCTTCTTCCATTCTTCGTAATGTTTCTCTTCACCCTCAATCCAAAGCAAATAAAATTCTTATTCACACACCCCAGATAGATATACACACGTATAAAGGATAATCACACTTCAAAACTCACTGCTAAGAACATGGGCAGGTATTACCACCCTTCTTCATCTTTCCTTAGTGTTGTTTACTTCCTCTTTTCTGTCTCTCCCATGGTCTTCTCCCTGCTATCACAAACCCAAACAGAAACCATGAACAGTCTCTCAAAGAATCTTACTGGTAGGATTCCATGGACTGGCTCTGACCCATGTGCATGGAAGGGAGTGAGTTGTGACCTTGCCAACTCCTCTGTAGTAGGGATTTCTTTATCTGGTTTTTCACTCAATTCTTCTGACTTTCTGCCCCTTGTTTGCAAAATTGAAACTTTAGAGATTCTTGATGTCTCCAATAACCATCTGAGCTCAATCCATGATGGTTTCATCACTGAGTGTGGAAAGATAAAGGGTTTGAAGCTGTTGAATTTCAGTAATAACAATTTAGGTGTTTTACCTACTTTTCATGGCTTTGATGCATTAGAATCTCTGGATATGTCTTTCAATGCGATGAGAGGGAATATTGTTTTAGAGATAGATGAGTTGGTTAGCCTAAAAATTTTGAATCTTAGTTTCAATGGATTCTCTGGGTCTCTTCCTACCAAATTGGGAAAGTCCATGGTTTTGGAGCACCTTCTGCTTTCTAGCAATAGCTTTGATGGCAAAATCCCTGATGAATTATTGAGTTATGAAAACTTGACTTGGATTGATCTTAAGAACAATGGACTTTCACACTCTATTCCTACCAATATTGGGAAGCTTTCTAAATTAGAAACTTTGATCCTTTCCACCAATGACCTCACTGGTGAAATTCCAACTTCACTGGCGAACATCACCAAACTTTCAAGATTTGCAGCAAATCAGAACAACTTCACAGGTTCTATACCTTCTGGGATTACAAAATATCTCACGAGTTTGGATCTTAGTTATAATACTCTGTCTGGCGCCATTCCAGAAGACTTTTTATCTCCACAACAGTTGCAGGTTGTAGATTTGACCAATAATACGTTAAATGGGTCTTTACCTACGAAAGTTTCTCCAAATTTGTTCAGGTTGAGGTTTGGCAGCAATCAGCTGAGTGGAAACATTCCTTCAGATGCTTTTGTAGAACTTCATAATTTGACATACTTGGAGCTTGATAACAATATCTTGATGGGATCGATACCAGCTGAATTGAGTTCTTGCAAGAGTTTGACATTGTTGAATTTAGCTCAGAATCGGTTGAGTGGTGTATTGCCACAACAGCTTGGTAGTCTTACCAATCTCCAGGTGTTGCAGCTCCAATTGAACAATCTTAACGGCACAATCCCAACTCAAATTGGCCAACTTTATAAATTGTTAACTATGAATTTGAGCCGGAATTCTCTGAGTGGACCAATTCCGTCTGATATTGCAAATTTAACCATTCTTAATTTCCTGTATTTGCAAGGCAACAATCTTAATGGTTCCATACCGACATCCATTGGGTACTTGAGGCGTCTTTTAGAACTCCAACTTGGGGAAAACCATCTAAGAGGTGAGATTCCAAGCATGCCAGTGTATCCGCTGGTTTCATTGAATCTTAGTAGCAACCTCTTTAGTGGTTCTATTCCTAGAAGCTTGGGTAGTTTGGATAGCCTAGAAGTACTGGATCTCTCAAATAACCGTTTTTCTGGTGAAATTCCTGTTGAGCTTACTACAATGCCGGCTTTGACACGGTTGATATTTTCTAACAACAATCTTCTGTCTGGTGAAATCCCAAGATTCAGTCCGCTTGTTGATGTTGAACATAATGGAACTAACCTAGAAGATAATACTGCACAGGACAACCCAACTACCAAGACAGGGTCCAAGAATGGAATAGGCGTTGGAGTAGCCATTCTCATTGGAAGTGTAGCAGCTACTTTTCTTGGTGGCTTTGCCACTGTTGGTTGTCTTAAATTTATATAAGTGATTAGGACTTTTTTGAGCTGCAACCGAATTTTTCCCATACTTCACATAATGATTCATCTTTTCCTTGTCTCAAAGTAGAAATATTAGATTAAGCACAATACCGGGTTATCTTTTAAGGGTTTAATAACCGAATCTTTTCCTCGTCATTTTCACCCTCACACCAGCCAAATCGTGTTCCAATCTCCACCACATAATCGTCCACCACTAACCACTAACCAAATCGCTAGCTGCTGCAGATAGCGATTTGCCACTCTTCTCCACCACTAATCGCGCCGCTGCTTGCCTTCACCTACAACCACAATCAGACCTGCAAGCAAACCGTGGAGACCTAGGGTTTCTCGCGTTCTCGTCGCATAGCTTTGATGGTGGTGTGTGATGCATTGGAGAGGACGGTTGCCCGCGAGGATGGCGGTGACGGCGGCTAGGGTTTCTTGGAGAGAAATTAGGATTTGTTTGGAGTTGGTGATGATGACGTGGCAGTGACTTTTTTTTAAAATTAAAAAATCATTTAAGTCCACGTTAACGTGTGTCACGTGCTTATGAGATGCCACGGTTTGCGTGTGGCATGAGCAGAAATGACCATATTGAACATTTTTTAACGAAATTTGGAGTCTTACTGAACTTTTTTAAAAGTAAGGATTACTTTTAACCAAACTCCTAAACGTACGGACTAATAATGTATTAAACCTTTTTTAAGTATGACAGTAAAAATAATGCGTATTGAGTTAGATTATTTATTGTGATGGAAATATTTGCAGGTTTTTATAGATATATTAATATTAAAAAACAAAGATAAACTTAATATATAATAATATATTAACTTATATAATAATTGAACTTTATTTATTATAATTTGGATTCTATATATTATCATAAATATAATTTTTATCTTATTTTAAGAATATTAATATTTTATATAAATTTTACTTATATATTATTACAGTTTTGAACCTACTAATAATAATATATTTTGAATTGAATATTTACAAATAACAACTTATGTGTTATGTGGTAGACAAGCCTTCACGTTAGTCAAGACCTCGTTTTGTTGACCCTTCACGTTTTGGCGCACCCTTTGACGTTTTGGTGCACCCGTCACACACCGGAACTTCTACAAGAAAATTTAATGTAAATTGATTTTTATGTTTTCATGTACCAAATTGTGATTCGAGGCCCTTGTTTTTATGGAGAGATTAAGTGCATTGCTGATACACTTGAAAAGAGTAATTACATGTTGATTGCATCACTTGTATACTTTAAATTGAATTCTGTTTATATTAAATAACATGTTCTAGTACTTCATATTGGGTTATTGATATAAAAAATAGATCATTTGTTCAATTTTCAGAGTTATTATTTGGTTGGAATCTCCTATGATTTTTGAATTATGGAATAAAAGGAATTTTGATAGGCCCATAATACAAGGAGAGAGAAGTAGGAGACTGGGAATAAATGGCCTAAGATACAAAAGGAGAGCGAAATAGAATGAACAAGTGACAACGGGGAATGGAGAGGGTAACTGTTTATTTATAAAGACAAGATTAAAAACTTATTCGGATAGGCTTAGTAAAAGGGTGTTATAGTCTCTGCCTTATTTTCCATGTTGCAAGAATTTACAATGTAAAAGAGGTTTTCCTTTTATTTATCTCATAGGTTTAATTGATTCAGAGGTCTCTGTTTGTGTAGATTTGAATCAATTAGGTCCCGTATTTTGAAAGCGTTCAATTAAATCCCTTTTTATGAAAAATTGAATCAATAAAATCTCTGCTGTTAAATTCTGTAAACGACGTTAAATGTGTTGTCTGGTGGCATGGTGAGCTGACATTTCATAACCACGTGTCATAGGAAGAGGTCATTATCTGGATTTATTTTAAGTTTTAAATAAAATGTTTAAACCATCTTGTGGTCCTCATATTTGTTAGTAAATCTCAAGTGGATCCTCATATTTTCAAGTGTTTAAATTAGTCCAACATTTTGAAAAATTGAGCCAATTTTGTCCTTTCTGTTAAATGTTCTCAAAGGGTGTTAACAGATGCTGAGCTGTAATTATTTTTAAGAGGACGTGTCATTGTGATTAAATTTAGTGAGTGATGTGTTTTACAATCTCAATTCCACCAAACATTTAAAGAGCCTCCGATCTACCGTCTCCCGCATGACACGCTCCACCAGCTCTTCCCTCCCCCTCTGCGTCCTCCCCCGTCGTTGCTCCACTGGCACCACCATCAACAACCACCACTCACAAATTCAATTAAACTTAACAGTTTCAAGCTCACAAATGGGAACACAAAATCAAAATCCCAATTCAACTCCAACTTCCAAAAATGTGATAAAAAAACCTGCATAGAAAATCTAGTGAACCATCCCAGAAATCCCAATTTCAAGACCGCAATACACTAACACGAAATCCTAAGAGAACCCAATCAAAAAATCAGAGAAAGATGGAGAGGAAAGGAAGCTTGCCCTTGCGCCATTGTCAAGAACAGATTGGAACCCTGGTAAGCTAAGAAATCAAGAAAATTGAAAAAGAATGGGAAACAATCATAACAGTAAAATGGTGCTCTTCTACTACCCACTTCACTATAGTCGTAGTGCTCCCACTACAAAAGCAATCCACATAGAGTTCATTTTATCCTCTATGGAGGAATCTTTCTCAAATTCTACACTATCATATTTTACATTCCCTATAAAGCAAGTTTTACCAGACCCAGTTCGCTTTGATTCAAAAGAATGCAAAAATGATACAGTTTAAGAGGTAGAGCATCCCTAACTTTGCGTGCAACAAGATGACCGTGCGGACCATGCCCATCAAAAACACCACAAAAGATCATATCTTCATACATGAAATCCTGCATAAATACATGAAACCCTTTTTTTCTCAAGAAATAATTGTTTCTTTTGACATTTCAAAACAAAAAATAACCCCTTTCTAAAATTAATCTCAGCTTAACATGAAACACGATGGACATACTTACTTCCCACACAATCATGGCATCCTGATTAATACCTTTGCGGCCCTGCTGCGTAAAGATGCACGAACCCCGACTCTTTCCATTAGAGAAAATTCTACTGGGTAAGGATGGTAAATGATGAAGAGAAATAACATGATCAGAGAGCATTCATCGCCGGCGAAGTAGCAGTCCGGCCGGAGTATATCAACGGCGTCGGTGCGATCCAGAGTCGGATCTCGTATGGCCCAGTTTGAAATCACACACCTCTTTCCCTCATCTCATCCATCTCCGTCGTGCAAACCAGAACCTTGAGAAAGGAAAAGGCTCAAAAGAAAAGACGAAGACAGTGAAGAATGATGAAGACTCTGAAAAGTATGTCCCCACTTCCCATTTATATTCTTCCATACTTTTGGGCATTAAGAAAATCCCAAAATTTCAATATCGATCTTTATCATTATCTGATGAATCACTTAAATCAACACTGCCTAAAGTATCAGATTCTCACTTACTGTCAGATAAACTCTTGTCTTGTACATGCTCAAATGGAGTAGAAGACCAACTTGGTCTACCCACTTCAACTTGGACACTACCTTCGCAAAAATCATCACCACTTCATCTCCGTGGACAATAACATCCACAAGATCATCTTCACTTAACAAATCCTCTTTTCCAACTATCCCAAGGAAATTTCCACATAACCCTCTTTTGGCTTACATGTCACTATAATATATACCAATGAAATACTACGATAGTAATGGTTGCACAACACACATTCATAAATAAGTTAATGTTATCTATTTAAACACTGTAAATAGAATTGGGCTTGATTGATGCAAATTATACAAAATGAGAAGAAATGACACTTTTTTGAAAGGAAGACGAAATTGAGACTTAGTAGTGAATTTAGGGACTTAATAAGTAATTAAACCTAACATAATAAAGTTTAGATAGAATACCAAAATAAGGTATATACACATTCTAATATTAAGGCATATTGCATATGTTTCGAATATTATAGTTTTATGTTTTAGAATTTTTTTTTCTTTTTGTCAATCAGCAAAAGGGTTGAAACTATAAAGATCAAAGAGAACCATGTAATGAAGGGTACGAACATTGAAATTTAATAAACAAAGTATGAATAATGACAAATTGTTTGTTAAAACAACAAATTATAAACATATTAAGACAAAGGGTTGGATTGAGTGAAAAGAAGTGGGTGCTTTGAGATTCTAGCTTGAAAGGGTCTTAAAAATTTCTTACAACTTCTCATTTTGGATTACCTCTATTTCTTTCATCTTCTCTAAAGCTTCCATGGTCTCATGTATGTGTTCTTGAGAAGGTGATAACTATTTAGCCTCGTTTTCATCCACAGACAAACAATGCATCTTTTAAAATTTTTGTGGCATGATGTTGGTTGCAGGGAATGGTAGTCTTGGTAAGGAATAAGTGCAAACATTATGCAATACATTCCATTTGTACCTTCGAACAAATTAGCATTGGAACTTTCAATTTTGACATGAGCCAAAGAATCTTGTTTTCCTCTGTACATGTTTCGGGTATAAGGTTTGGTGATGTCCTACGTTCAAAACACTCCATGTTGTGCCGAAGATAGGGCAGAACTTGATGACCGGACGAATGTTGAAGACTGGACGGGTCTCGTAAATACTTCAAGCGCTCCAACATGTGGAAGACCGGACAGTTACCTGTTTGTCGAGGACTGGACGTGTTGGCGAAGACCAAACGAGCTCTCTCCTCTTCTTCGTATCCCGGTTGTAGTATTTGTTCTCCCTCCTCGTTCTCCAAGCCGGGCAGGCGGACATCTGTCAAAGGCACTCCGACGCTCAAGTCAATAAAGTGACCAAGCAGTTATTATAGCAAGTAGAGCATAATGTGTAGCGTGTGCAATCTGCCCAGAAATCATACTTGAGACTCTTATTTATACTGGTTGTAATGGGCTTTTACCTTTCGTCGGCCTAATGACGGCCTAATCACACCTTAATCTTCATTAGGGGCTTTAATGAGTTATTACTATTTATAATCCAACCATACAGTCGGCCTGGTGGTTGGTCAACCAGGGTTGTTGGTCTGGTGGCAGCATAAGGAATAGTCGTCCGGTCAGGACCATGTGGTCGACCAGGGTTGCAGGCCTGGTGGCTGGTCAGTATGGGTGGTCGGCCTGGTCGGCCAGGGTTGTAAGCCTGGTGGCTGGCCTAAAGACCGTTCGGCATATCGGGTAAGGAAGACCGTACGGCCTAAGGACCGTTCGGCATGTGAGGTAGGGAGGACAGGACGGTACATAAGCCCCCCAAGCCCGAGCATGATTTTATTATGCGAAGGGGTTATGTTTATGGCCTTCCTACTACGGACGAAATCTTCTGTTGGCCTTTTTTTTGTCTTCATCGTTCGTTGATTAAGATGACTGGCCAGAAGACTGAAACGGGTCGTGCCTTAAGGACAAACCGCCGAGGCTGAACGCTCAATACCTAATTTCGCGAAGTTCGAGGCCATCGAAGGCCGAGTAGTAGAGGCCGAACGACCAGAGATTGATGGCCGAGAAGGACGGATGACCGTATGGTAGAGGCCTAATGGGCGTATACTGAAGGCCGAATGGCCATATACAAGGCCGAATAGCCGAATAGCCGTATAGCTGACGCTAATTTGGTTAAGTATCTGAATAGTAGAGAGGCCGGATGGCCGAACGGTTGTGGCCGAATGGTTGGTTGAGTATTTGTGAGGCTGGACACTTGATGCTAGCTTTGGCTAAGTACTTGAGGTCGGATGGAAGAGGTCATATAGCCGAATGGTTTATTGCCGAATTTGGCTAAGTAAAAGTGAGGCCATGGACGGCCAAGAGGAGAAGTTGAGGCCTTTAGAGGCCAAGTTGAGGCCAAGAAATGGCCGAACGGTTGAGGCCTTTGGAGGCCGAGAGGTTGAGGCCCTTGGAGGCCGAGAAGTTGAGGCCTTAGGAGGTCGATAAGTTGAGGCTGAGGGGGCCGAACGGTTGAGATGTTGAGCCCTTTGAAGGCCGAGATGTTGAGGCCTTTTGGAGGCGAAGTTAAGGCCTTTAACGGCCGAGCGGGTGAGGCCATACGAAGGCCAAGTTGAGGCCAAGTAGTGGCCGAAAGGTTGAGGCCACGGGACGCCGAGAGGTTGAGACCAAGCAGTGGCCGAAAGGTTGAGGCCACGGGAGGCCGAGAGATTGCGGCCACGGGAGGCCGAGAGGTTGAGGCCTTTTGAAGGCCGAACAATTGAGGCCTTTGGAGGCCGAGATGTTGAGGCCTTTTGAAGGCCGAACGATTGAGGCCACGGGAGGCCAAGATGTTGAGGCCTTTTAAAGCCGAACGGTTGAGGCCTTTGGAGGCCGAGATGTTGAGGCCTTGTGAAGGCCGAACGATTGAGGCCACGGGAGACTGAGATGTTGAGGCCTTTTGGAGGCCAAGTTAAGGCCTCTGAAGGCCGACAATGTTGAAGGCTGAGGAGTTGAGGCTGAGGAGGCCAAGTTGAGGCCAAGCAGTGGCGGAACAGTCGGGGTCTTTGAAGGTCGAACGGTTGAGGCCATTGTGGCCGAGTCTTTGAGGGCGCGGAGGCCGATTGATTGAGGCCTTGGTGGCCGAGAATGGTGAGGCCTCTGAAGGGCGAACTGTTGATGCCATTGTGGCCGAGTTGTTGAGGCCTTTAAAGGCTGAAAGCTTGAGGCCATTTCATGGTCGAACGGTCGAGGCCTGTGAAGGCCGAACGGTCGAAGGTGATAACGGTTGAAAAACCGTTATTTTTATGCTTAAATTTGATACCAAAAGCAACCTTTAAGACTTAAAAACTAGCTTGAACTCATTTTTGCTTTAGTTTTGAGAATAAGAGAGTTGAAAGTGAATTTAATGGTTTTGTGCAAGATTCCCTTGATTTTGTAGGCTAATTGAATGGTTTGAAAGAAGAATTGAAATACCGAATGATTGGAGTGCTGAAAAGTCAACCAGAAACCAGAAAAGTGAACCAGTCAACCAGAAAAGTCAACCAGTCAACCAGAAAAGTCAACCAGTCAACCAGAATGCTGAAAAACCAACCAGAACGCAGAAAAAGTCTGACCGAGTGGCGCTGAGCGGAAAAATACCGCTGAGCGGCACTTTTCGGGTGCCGAAATCACCGCTGAGGGGCAAAACAGCAGCTGGGGGGCAAAATGGATCATGCGCTAGTACCGCTCAGCGGTAAAATACCGCTGAGCGCCATTCTAAGTGGGCTTGGACCGGTTTTCTTTTGTTTTTATGGGCTTGGACTTGTTTTATGTTATTTTTATGCCCTATTTAAGGACTTGCACGTCCTAGGGTTTGTATCTCTGGCTGGAACGAGGCAAACACTCTCTCTACCACCCCTTTGAAGGAGGATCTTGGATGCTGAGGCTTCCGCTTCACCTTTTTAGGGTTTATTCTTTCATTCTTTCATTGTAATTCATCTAGGTTCACCATGAATATGGTGAACTAACCTCTTTATGTTTGTTGGGGAATCAATGTAGTCTTGTGAAACTCTCATATATGGAATCTGTTTTTACATCTTTTAATTAAGACTTATGCTTTCTTTCATCATTAGTTAGGGTTTTTCCTCTTTGTTTAATGCTTGCATGGTTTAACTCATTCGATGCATGATTATTGGTTTTGTCGATACGGGAACGTACGGGGAAGTCTAGATCCGGGGAATTTCTCCCAATTTTATATTGGTTGTCGTTAAGCTCCTGTACGTATGAACTAATCATTAGGAATGCTAGGAATTGTATGAACTCGTGATTAGGGAGAAGCCTTCTGGAAAGGTACATTAGAGAGTGGCATTAACAATGGTGATTTGATCGTTGAATTCCTAAAATATATGAGAGTGGATAAGATGAAATTGAACCCCAACAACATATCCATACATAAATTTCATTGAAAGTGTTTATCTTTTGCTTTTTGCCATTGATCACAATTCATGCATACATGTTTATTTTCTGTCTTGCATTTTAAACCCCAATTAATTCGTTTGTAAGTCTTAGTTAATTAAGAAATCACATAACTAAACTAGGCCGTGAGTCCTTTGGGAAGAACGATACTTGAATTTACCAAGTTTTATTACTTGAACGATTCGGTCATACTTGCCGATTGAAACCAAGTTTGTGACATCATAATTTGGTGTTCATAAATTTGTCCATCAAGTTTTTGGCGCCGTTGCCGGGGATTCGTGGTTTAACTGGTTAATTTGTGTGATTATTGATTATCTTTGACTTATTTTTTTTATTTTTAATTTAAATTTCGAATTTTTATTTTATTTTATTTTATTTTTCTGTTTATATTTTTCAGTTTGTATTTTATTTGATTTTATTTTATTTTTTTGTTTTCTGTTTTCTATTTTTATTTTCTGTTTTTTATTTTTCGGTTTTTATTTGATTTTATTTTATTTGATTAGATTAGATTTTATTTTATTTTATTTTATTTTCTGTTTTTATTTTATTTTATTTTATTTTATTTTATTTTATTTTATTTTTCTGTTTTTTTTTTTATTTTATTTTTTTTGTTTTTATTTCCTATCTTCTTATCTTTTCAATTATATCCTTTGATTTTTTTTCTCTATCTTTTTGTGCTAACAATTGTTTTTAGGGTTTTGTGCCTAATGTCTGCAGAATGCAATTTGGTCAAGAATTTAACTATATGGGCACTCAATTCTACCAAAGTAATCTCAACCACTGGTGGGAACATGACTCAAGCATGGATCAAAGCCAATTTTGCCAAGCTGTCGGACAATTTGAGAACCAACCACAACAACAATGGCAGCAACAAAGCTTTAAAATCAACAAAGGGAAGCAAGAGATCTCTTCATTTAGACAAGGCATGGAAGAATCACTGGGGCATGCATGGGACAGGTATAAAAGCCTATTACGAAAGACTCCCAAGCATGGATTTAATGAAGGAGAAGTAGTCCTAATCTTCCTTGGAGGTCTTGGTTCACAGACCAAGATGATGCTTGACGCCTCAGCTGGAGGGAATATCAAATGGAAGACTCCAGAGGAAGCCACAGAAATAATTGAAAACATGACTACTAATAAGTGGAACAGTGAAAGAGGAGCTCCTATTCAACAAAAAGGAGTTCTACAGTTGCAATCCAATGATGCCTTGATAGCTCAGAACAAGTTAATAACTCAACAATTGGAGAATCTCTCAAAGATACTTGAACAATTGCCACAAGAGTTAAAGACTGTTGCACAGGTAGAATCCCAGTTATGCGAATTGTGTGGAGGTGACCATATCAATGGTCAATGTGCCTTTCCAGTTGAAGCCGTAGAGGATGTAAACTACATGACCAATCAGTACCGTCAAGGGAGCTACAATCAAGGGTGGAAACCACACCCAAGTATTGGTCAGGAACAAAGTGGGCAAGCTGGACAAAATGGGCAATTTAACAAGCAACAGCAACAAACCTTTCTATCAGGAAGTTTGGATGACACCCTTCAACAATTTTTGAAAAATTCTGACGCTACTCAGAAAAGCATTGAAGAATCATGTAAAAGGATGGAGATGCAGCTTCATTCCATTAGTCAGAGATTGAATGATGAGGTTAATACTGAAGTTAACCCTAAGGAGGAAGGGCAAGCCATTATCACTGAAAGTGACAAGATTCTTGATGAGAAAAAAATAGGGGGCGATGAGGAAAAGATAGAGAGAAAAGAAAAAGAAGAATTGAGTGAGAGAAATAAAGATGAAGAAAAAGAGAAAGAAGTGGTTGAGAGAGAAGAGAGAAAGAAAATTTGTGTGAAAATAAAAAGTTGAAAAGAAAAAGAAAAGGGAAGAAAAAAATAAAAGAAAAGAAAAAGAGAAAATTTAGGGAGAGAAAAAGGAAGAAAATAAAGATGAGAGGAAAGAAGAAGAAATCATATGAAAAATCACATCCTTATCTAAAGAAGAATCATAGGAAGGAAAAGAAATTCAAGTGCTTTATGGAAATCTTCAAGAAATTGGAGATTAAAGTTCCTATGATTGAGACACTGCAACAGGTTCCTGGTTTGATCAAATTTTTGAAGAAGTTCAGTAGAAAGAAGAAAAAGAAGAAGGAACTTGAGGTTGGGTCAAGCTAATGACGTTAAAAGAGCGCTTGCTGGGAGGCAACCAAGTGATTTAAGAACTTTTGATTTTATTTTGGTTTTGTAATTTTTAATTTGTGGACTTTATTTTTGTAACTATTTTGTTGGAGATAGCATCTACTGAAGGATGCTATGTGGTTAAGTATCTACTGAAGGATATTATGTTTGTAACACCTACTGATGGGTGTTGGTAAGAAAATTTTGCACCTACTGATGGGTGTTGGTAAGTTTGTTACACCTACTGATGGGTGTTGGTGGATTTTGGGTCAGGCTCGTGACGTTAAACAAGCGCTACCTGGGAGGCAACCCAGTTGATTGATTTTATCTGTATTGTTTGTTTTTATTCTGCTTTAGTTGCATGATAGGGATTGAATGTTTGAGTGATCTAAGAAATTAATTGCAGGGAGCAAGTGAGGGGCATGAGTAGAAGGCAAGTAGGGTAAGCTAGGAAGAAGAAAAGCACAACACGAAAGTGCCGCTGAGCGGAAAATTGCCGCTGAGCGGTGGTATCGTAAAAGGGGCTTAGGTTGCCCCTTAGCGGAACCTGAGCCCATTAGGGTATTTTATACCCTAAGTCACGCTTTGGCCTCTATTTTTAGATTCTTCTCTGCACACACACTCCTAAACATTTTTCCAAAAGTTCTCTACATTTTTCCTTTCATTCCTCTTTAGAAAATGTCCCTTCCACTCACTTTCTCACTAGTTTTCCATCTAAGTTTGGGGTTGGGAGAGAGCATCATTGATGGGTCTGAGTTTTTCAAAGCACTAGAGTAGGATTTGTTTTATCAATCACTTTTGTTTTTAGAATAGGATTTGATGTACTCAATTGGAAACTTTGTCTGTTATGATGGTTTGCTTATGACTATTGTTTGATAAGTAATGCCTGATGATGCTTTGATATTGATTGATGTTGAGAATGTGCACATTATATGCTTATACAGGTGGTTCACAAGCATTGTGAACAAATGCAAGATGTTATCATTGTGATTATGATTCTAAGCAGGATGTTATATGTGGAATGTGAATGAGCTTATATGTGAGGTTTTGAGCTCCAGAGTTGTTATTGTTGAATACTATTACTGTGAAAGCATGAATGACTTTGCCCAGGTTTTCTATGATTGAATTACTTGCTTGTTTGCATCATATGATCAAGGCCATTTGTTGATAACCCTTCTATTAGCTAAATTCATAAATTGAGCCCACTAAAAGAGAACACTATGTGTTCTATTCTTTGAACCCTTAGCCTTGAACATAAATTGAAAAACCTTGTTGAAAAGCTTTACCTTGAGTTAAGTAGAAAATCTTATGTGGTATTGATAAATGTTCAAGTTTGGGGTTGTTGAGAAAGCATGAAAAAGGAAAAGCATTGAGCTAAAAGCTAAGAAATAAGAATGTGAAAAAAAAAGAGAAAGAAAAGAAAGGCAAAGCTCAATGCAAAGGCAAGTTGGGAAAAATAAGAATCATTGTGTTTATATGTTTCTCTTAACTCAAGGGTTTTGTGATCTAGAAAAACCAATTTTCTTGTTAGCCCAGCCACGTTATAAGCCATAGAAAAGTCCTTGTGATGATGCTTGCTGGTAAGTGTTTTTGATTGTGGTTAAATGAAAGGCAAAGTTGATTCATGTGACATTGTAATAGTAGAGTGAATGAGTGAATATCTCCTATACACTTGTGTGTTTGAGTGAAACACTTTATCTAGTGAGGATAGATTCCATGAACACATAAGAACAACTTTGCTTAGTTAATTGATCATTCATGAAAATAGCATTTGTTGGATAGTATGTGTTTGAGTGATCACTAAAAGCATGTGCACATCTTGATTGAAGTCTTGATGATGAGCTAAATTGAGTATTTACTTGTCTTGAAAGAAGGATTTTTGAATGTGGTGAACCATTATATGGATTGATGGAAGATTGAGTTACATCTTGTTTGCTTGAGGACAAGCAAAGTTTTAAGTTTGGGGTTGTGATAACGGTTGAAAAACCGTTATTTTTATGCTTAAATTTGATACCAAAAGCAACCTTTAAGACTTAAAAACTAGCTTGAACTCATATTTTTGCTTTAGTTTTGAGAATAAGAGAGTTGAAAGTGAATTTAATGGTTTTGTGCAAGATTCCCTTGATTTTGTAGGCTAATTGAATGGTTTGAAAGAAGAATTGAAATACCGAATGATTGGAGTGCTGAAAAGTCAACAAGAAACCAGAAAAGTCAACCAGTCAACCAGAAAAGTCAACCAGTCAACCAGAAAAGTCAACCAGTCAACCAGAATGCTGAAAAACCAACCAGAACGCAGAAAAAGTCTGACCGAGTGGCGCTGAGCGGAAAAAATACCGCTGAGCGGCACTTTTCGGGTGCCGAAATCACCGCTGAGGGGCAAAACAGCAGCTGGGGGGCAAAATGGATCATGCGCTAGTACCACTCAGCGGTAAAATACCGCTGAGCGCCATTCTAAGTGGGCTTGGACCGGTTTTCTTTTGTTTTTATGGGCTTGGACTTGTTTTATGTTATTTTTATGCCCTATTTAAGGACTTGCACGTCCTAGGGTTTGTATCTCTGGCTGGAACGAGGCAAACACTCTCTCTACCACCCCTTTGAAGGAGGATCTTGGATGCTGAGGCTTCCGCTTCACCTTTTTAGGGTTTATTCTTTCATTCTTTCATTGTAATTCATCAGGGTTCACCATGAATATGGTGAACTAACCTCTTTATGTTTGTTGGGGAATCAATGTAGTCTTGTGAAACTCTCATATATGGAATCTGTTTTTACATCTTTTAATTAAGACTTATGCTTTCTGTCATCATTACTTAGGGTTTTTCCTCTTTGTTTAATGCTTGCATGGTTTAACTCATTCGATGCATGATTATTGGTTTTGTCGATACGGGAACGTACGGGGAAGTCTAGATCCGGGGAATTTCTCCCAATTTTATATTGGTTGTCGTTAAGCTCCTGTACGTATGAACTAATCATTAGGAATGCTAGGAATTGTATGAACTCGTGATTAGGGAGAAGCCTTCTGGAAAGGTACATTAGAGAGTGGCATTAACAATGGTGATTTGATCGTTGAATTCCTAAAATATATGAGAGTGGATAAGATGAAATTGAACCCCAACAACATATCCATACATAAATTTCATTGAAAGTGTTTATCTTTTGCTTTTTGCCATTGATCACAATTCATGCATACATGTTTATTTTCTGTCTTGCATTTTAAACCCCAATTAATTCGTTTGTAAGTCTTAGTTAATTAAGAAATCACATAACTAAACTAGGCCGTAAGTCCTTTGGGAAGAACGATACTTGGTTTTACCAAGTTTTATTACTTGAACGATTCGGTCATACTTGCCGATTGAAACCAAGTTTGTGACATCATAATTTGGTGTTCATAAATTTGTCCATCAGAAGGCTGTGAAGGCCGAGAAGCTAACCTTTTGAATCGCCTCGAACGATAGGGTGGACCTCGAAACGACTGGTGCGACAAGGTGTCTCGTTCACCGCGCGACCAAGTCGACAGGAGTGAAACTCCGTTCATCAACTTGGGTTTCTGTAGTAACCGGGCGGCAGTGGTTCTCTGGGAAGAACTCGTCGTTCTTCACCCGGCCAAGTTGACAAGAGTGAAACTCCATTCATCAAGTTGGGTTTCCATAGTAGCCGGGCGACAGTGGTTCTCTTGGAAGAACTCGTCGTTCACCACACGACCAAGTTGACAGGAGTGAAACTCCATTCATCAAGTTGGGTTTCCGTAGTAACTGGGCGGCAGTAGTTCTCTGGGAAGAACTCGTCATTCACCACCCGGCCAAGTTGATAATAGTGAAACTCCATTCATCAAGTTGGGTTTCCGTAGTAACCGAGCGGCAGTGGTTCTTTGGGAAGAATTCGTCGTTCACCACCCGGCCAAGTTGACAGGAGTGAAACTCTGTTCATCAACTTGGGTTTTGATACGTTTCGGTCGAGATTCCTCGTAGTATGGCCGATCGGTCCAGGGTGAACACTAGGGGCCGAATGGTTGGCTAAGTACTTGTGAGGCCAAGTTTGGTAGAGTACTTGGAAGGTCAAGATATGATCAAACGGTTGAATGTTGAGGTCGGATGCTGGTTGTACTTGAGACCATACGGCCAAATGATCTGACGTTGATGCCAATTTTCACCATGTACCTGGAGGCCTGGTTTAAGAAAGTACCTGATTACTACGGCCGAACGACTGAGGTCTTTGGAGGCCGAGTCCCTAAGGCCAGATTTGGCCGAACGGTAGGGTTCACGGAAGGCCAAGAAGTTGAGGTCGAACACTTGATGACAGATTTGATTAAGTACCTGCGAGGCTAGGTTCGAGGAATTACCTTGGAGGTCGAACGGTCGGAAAGTGGAGACCGAATGGTCATGGGAACGGGGCCAAGTGGTCGAACGGTCGAGTAGTCGAGGCCGAGCGTGAGAGGCCGAAAGGTTAAGTTGATGTTCTTTTGAGGCACCACTCACTGGTTCGTTGTGGCTACAATGGGGAATACTAGCTCGGTCCCACGGTGGGTGCCAAAATGTTTTGGGTACAAGGTTTGGGGATGTCCTACGCTCAAAACACTCCATGTTGTGCCGAAGATATGGTAGACCTTGATGACCGGACGGACATTGAAGACTGGACGGGTCCCTGATGGACAAATTTATGATCACCAAAATATGATGTCACAAACTTGTTTTACAATCGGCAAGTATGACCGAATCGTTCAAGTAATAAACTTGGTAAGACCAAGTATAGTTCTCCCAAAGGACTCACGGCCTAGTTTAGTTATGTGGTTTGTTGATTAGCTAAGACTTAAGAACGAAATAATTGAAGTTTAATATGCAAAACAGAAAATAAACATGTATGCATGAGGTTTTGATCAATGGCAAAAGCGAAAGACAAGCACTTTCAATGAAATATATATATGAATATGTTGTTGGGGGTCAATTTCATCTTATCCACTCTCATATATTTTAGGAATTCAACATTCAAATCATCATTGTTAATGCCACTCTCTAAAGTACCTTTCAAGAAGGCTTCTCCCTAATTACGAGTTCATACAATTCCTAGCATTCCTAATAATTAGTTCATCAAGTGCAGGAGCTTAACGACAACCAATATAATATTGGGAGAGATTCCCCGGATCTAGACTTCCCCGTACGTTCCCGTATCGACAAAATCAATAATCATGCATTGAATGAGTTAAACAAAGCAAGCATTAAGCAAAGAGGAAAAACCCTAACTAATGATGAAAGAAAGCATAAATCTTAGATTAAGATGCAAGCACAAATTCCATATATGAGAGCTTCAAAAGATTACATTGATTCCCCAACAAACATACAAGGTTTAGTTCACCATATTCATGGTGAACCTAGATGAACAATAATGAAAGAATGAAAGAGATAGAAAAACCCGAGAAAGAGAAGAGGAGAGCTGTCACCATCTCCCAATCTACCCCAAGGGGTGGAAGAGAGAGTGTTTGCTTCGTTTCTGCCAAAGATACAAACCCTAGGACGTCCTAAAGCTTATATACTATTCTAAAATTACAAAAAATCTAGGTCCAAGCCCATAAGTGTGCCGCTCAGCGGTAAATGCGTGAGTAGTTTCTTCCCCTCAGCAGCCATTTTGCCCCTCAGCGGTCCTCCCGTGAGCTCCTGAGTGCCGCTCAACGGTAAACTGCCGTTGAGCGGTACTTGCGACTTCTCCTTTTGCACTTTTTGATGTCTTTTCTGATTCCATCTCTCTCCTTCTTCACTTCTTTCACTAAATTCACCTTAAAACCTGCACAAAAACACTGAAATCAAGCATAAACCTGTCCAGCTCTCTTATTTATGAAAATATGGATAAAAGTATGATTTCAAGCTAGTTTCTAAGTATAAAGGTTGCTTTTAGTGTCAATTTTAAGCATGAAAATAACAGTTTTTCAACTGTTATCAGTCCCGTAAATACTTCAAGCGCTCCAAGCTGTGGAAGACCGGACGGTTACCTGTTTGTTGAGGACTGGACGTGCTGGCGAAGACCGAACGGGCTCTCTCCTCTTCTTTGTATCCCAGTTGTAGTATTTGTTTTCCCTCCTTGTTCTCCAAACCGAGCGGGTGAACACCTGTCAAAGACACTCCGACACTCAAGTCAGTAAAATGACCGAGCGGTTATTATAGCAAGTAGTACATATTAATATTTAGAAACACATAATGAGGTGGAATAGGCTACCAAAAAGAAAACTCATAACTATAAAAAAGTACAAAAAAAAATACCAAAAATAACACAAAGTGAAACAAAATAATGGATAAAAACAACGAAGAGATAAATAAACCCAAAGGTTTCCAATATTAGTCAAACCATTACCCATACAAAATACAACGTCCACAAAGATTAATGGAGGAAAATTTACAAAATTTATGAGTGATGTGATGTTTTGTGTCTCATTTATTTTTTGCGTCTCAATTATTTAACTTTAATTTCTAGGTTTGAAACGTTTTGGATCTTTATTTCAAAAAATTTTATATAGTTCCTTAGAGATTTGCGCGACTTATTTTTTCAATCATAATATTAATAATCATATAAAAAATAGAGATAGATATACCATGAAAAACATTAAATTATATAATGTGAGCTTTTTTTTTCTTGCACCCTGTCACGTCTCATTAATTCGGTGATGATTCACCACTGTGCTTCCATAAATGCACCCATGTCCCACGTGCACGCCATTAAAACGCACTCACTTTCCCTGACCCTTCTCTACCATGTGTCAAATTGGAAGGTTCTGAACTCAAGTCTGGAAGCCAGGTGTCAACGCATGAGAGAACGTCCGTTTGACTTGGGAAGAGAATTAGAATTTTTCTGAAACACTCTTCCCCTTCTCTGCGTGCACTTTCATCTTCCTCAGGAATCCAAAACCTCCATTTTCTCCTCCTTCTCTCTAGAACCCTCTTCTTCTCTCTTCGGTAACTTACCACCCTTTTCTCCGTTCACGTTTCAGCACCGTAGGAACGTCCCCTGCACCGTGAGCTCCATATTGGACCGAACAACTTCCGGTTCTGGTAAGTTTATAATTGGACGCTCTTTTCTGGAATTCTGCAACCAGTTCCGTCTGCATGCATGGGTCTAAACCGAGCTCTTTGTGTTTCTTTTAGTTTTAGTAGAAGAGTTCAAGAGAAAAGTTGATAGAACCATATTTGGACAAGCCAAGATCACTCGTTTTAGAACGATCACTACTGATCCGGGTAAGGGAAGCTTATTAGATTTAATTCATGTGATTGTGTTGTACTGCATGTGCGTTTAAGTGTTGCTTGAATGTATGATTCATGATATTGTATTTTGGTATGCGAATATGATTCTGAAATGATGCATGTAAATGATGAAATGTGCTATGTTTGATTTAATTGGAAAATGAGTTGTATGATGAGATGATGTGTGAAAATGTATGGATTTGTACTATGATTTGAGTAAATTGATGTATGAAAGCTTATACTGGAAAATTTTGTATACTGTAAGATGAGTTTGATCATTTAAGTCTATGAAAATAAACGTTCGTTATCGATACGGTCATTGACCGTTCGTTATTCATAACAAATTCCTTGAAATAGTCGAACCCTTTCATTTGGAAAGGATTTTCCTTTGAGGACGAACGCCCTCTTATACATAATTTACGTTTGAGCGTTCGGCCAAACGTAGATCTCATGAGTGTTGTGTGAGGAATTGAGAAGCTTGAAAATCTACCATTTTACATTTAGTCCAATTGTTAAAGCATGAACTTTAAGTATCCCATATTATGAAAATTCCAAATTTCTATGATTTTGAATCAGCAAATAAGTTTAGACTCAAAAGCGTACGTCCTAAGTAGCGCTCTGTCTTATACCGAACGCTCGTCCAAATGCGTATGTGGTAAAAGAACGCTCGGTCATATACCGAACGTTCGTTACTTCCTTAATTATCAACGAACGGTAATAGTGTTCGTCCTGAATTGAAATAGCATTCGTCCATAAATCTAAATAGCGTTCGTCCAATAAATCTAGTAACGTTCGTCCAAGATTTCAGTGACGTTCGTCCAAAACTTCATTAAATGCCTATTTTCGCGCTCGGTCATTGACTGGCGGTTTGGCTTCTGAATTTACTCGTGTTCGGTTTAGTTATCTAATCAAGTTTGTGATGTATCTATCCATTGGAATCGCTCTAGCGATATTGAACTTAAATTATTATAAGTATTTTCCAGATCATACTAGATTCAGTTCATCTAACTGATTCAAGTTATAACAAAGTCTGCCTAATAACCTGTCTTGGTTTTATTCTACTCGTGAACGAGCCTTTCTTGTTATTTTATTAACGTTCGTCCTCTATTACAAGGAGGGCTGGACGTTCGTTCTTTTATGGAAGTGGAACTAAAAGTGAAAGTGTGAACAAGATGAAAGATTGAGATGTGCGAATGGTGTATGAGATGAAATTGTGATTGTGGTTTTGAACGAGCGTTCCAGGGAGGAACGACTCTTGAATGGAAATTGAGATTTTGTAAAGTATGAATGTGGTAAGCTTAGCTGGCGGGTCATCCTGATATTCCGTGAGTGCTCGTTCTCAAGTAGAGAGGAGCATGTCATGTGTGGGAATGGCAGGAGGTCTTAGTCCATAACAGTAACTTGGACAGAACGGACTAACCTCAGGTGGCAGCTGACGAGTATTCCAGCTCTTCCACCTGGGTGCACGGACGTCGTAGCTACACAGAATTCATACAGTCCGGACGGTCGGTCTAGTACCAGGAATTTGATTGAGTTAATGGATGAATTGAATGCATGTATTGTGAATTAATTAATATATTTGGTATGTATGAACTGTATGTTTTACTTGAATTAAATTCAATAAGCTTACCCTTGCATTTTTCCATTGTGTTGTCTGTTTTTGTATATCCGTCTTGTCAAATGCAATGATCATCCGTGTGGATGTGAGCAGAGGGAGATGCGTCTCTGGAGCAAACACTTGAAGAGGAAGTTATTGCTGAAGATAACTTAGTAGAAGTTGAGGTGAAGGCCGAACAGTAAAGGCGTTCGGTTATATTTAGTTAGTGTAGTTAGTAGCGAGCCGCTTTAGAGCAAGCGTTCCTTTTTGGCTTGCGTTTGAATATTGAACGTTCGGTATTTCTTTTGTAAATCGTTCGTTCTTATTATTTTTGTAGCGCTCGTAGTTTATGTATGTAAATGTAAGGCCGTTCGGCCAAATTTGAACCTTGTTCTCTGTCACTGTAAAACTACTTTATCATATTAATACATGTTAATATTCTATTATATAGTTGCTGACTGTATAATTTTGGGATGTTACACACCCACAAAATTTCTAACTTCATGTAAATTTTAAAATGACATTTGTAAAAGTGATTTCTTAATTACTTGTTTCTAGAAATCTTATAGAAATTTTTTTCAGAATGTATTGAATAAAATCTCAAAAATCGAGTTTCTAGACTAAAATTTTGAATTAGATTTTCTACAATAAAATATTTATAACAAAATTTTCAAAATACATAAAATATATTTTAGAACAAATTCTTTTAAACAAGCTTTCCTAAACATATATAATGCATTTCAGAATGAATTTCTCAAAACAAATTTTTTTAGAACACAATATATTTTAGAATGAGTGTTTTTCTTTTCTAGAATGAGTTCTCTTTCTTCTTCTGTAATTTATAATAGATATGCAACAATAATACTCTAGGATAATAATGCTGACAACGATAATAGGATACAATGAAAAAGGGTATTTTAATTCTTTTATTTTATGAGTTAAGAATAATGGAGATGCAAGAAAAAAAAAGGCTAATT
Source organism: Vigna umbellata (assembly GCF_029865625.1). Taxonomy (NCBI): domain Eukaryota; kingdom Viridiplantae; phylum Streptophyta; class Magnoliopsida; order Fabales; family Fabaceae; genus Vigna; species Vigna umbellata. The sequence continues at coordinate 53,244,137 of NC_142168.1, read as the reverse complement.
TAAAAGTAATATTTTTTATGTAACTTATTCCTCCGCAAAGCATAATATATGTTATTTTTTTTTATTTATAGATATTTCCATTTGATTGATACTAGTGAAAATATGTTATATTATATATATGTATATATATATATATATATATATATATAATTTTATTTTATTCTAATAAAAATTTATTAAATTATAAAATATTTTTATTAAAAGTAATTATAAAAATAAATAATTTGTATTTTTATAATAAAATAGATTTTACTATAAATAATTATTTAAAATTTTGAAAATAGTTATTAATAAAATAGTAAGACAATTATCTTAATTCATAAAATATTTAAATTTAGATAAAAGTCATTAAAAAATAAAAATGAAAATGTAATTATTTTAATTTATAAAAAAACAATTTCTCTTTATATAACAAGAAAAATAGAAATTAATTATTTCAATTTAAAATAATTTAAAGGATAAAATTGAAAAATAATATATAAAAGAAAAAATCCTCTATATGTATATTATATATATATATATATATATATATATATATATATATATATATATATTGTTTCTGCAAATATTTTCAGAACCGAGAGATTGACCTTTTGACGTGTTTGGACCGCTCGATCGCCTCCAATCTCCTGCTGTTGGTCGATCGGTATTGGCACGAATCGATCGGTCTACTTCTTGACGAGGAGGATGTACCTTTAAAAGACACTCCGACGCTCAAGTTAGGCGTGTGGTTGAAGAGCTTTTACTCTTAATGAGATAATCAGTGATTGGTTGGCACTGTTTGAGTATTTGAGAGTAGGGGAGAATGAATAATGTGTAACTGAAAAACGTACCTAGCTTGTGGCCCTGGCTTTGTATTTATAATTTACCTCATGGATCCTGAGCTGATACAAGCCCAATAAAATATAAACAGAATAAGATATAAACAGATTACCTCAAAATCCGGTTGGTTGTTTATAACCTACTTATCAATATCTTCAACCAAATATTTTTGGATTTGGTTTATCAAATATCTTTAACCAGATATCTTTAATTATTTTATCATTCACAAGATTATTGGCCCAGTAACAACTTAAGTGCTGGTCCAATTACCATTTGAAGTAGCGTATTAGCATTGTAGACCCAATTACGGCTTAAACCATTTGACCAGGGAGACCAATGGCGGATAAACCGATCAGTCTTTTTCAATAACCGCTCGGTCAATATTTCATACGATACATCATGCCCCCAAGTCCGAGTGTAATCGGTCGGCTTTAGCCTTGATTAACTATAGGACTTATGAGTTTGAGGGAGGCTGTGTTTGCTGTACTGGAAAGCATGCCTTCAGTTGTTGTTCCCATATAGATTGAACAGTAGACTATAGGAGATAAAAGTCTGTTGAAGAGCTTCTACCTGCTCTTATTGGTGGTTGAGGAGAGTTTTTTTTAGAACTTTTTCCCCATGTAGTTGCACAACCAGTAAGGCCTGTTTACCTGTACTAAGGAGGAAAAATAATCGAATTTGAAGTGAAAGAAAGTAGATGGTTATACCAAGCAAGTAAGTCCGTTCGGTTGAGGATGGTCGATAATGATCATCCCCCTACTTTGACTATCCAGGTTTTTTAGGCTACTGGAATGAAAAATTGTTCAGTTGAGGATGGTCAATAATGATCGTCCCATCAGCTTTAACTATCCAGGTTTTTTAGGCTACTGGAATGAAAAATTGTTCGGTTGAGGATGATCGATAATGATCGCCCCATCTGCTTGGTCGTTCGGTTGATGATGGTCGATAATAATCGTCCCACCCACTTTGACTATCCAGGTGTTTTAGGCTATTGGAATGAAAAATCGTTCAGTTGAGGATGGTCAATAATGATCGTCCCATCTGCTTGGTCGCTCGGTTGAGGATGGTCGATAACAATCGTCCCACCCGCTTTCACTATCCAGGGTTTTTAGGCTACTCGATTGAGTGACCATTCGGCTTTGACGTAGGAGTTCTTCCTAGAGAATGGGCTTTACCGTTCCACTTTGCTTTGACTTTGACCTAAGAGTTCTTCCTAGGGAACGGGCTTTACCGTTCGGCTTTTGTATGCAATATGTGATTATCTACACTGTAGAATGAGAGAAAAAGTAGCCAAACAAATCAATGCATTTACAAGGTTAGACAATTAATATCAAAAGTAAATTATGCTATAAGGTCGTTCGGTTGAGGATGGTCGATAATGATCGTCCCACATGCTTGACCGTTCGGCCTTTGTCCCTGTCTTTTTCAATCCAGGACTATTACATTTTATCTATTCCTGCTTCATGATAGACCGTTCGGTCTTACAAAGGCAGTGAATGACAAAAAATTGAATTTAGGATAAAATTAAGAACAGAGTTCAACAATTATAATTTAACAACGTTTGAAAACTGAAATAAACAAGTTAACAAATTTCAACTAAAGTAGAATTTGAGGTGGGTCGCGTTCCAAGTGTTGGGAACAACTTTCCTGTTGAGGGACTCTAGCCGATAAGCTTCGTTTGATAACAATTCTGTGACACGAAACAATCCTTTCCAGTTGTCTGTCAGGTTTCCATGTGCTCGGTTCTTCCTAGCTTCCCCCCTCCTACGCCAAACAAGATCTCCTTCTCTGAACTTCTTGGTTTTACTTTGGTATTGTACTTCCTATAAGGCAACCTTTTTTGGGCAGCCATGCAGACAGCTGCAACCTCTTACTTTTTTGGTAGAACGTCTAGGTTATTCTGCAATTGTTCGGCATTAATGGCCATATCTTGGATACCTCGTCACAACGAAGGTTCTCCCACTTTTACTGGTAGCATGGCATTCGATCCACAAGTTAGGTTGAAAGGAGTTTCCCCAGCAGAACCGTGCGGGGTGCATCTATATGCCCACAATACCTCGAGTAACTCATCCACCCACAGTCCTTTTGCATCGCCAAGTCTCCTTTTCAACTCGGATAATACTACCTTGTTGGTGGCCTCTGCCTGGCCATTAGTTTGAGATGTTCCACTGAGTTGGTCACGTGTTTAATCCCCAAATTCTTCAAGTATTCCTCTAGTTTTTTTATCAATGAACTGTCGGCCATTGTCGGTAATGAGTTTTTGAGGGAGTCTATATCGACAAACTAACTGCCATATAAATTTTTGGATACGCTGAGCGCTTATGATTGCCAATGGTTCAGTCTCAACCCACTTGGTGAAGTAGTCTACTACTACCAGAAGAAACTTGTTCTGTGCACGACTGATCGGGAGTGGTCCTACTATGTCCATTCCCATTAAGCGAACGGCCATGGTGAAACAATATCGTGCAGTTCTTTCGGAGGGACCCGGATGTCCTTGTATGCTTTTGACAAGCCATACACTTTGTAACATAGGCCGCACAATCTTGCTCCATAGTCGACCAATAATAACCAGCTCGCAACGCTCAGATCTTAACGGTGCATTTACCAGAGTGTAAACCGCACATACCATGATGAAGCTCCCGCAAAACATAGTCTGCTTCCTCTGCGGATAAGCATTTCAGCAATGGAGTCGTGTATCCTCGCCTGTATAAATCCTCTCCTACAAAGACAAAACGAGCGGTACGTTTTGAGTCGGTAAGATTGACCGTCTCACCCTGCCCTTGCCTTTGCATGATGTCTCGGATTTCCTGCCTCCAATGGTAAAGACCTCAATGATCGGTCGATCAAGGGATATTCTGATGACTGAAGACAGCTGCCCCTTTTCTTTGGAATGGGTCAACTTGGATAACTGGTCTGCTCGGGTGTTTTTCGCCCTTGGGACGTGAACAATATTGATGTTGTCAAAGCTTCCAAATAGATTGTTAGCTTTATGAAAGTATTGCAATAACTGATTGTCCTTAACCTGGAAAGTGCCCTTCATATGGCCGACCACCAATTGAGAATCCATTCGGTATTCCAAGTTGTCAACTTACAGCTCTTTAGCTAGACTTAGACCGCCTATTAGTGCTTTGTACTCGGCTTGATTGTTGCTGGTCTGGAACCGAAAATTTATTGCTTGTTCTATGACCATATCGTTCGGTCCTTCTAAGACAATGCCTGCTCTCCCCTCTTTTGTCTGAAGAGTCATCCATGCTGAGGTACCACAAGTATGCAGGACCGTTCGGCATAAGACCGCTCAGTATAGGAGCTAATTCGACTGCAAAGTCTGCTAGGTGTTGTCCTTTAATAGATCCTCGTGGCTCAAATCGGAGACCAAATTCTGAGAGCTCTACCGACCAGGAAACCATCCTTCCGACCAGATCAGGTTTTCTAAGGATTTTGGAAATGGGGTGATCGGTCCTGACCACCACCTATGACTTTGAAAGTACGGTCGTAACCGTCTCGCTGCTGTGAGCAAAGTTAACGCGACTTTCTCTATACGTGAATATCGCTCCTCCGCTCCTCGCAAGGTTTGGCTCACGAAATAGATCAGCCGAAAGTCCAGAGCTTCCTGGATGAGGGCAGCACTGACAGCGCCATCGGCTATTGCTAGATATACCTACAAATCATGTTCGGGTGTCGGTCGTGCCATGATGGGTGGATTAGTCAGGATGTCCTTGAATTTGGTGAAGGCTTTTTCACATTCTTCACCCCAGTGCTGGGTGACTCCTTTCTTCATTTTTTGAAGAATTGGCTTGACGTGTTCAGCTAGCCGAGGAATAAAACGTGACAAGGATGTCAACCTGCCCACCAATCGTTGAATCTCTTTCAAACCGGTCGGGCTTTGCATTTCCAAAACTGTTCGACATTTGTCTGGGTTGGCCTCAATTCCCCTGGCAGTTAGCATGAAACCCAAGAATTTGTCGATCGGTACACAGAAAGCGCACTTAGTAGGGTTTAACCTCATATCATACCTACGTATTTGGAGAAAAACTTCTTCCAGATCTTTGAAATGTTGCTCCATAGAGTGACTAGTGACCATCATGTCATCTACATACACTTCCATGCATTTGCCGATATGTTGACAAAATATTTTGTCCATCAGGTGCTGATAGGTGGCTCCCGCGTTCTTTAGACCGAACAGCATCACTTCGTAACAGTAGTTAGACCGTTCAGTTATGAATGTCATTTTATCCTGATCTGGTGCGTACATGGGAATCTGGTTATGAATGTCGTTTTAGCCAGACATTCCACTTACATTCTACTGATACTTGATTCACTCTCTAATACTCTCGAATACCCAAACAGTGCCAACCATTGAGTATTTCATTAAGAGCTAAAACACTTCAACAACACGCCTAACTTGAGCGTCAGAGTGCCTTTTGCAGGTACATCCCCCTCGTCGAGAAGGAAACTGATCGGTTCGCACTAATACCGAACAGTCAGCAGCAGGAGATTGAAGGTGATCTAGCGGTCCAAATTGAAGGAAGGTAGGCGGTCCAGGCATTCGGAAGCAGGAAAGACATGTCAGAAGGTTAGTCTCTCAGTCCCGAAAATATCTACCAAAACATTTTTATTTGGATTATCAAATATCTTTAACCAGATATCTTTAATTATTTTATCATTCACATGATTATTGGCCTAGTAACAAATTAAGTGTTGGCCCAATTACCATTTGAAGTAGGAGTGTTGCTCCCTCCACCACCCCAATTGCTTCTGCACCTCCCCATTATTTTCTTTTATTCCAAAAATACTCTACACCTTCCCACTATTTTCTTTTATTCCAAAAATATCCTACACCTCCCCACTATCCTCAGCAATCTTTCTCTTTCTCTCTACATTAATTGAGCATTCATATGACTTAGATTTAAACTTGTGATATATTGCAAAATATAAAATTCAGAAGAAACTTTAATATTAGTGCTTCTACCATTCCCATTTTATAAATTTAAAAGTTAGATGCAAATACAAAATAATAAACATAATAATATTAATAGTAAATAATATATTATTATTATTATTATTATTATTATTATTATTATTATTAGGCTTAATTACCTACTTAGTCCCCATGTTAGGAGGTAATTTTCTGTTTAGTACCCAGTTTTAAAAATGTAGGCATTTGGTACCTATGTTTTGAAATTTGTATCAATTCAATCCTATCCAGTTAACGGCGTTATTATTGATGCGAGAAATTAAGGACGTTAATGATAGCCTGGGTGGAATAACTATCAAATAATTTAAATACTTTATTCAAGTTATTTGAGTTAAACATGTGGGTAAGTTAAAACATAATATAATGTTAAAAATTATAGATATTAAATGTAAAAAAAAACACACACATATATATAAACATTTTTCTAGAAATTTAGAACGAAATTTTACCATTTATTAAGTAATTTGAAGAAAAAAAAATATTGAAAAGTGAAAATAAGATTGAATCAAACTTATTTAAGGGAAAGTGTAAATAAAATTTTACAATATATCACAAGTTTAAATCTGAGCCATGTGAATGCTCCATTAATGTGGAGAGAGAAAGAGAAAGATAGTTAAATATAGTGGGGTGGTGTAGGGTATTTTTGGAATAAAAAAAAATAGTGGGGAGGTGTAGAGTATTTTTGGAATAAAAAAAATAGTGAGAAGATGCAGGAACACTTGAGGTGGTGGAGGGAACAACACCCTTGAAGTATTGTAGACATATATATATATATATATATATATATATATATATATATATATATATATATTCTATTTTTTTCTCCGTTTGTAATATCATTTCACTTATTATATTCATAGTTGTTTTTTATGTAATCCACTGTTTTTTACGGTCATACATAACATGGAATATGGAATATGCATTTGAGTCAAGGTCAACGAAAATCCCTTTCCACGTATACCCTACCTGAAAACAATATGATAATAAACTATTATAATAATTTTCTTGATCCCAATTTTAAGATTAACTACAAATTACTAAAATATAATTATGATAAAAACGTTCTTTCTTAATTATTTATTTTCCTAAGTTATTCTAATATCAGTCTCGATTGCTGATGTTAATAAAACTATTCATAAAATAAAGATTTAATTATTTTTATGTTGTAAACAGTATGAATAAAGTAAATATATTATGTAAAAATTATTAAAAAGATCGAAATAACATTTTATTAATTTTTATCATTATATTGCATTTTTATAGTTTAATATAACGTATTTATATAATCTATCTCTTCATTATTATTTTTTCAATTGTTTATTCATTAAACTCTATTTATAATTTGTAATTACTTATGTCGTATTTGTTTGGAGTGATACGCTTAGGGGGGGTGTTCAAAATTGTTTTGGATAGAAGAAAAAGTCATGTCACCTTAAATTAAATTACCGAAAAAACTCTCCTTAAATTATTATTTAATCATCAATATTTTATTTCAACTTAATTTATACAAAAACCCATTTTATTTTAATATAATCTTTTTGTACCGTATGGACCGGACGACCATAAAGCTATCATGTGATCAAACTAGTTGGACAGTTGATAACGAACGACCGGGCGAAAGTCCATAATCAGGTATTCCTACAAAGATTAAGGTAAATAATGATTAGAGGTATTGGACTGGGATTGGACCATGATTAAGATTCCGCTAATCCCAAACCCATGACGAAAACTATAAATACAGGTCAAAGGTAAAAGGAGATAGAGGCATTTACTACTGTTACATTCAAGGTAGTTGGAATGACTCAATCTCACAACTGAAACATTTTTCAATCTTAATTTTCTCATTTCAAATAAAAATTCACATTTAATAATAATAAGGATTCATCTATCATGCGATTTTAGATTTACTTTCTCTTTCAAATTTTTGTACACTTTAATCATTTTCTCTAAAAAAACTATAATTTTTAGTCTTTCAAAAGTAACATGTTAAATTTGCCACCTTTCATGTTAAGTGTGTGTCACACTTCTATTTTTCTATCAAACTCAGAAGATGATTTATCAAGCAAGTAAAATTAGGGTTCTTTAGTTTTATCTTCAATCAAACAAAATTAGGTTTATTTCTTCCTAATAATAATAATTATTATTATTTTATTTAAACTAATCATTCATTCATAATTTGATTGAACCTACCAATCAATATAATAATAACTCAATCTTATTTAAACCTCCCTCTTCTTCATTTACTCCCTCTTCCTTATTTAGGATTTGATTTCTTCTTCACTCTCTTTCTTTGGCAGCCATACCTTTCTCTACCTCATTTTCATTTTTTCTTCACAGCATAATGACAGATTTGAAACACGCATAGGTCGGATGTCAAAAATGATATACACTTCATCGGATATTGACACCTACCTGATCGCGTTTCGAGGGACGATACTTTTTTTTCTAACTTTTTTTATTTTATCAAAATGTTATGTTTAAATGTCTTGCGTTTTTAATTTGACTTTTGCGTATTTAATTTTGCATTTTTAAAGAAACTGTATGTTTAAATTTTATGTCATTATTATTTTTTATTGTTAATAAGATTTTATTATTTCATAGACATACATTTATATTAATTAAATAAATAATTATTTATATTTTGATCAAGTTTTGTTATTTTCAGTTATTTATATATTTTTGTTTTATACAAAAATTTTAACAAAATAAAAAACTAATACAATAAATTAAACATTTATAATTAAATTATAAAATTATAAACTAATAAAATAAATTACATTTATAAATAATATAATAAACTTAAAAATTATTTAAATAATTATAAATATGCATTTTTATATTATAAAAATTAAACATTTAAAATGCATTTTTTATATTAAAAAAAATAAATAATTATAACAAATTAGTGGTTTTAATAATTAAGTATTTATTATATATACACTATTATAATTATTATAAATAAATAAATATCTTAATATATAAGACAATGATACTTTCATAACATTTTTTTATAACATTTTAACATTATTTACGTGTCATTTTGTGATTGGTCCAAAATTACTTCACAGTCAGAAATAATAATCATAAACACCAATATGGACCAATCACATGATGACACATAAATGTCATTAAAATATTGTCAAAATATCATTATCCATATATATATATATATATATATATATATATATATATATATATATATATATACTTAGAGGACATTTCTGAAAATTGGAAGTGCAGGGTGAAAGGATTGGAGGTGCATGATGAAACACCTAAAAGTTCCCCTATTGGCCAAGGCTAGCCTATGAGTTTTCTTTTTAGAAGAAATATTCATTTTAAATATAAGAAAAAAAATGTAATTAACTACTAAAATCTAAGTGTTTTGATTTGTCAAAGAAATATATATAAACATTTTAATAAAATTAATATATACTTTGTAAGAGCTTTCAATAAATTTGGTTGGTTGCTTATATAAGAAAATTATGCAACAATAGAACATTAAATCCTTGACTGACTCAACCTGTTAAATTTCTTTTGATTGGCTAAACATATTTTTAAAATATATAAGATAATCATTTAATTTTGTTATGCAAAATATTCATCTAAATCTGAATTTAAACTAAATAAATTATCTCAATTTAAAAGTCTAAAATAATGAATTTATAAATAATAAGTTTATGGATTTTTTATTATACGTTGTTTATTTTTTCTTTTTTTTAATATATATGACTTAAATAAATTCTACAAATTATTTATTTCTCTTTAATAATATATATATATATATATATATATATATATAATATTTAGTAATTATGAAAAACTAGTGTAAATTTTATTAGAATTAATTCAATATTCTCACGTTTTGACTAGACTTCATGTTTTTTATATCGTGTTTGACACTTTATCACAATGTACTATGTAGTATATAATAAATGTTATAAATTTTTCTTTTCTAAGAAATTGATAAAATTAATAAATAAATTATAAACAATAATTGTATTAAACTATATATTATATATTTTATTTAATAAATAATAGTAAGTATATATAAAAAATATTGATTTAAATATAACAAAATTACAAAATATTAAACTATTTAATAAAATATGTAATTTTGTGTATAAATGATATTGTTTCTAAAAATTGATTAAAGTTTTGCGGTAGGAACAAATCCATCTTAATCTTAATTCTAATACGCTTGAGAAAGGGATTTGGAAATTGAGACTTTTTTTTGTTCCTACTTAAAAAGATATCCTAAAAAGAGACTTTTTTCTTTTTTAGGAATTGAGACTAAACCTGGTCCATAAACCATATGTGAAGTTGACCATTCTAATTAAGAGAGTTGCTCCCTCCACCACCACCAACCGCTCCCTGCACCTCCCCATACCTTATTTGCCCTTCTATAAAACGGATGTCAACATCCGTTTCACCTTCAACGGATGTTGACATCCGTAACATCCATTTACATATTTTATATTTTAGTTTATTATTTTTATTTTAAAAAAAAAACCTTCAACGGACGGATGTGGCCACATCCGTTTAATAGATTTTTAAAAAGTTTTTTATTTATTATTTAAATAATAATATATAAATTAAAATAATTATTATTATTTTATTAAATAAAATAAAATTAATTTATAAATAATTAAAAATAATTTTTAAAAAATTAAATAATATTTATATATTAATTTAAAATATAAAAAATTAAAAAACTAAAAACTAAAAAACAAAAAAAGGAAACGGATGTCGCCACATCCGTTAACGGATGTGGCACATCCGTTTTAATATATTTATAAGAAATTTTTTAATTATTATTTAAATAATAATACATAAATTAAAAGTAATAATAATTATTTTATTAAATAAAATAAAATTAATTTATAAAAAATTAAGTAATAATTTTAAAATAATTAAATTATATTTATATATTAATTTAAAACAAAAAAAAATAAAAAAACTAAACTAGAAAACAAAAAAAGCAACGGATGTCGCCACATCCGTTCACATCCGTTTTAATATATTTATAATAAATCTTTTAATTATTATTTAAATAATAATACATAAATTAAATTTAATAATAATTATTTTATTAAATAAAATAAAATTAATTTATAAATAATCAAGTAATAATTTTAAAATAATTAAATAATATTTATATATTAATTTAAAACAAAAAAAATAAAAAAAACTAAAAACTAAAAAACAAAAAAAGGCAACGGATGTCGCCACATCCGTTAACGGATGTAGCACGTGGAAGAATTTTTTCTTCAACGGATGTTGACATCCGTTGAAGAAAAGGAGTGGAGTTGTAGGATATTTTAAAATATAAGGATAGTTTTGGAATTTTAAAAAAATATGGTGGTACAGGGAGCAAAGTGGGGTGGTGTAGGGAGTAACCCTCTCTAATTAATGATGTGTTAGATTTGATAGGTTTAAATGAATACGATTACATAATTATCATTTTACCTTGATCATAAAGTAGTTTAAAAATAAAATATAATTAGTATAAATTATATTAAAATTATTATTTAAAAAATTATTTTAATTATAATAAAAATATAATATCTATTTTATTAATTATTTTATTTATTTATGACCTACAATGAATAGAGAACCTAGAAGCTGAATCTCACGCCTCCATATTTATGGCCAAGTTGTTTGATCGTGTTTTTCATTTTTGTGATCCCTTCCAACCAAATATTCGAACACAAAGAATCCATAGCAACAACAAATCTACCAATTAGACAAACAAAAATTTGTAGTAAATTTAAAAGAAGACAAAAGTATAAATCCACTTCTCAACCCTTCCTCCGCTTTTATGCTATTGCAAATCGTTACAAACAAAACAAATTCATGCCTTTCTTTCTTTCTTTCTTGTTCAACAATATTTAATAGTAGAAATCATGGGATAGGAGTATATTTATAAACAAATTTATGTTTTTAACTTCTTAAAATGTAGTTCTTTTTAAAATTTCAAAGTTAAATAATATATTTGATTATTAGGATGCAGTTTTTCATGACTAAATAATGTATCTGACAAGATTTTATGTCTTCTAAACAAATTTAAAAAAGTGTTTCTACGAAATATATAAATTAATTTTAGGTCTTTAAAAAAGTGTTTCTATAAATTTAAAATATTTAAATTCAGAGTTAATCTCTATTGGAAATAGTGTTGTCCATGGAACACGTTATGGACTAAGGAGAATCTGAATTTCTGTATGGAACGCGTGTTTGAACTTTGAATAAAAACATTTTCCACTATCGTGTGGGTCCAAAAATGTCACTTTTCATAGTCAAAGTCCACAAAACTTTTTATTAAACCTTTTAATGAAATATTATATTTAGAATTATTTTTAATTATATTGTTTTATCTGATTATCGTCACTTAAGCTCAATGGGAATACTTTAATTAGTCTTTAAATCTAACCTTGTGACAACTTTATAATGAATAAGTTTACATTTTTTAGTTTGGATTTTCACTTTTTTATTATTGCTAGAAACTTTTAGTGTAAGTTTAAATATTAAATTCAATAAAATGAGAAAGTTGAGTTAAGGAAGAAGATCATAAACTTATTTTTTTCAAATTTTATATTGAAAATAGTATCAATTTTTTTATGTGAGATGATCATTAGTACTGTATATTTCTATTGAATATTTCTTCAAAAGATTCATTAATAATATAAGATCGAATGTTTATTTTGGTGATCAGATCAAGAAAAATATATTCATGATTTCGGAATATTTTCTACCAAAGAGAGAATGTAAATATTAAGAAAGTCCCAGTAAAAATAGAAAAGTTAACTACAATATAAAAAAAATACTGATAAACTTGTTGCCAAATTGAAATAGTGTGATTCCTTACGTAAATATATATATATATATATATATATATATATATATATATATATATATATATATATATATATATATATATATATATATATATATATATATATATATATATATATTACTAAATAAAAAATTGTTAATTAAGTTTTTCTACCATTCTTAACTTCATATATCCCAATTAAAAAATCAATACAAATTTAATATTTAGTTAAAAATTAATACTAGTATGATCTAATCAAAATTAATTGAACATCCCAATTTAACATAAATTCAAAACATATATATATATATATATAATCTTATATTAGTGGTGTTAAAATAGATTCAAATTTTCATATTAATTCAATTCATCATTATAGTTTAAGTTGAAAAATAATTAATTCTCTAGGCTAAACAAATTTAACTCACTTTACTTGTCAGGACCCTTAAATTCAGTATGAGTGGAAGCCAGGTGTAGATGCAAGGGTGTTGAAATTCAGAAAGTGAAAGATAGGTGTGGACAACAGAGTGGCCGATCGATTTTTTTGACGGTGGTATACAAATCAAATTTTCAAATTTTCGTGTCACTTTCCTGCATGCTCCTTCTCCTCCAAAAGTTATGAGTTTCAACTTTTCTCCTCCTTCTCTCTAAAAATATTCTCCTTCTTTCTACAAAATTCTCACTTTCATCTTCTTCCGATCATCAATCAGGCAACACCTTAGTACTCCTGATGTCAAGGGCTTCACTTTTCACCGATCAAGTTGTGGTTGTGAGCTGGTAAGTTTATCCTCTTCTTAAAACGTCGATTTCTAGTACATGCAAGCCAAGTTTTTGGTTGCATGAGTTTATTATCTCCTCCTATTAATCTCTGATCACATTTCTGGTCTTTTGTTTGGTCTTGTTTCATAAATCGGTGACCCATAGGTTTGTAAGATTGGTAGTGATGAGCTATTTACTGCAATAGTGAGCGTTCGGCTAAGTTAAGAGGTAAGGGAAGCTAGTAATTTAATTATGTTTCTGTGGTTGTGTTTGGAATCTCTGTTTGAATGTTTGCATGTATGAATAATTGTATGTTTGAGTGAACTGTATGTAATATTCTGTGTTTGGACGAAATCTGTGAAGTAGTTGAGAAGTTCTGCAAATTTTGTAGAAAATCGAACGATTGACATAGAATGATTGGTCTGGTCATATAATTGGGTTTAGCAGTATTAAGTTCTTTAGTGTTAAGCTGGTTCAGTGTTGTTCGGTTTAAGATTTGAAGTTCAATTTTAAAAGTATTCGTTTTTGAGCTCAACAGTTTTTGGGTGGGTATTATCGTTTATTATTAGTTGTAATGGGTTTAGTGTTTGTTCTGAATAGTACTAGGTTTGTATTAGTGCTCGGTCTTGTACTAAGTGCTCGATCTCAGTAGTGCTCGGTCTTGTACTAAGCGCTCGATCTCAGTAGTGCTCGGTCTCAGTAGTACTCGGTCTTGTACTAGCACTCGGTCTGTATTGGTGTTAGGCTTAAGCTGATAGTGTTTGGCCAAAGCCAATAGTGATCGGTCTAAGGCAATAGTATTTGGTTGTTTTAGTGTTTGACCCTAAAATCATGTTCGGCTCATGCTTGAGTCTTGTTCTTTAAATGACCGCTCGATCATGATCTTATGGGTAGTGATCTTCCGTCCGGTCTTGTTCATAAAGATTTATGGATCGTTCTGTTCGGTCGTTCTCAAGGATGGTGTTGTTTCACTGTTCGTTTTGAATTATATAAATGAAGAAGTATGATGACATTATAGTATGATGTGAATTGTATTATATGGATATGAACGAGTGTTCCAAGGAGGGATATATTAGAAATGGTTATGAAATTGTAAAGTATGAATGTGGTTATTGCTAAGCTGGCGTTTATCCTGATATTCTTTGATTACTCAATCTCACGTAGAGAGGAGTAACTCATGTGTGAGAATGGCAGGAGGTCCTAGTTCATAAGTGTAACTTGGGTGAGTTATAACGGACTAACCCCGGTGGCAGCTGTTGAGGGCATCCCAGCTACTACACCATCCGGGTGCAAAAACATCGTAGCTACACAATTCATACAGTCCGGATAGTCAAAGTAAAAGTGGTCGGTCATTGCATATGTTATGTGTTCGGTCATTGTTGAGAATGTATGTTTGGTTGTTGCATGATTTATGTGATTGGCTTTTACTTACTTTTGTATTTGTTTGAATTATATGTTGTATCGGATTAATTAAATTACTCTAGCTTACCCTACTTTCCTGTCTTGTCTTATGTTTTCTGTTTAGTCGTTTTTTCTATTGCAATGATCATCCTGTGGATGTGAGCAGAAGGTGATGATTGTTCGATGGAGCAGGCTCTAGAAGACGTCAAACCTGCAGTCTATAGTAGGACCAATCGATCAACCGTTTTAGTGTTTACATTTTGTAAATCGTTCGGTTTATACATGGTGTTGCATAGCCGATCGGTTTGTTCATATTTTTGTGTAGTGTCTACTTTCTTAAAGTTTTAATTTTATAGTTATTTTAGAAAACTGTATTGTTAAAATACTTTAACAATTCATGGACAACTAATCTATTATATTATTGATTGTAATAGATTATAATATAGTTTATACTATATTTTGGGACGTTACATTGAGTTAAAGATGAGTTAAATCATAATTCAACAATAATAATGTTTTGTTATTTTTTTACTCACTAAAAATTAAACCAAATCGAATAAATTTATTTTTAACTTAATTTACTATGAATCAATCCGGCTAAACCAATTTATGGGTTTTAACACCTTATAATATTACTTAGTTAAATAAATAACAAAGTTTTATTAAAATATTAAAAATAGGTTAACATTATTTATAGATTGTATATATATGTTATTTTTTCTATTAATTTTAGTTCAGAATAATTTTACAAACACATCTCTATTCTATCTTTCATAGAAAAAATGTGAAAAAAATATCGATATTAAAAACAAAAATAAATAATCAGAGATAAAGTAAAAGCATGTGTGATCTTCTTAGAAAAATGCTATAATAAGAAAACCCCTCAATTTTTATTCAACATATAACCAGCAAAACAATATTTTTACTTTAAAATATAAAATAATTAAAAAAAAGGAAGGATATTGTCTTAGGAGTATGAGGATTAAGAGATGAAGATGATTTTTCCTATAGAAAATCTGAATGCTTCTATAAACACAGAATTTTTAAGTATATATAAAGTTTATTTGGACTGAAGAAAATTATAATAATATAAGATGATTTATAAAAGAAAAATTTAGAACGTGTTACAGAAGGCAGTGACATGAATGATTATCCATTCATCCTTGACTGAGTGCAAATGTTAAGTCATACAAGTCTTTATACAGTGAGAGACCTGCAATGTCAGTCAACTCCACTCCCAGACACTTTTATTTACACTGTCTTTCCACCAACCTTCCTTCTACTCCAAACATATATCCTTTATATTCTCTTGCACACATTTCCCAACATTCTCTTCTTCTTCTTCTTCTTCCCTTCTTCATCATGTTCTCTTCACCCTCAATCTAAATCAAATAAAATACTCATTCACACACCCCAGATAGATATACACACATATAAAGGATAATCACACTTCAAAACTCACTGCTAAGAACATGGGCAGGTATTACCACCCTTCTTCATCTTTCCTTAGTGTTGTTTACTTCCTCTTTTCTGTCTCTCCCATGGTCTTCTCCCAGCTATCACAAACCCAAACAGAAACCATGAACAGTCTCTCAAAGAATCTTACTGGTAGGACTCCATGGACTGGTTCAGACCCATGTGCATGGAAGGGAGTGAGTTGTGACCGTGCCGACTCCTCTGTAGTAGGGATTTCTTTATCTGGCTTTTCACTCAATTCTTCTGACTTTCTGCCCCTTGTTTGCAAAATTGAAACTTTAGAGATTCTTGATGTCTCCAATAACCATCTGAGCTCAATCCATGATGGTTTCATCACTGAGTGTGGAAAGATAAAGGGTTTGAAGCTGTTGAATTTTAGTGATAATAGTTTAGGTGTTTTACCTACTTTTCATGGCTTTGATGCATTGGAATCCCTGGATATGTCTTTCAATGCGATGAGAGGGAATATTGTTTTAGAGATAGATGGGTTGGTTAGCCTCAAAATTTTGAATCTTAGTTTCAACGAATTCTCTGGGTCTCTTCCTACCAAATTGGGAAGGTCCATGGTTTTGGAGCACCTTCTGCTTTCTAACAATAGTTTTGAAGGCAAAATCCCTGATGAATTATTGAGTTATGAAAACTTGACTTGGATTGATCTTAAGAACAATATACTTTCACACTCTATTCCTACCAATATTGGGAAGCTTTCTAAATTAGAAACTTTGATCCTTTCCACTAATGCCCTCACTGGTGAAATTCCAACTTCACTGGCGAACATCACCAAACTTTCAAGATTTGCAGCAAATCAGAACAACTTCACAGGTTCTATACCTTCTGGGATTACAAAATATCTCACGAGTTTGGATCTCAGTTATAATGGTCTGTCTGGCGCCATTCCAGAAGACTTTTTATCTCCACAACAGTTGCAGGTTGTAGATTTGACCAATAATATGTTAAATGGGTCTTTACCTACGAAAGTTTCTCCAAATTTGTTCAGGTTGAGGTTTGGGAGCAATCAGCTGAGTGGAAACATTCCTCCAGATGCTTTTGTACAAGTTCAGAATTTGACATACTTGGAGCTGGATGACAATATGTTGATGGGATCGATACCAGCTGAATTGAGTTCTTGCAAGAGTTTGACATTGTTGAATTTAGCTCAGAATCGGTTGAGTGGTGTATTCCCACAACAGCTTGGTAATCTTACCAATCTCCGTGTCTTGAAGCTCCAATTGAACAATCTTAGTGGTGCAATCCCAACTCAAATTGGCCAACTTAATAAGTTGTTAACCCTGAATTTGAGCCGGAATTCTCTGAGTGGACCAATTCCACCTGATATTGCAAATTTAAGCAGTCTTAATTTCCTGTATTTGTACGGCAACAATCTTAATGGTTCCATACCGACATCCATTGGCATGTTGGATGATCTTTTAGAACTCCAACTTGGGGAAAACCACCTGAGAGGTGTGATTCCAAGCATGCCATTGAGTCTGCAGGTTACATTGAATCTTAGTAGCAACTACTTTAGTGGTTCTATTCCTACCAGTTTTGGTAGTTTAAGAAGCCTAGAAATCTTGGATCTCTCAAATAACGCCTTTTCTGGTGGAATTCCTGATTATCTTACTGGCATGCTGGCTTTGACACGGTTGATACTTTCTAACAATCCTCTGTCTGGAGCAATCCCAAACTTTAGTCACCATATCGATATTGAATTTTCTGGAACTAATCTAAAAAATTATACTGCACAGAAGAACGAAACTGCCAACACAGGGCCCAGAGGGGCAAAGAATGGAATAGGCGTTGGAGTGGCCATTCTCATTGCAATTGTAGCAGCTATTTTTCTTGTTGGCTTTGTCACTCTGTTGGTTTTGTCAGTGTCACGCCACTATTACAGGGTTAATGATGAGCATTCACAGTCAACAGAAGTTCGTCAGCATCCTCAGGTCATGCAAAGTAATCTGTTAACTCCTAATGGAATACATAGATCAAACATTGACTTCTCCAAAGCCATGGAAGCTGTTGCCGAAACATCAAATGTTACTCTTAAAACAAGGTTTTCAACTTATTATAAAGCTGTTATGCCGTCTGGTTCAATCTATTATGTCAAGAAACTGAACTGGTTTGACAAGGTATTCCAAGTGGGAAGTCATGATAAATTTGTTAAAGAGCTAGAAGTATTGGCCAAATTGAACAATTCGAATGTCATGACTCCTTTGGCCTATGTTCTGTCCACTGACACTGCTTATATACTATACGAGTTTATCTCAAATGGCTCCCTCTTTGATGTTCTTCATGGAAGCATGGATTTGACATTAGATTGGGCTAGCAGATACAGTATAGCTGTTGGAGTGGCTCAAGGACTTTCCTTTCTTCATGGATTCGCCTCTAGTCCAATACTACTCCTTGACCTGTCAAGTAAAAGTATTATGCTGAAGTCCCTCAAGGAGCCTCTAGTTGGGGATATTGAACACTACAAAGTGATTGATCCCTCAAAAAGTACAGGGAACTTTTCTGCAGTTGCTGGTTCAGTTGGTTATATTCCTCCAGGTATATCTCTCTTCAACTTTTATTCTCCTATATCCTTTTCATCGTTCACAGATTAACTTCATAAACCACCACTAAACAGTGTGCGTGTGAGTGTGTGATATATATTGTAGGTGTAATATGGATCAAAATTGCACTTGGTGAAAAAAATCTTCTATAAATATTTTAAGCAAAGTTGTCTCTATTTCATTTATGCAGTACAGTCCTGTGCAATTACTTAATCACTCTTTCAGTTGAGTTTTAGCGCTAAGTAATAAAGAAAAACCTGACTAAATTCATGAACACTTGAGCATATAACCTGAAAATTGTATTTAAACATTTTTCCTACAAGCATACACTCCTAGTGATTCAGATATCAATTGAGATTGCCAAGCTATTATAGTGTGCACGGTTTCATGTTGAAAAACAACATCAGAATTCAGTTTTATCTTCAGTCAAATGTGATTTTAGTAAAGATACGTATGTTTTGTTATTGTTAGGTAAAGTTAATTTTGCCTCCAAACCTAAGTTTGACAATAACTGATACAATGTTCCTTCTGCATTGCGTTGAAAAATTGTCATTAAGCTTTACATCAAACTTTCTTTCAGCATCAGAACATCTAAACATAAACCAATTTACTTTAAAATCAATTTCGCAGCTCTTAACTTTGTTTATTGGTTGGCAGAGTATGCATACACAATGACAGTAACAATGGCTGGGAATGTCTACAGCTTTGGTGTGATTCTGCTTGAACTGCTGACAGGAAAGCCTGCAGTGACTGAGGGAACGGAATTGGTGAAGTGGGTTTTGCGTAACTCCACAAACCAAGATTACATTCTTGACTTTAATATCAGTAGAACATCACAAGCAGTCAGAAACCAGATGCTTGCAATTCTTGAGATTGCTCGTGTTTGTGTTGGTACATCCCCAGAGTCAAGACCAAAGATGAAGAGTGTGCTAAGGATGCTCTTAAATGCTAGATGAAGTCAGATTCTTCAGGGTTGGAATGAATATGTGAGGTATATTTCTTTTGTGATGATGCTTTTAAGTCTAGAAAATATGAAAGGTAGAATATATGATTGGACATGATTTTCTTAATACTTCTATGGTGTGTGAACAGTGTACAGTTAATCTGTAGAAACATAGTTTATACAACAATAATGGATGTCTTATTGTTTGGTTCTTCGAATGGACATAGCAGAGAAGTGTTGGTATCTAACCTGAGAGATGTTCATCCAATAAGTCTCGATTCATGAACCAATCAATAATCACTTATTCAAGTATATTTTGAAGACTCGGCAAAGGACAAATTAAAAAAATCAATAATGAAAGTTATGTTTAAGTTTAAAAATTAGAAAATTCAAATCCTTTGACTCCAAAATTATGTTCATGAATAATTTCTATCTTTTTTCCATTTTTTATTCATCAACTCCTATATGTTTAATCACTTTTAGGACATATTTTAATTTCGTGTCTGATTAAGTCAAACGTGCATTTAATTTGTTATCATTTCATTGTTTCTAATAAATTTTAAATGACAACAAATTTTAAAATTTTCATAACTCTACACCCATGTCTTTTAAGTACTAATATTTTTAAAGTAAAATTTGTTGTAGGTCTCCATTTTTAATAAATGATGGTTTTAGACTTTTTACATTTTAAAAAAAAAAATATTTTTTTGAGTTCAAGGTATTCCAATCTAATTCTTCCAGATATTGAAATCTATTTAAGGAATTCACCATTTTTTAGAAAAATAAAATCACATAATAGTATGATAATCTCTGATAAAATATTTTAAATAATGCTTACTTATCAATTATGTCACCATATTATAAAAAAAATATGATTTTGATTTCTCAAATTTTGCTCAAATTTTGTCTTTATCGCTATAATTTTAAAATGATTATTTTTTCTTTTTTCTTTTATTTGTAGATAGATTCTTAATATTTTGATTGACTAATTATATAGGACTTTACGTTTGACTTTCAATAACTCTTTTATAAGGAGTTTTGGGAGAGAAAAATGAGCATTGAAAGAAGTGTTTTTTAACAAATAAAATCAATTTTTGCATAAACTAATTCATTTAATTTTTTTATATGATCTTTATAATTTTTTAAGTTTTAATTTATTCATAAACTAATTTTAACTTATGCAACAGCTCATTTCATTCTGTGTTTTTATATTTTTTTCTCTTAGAAATTTTCATGAAGAAATTTATTGAAACATATCAACGACTCGTGAATAAGCATAATAAAATAGTGACAAATTATTAAACATAAATGATATATTTGACTAAGAAACTATAATCTTATTTGTCTAATCATGACAATCTAACATAGTTTTAATAAGACGATATGTTATCATAAATAATCTAGGTTTTTTATATAAATATGAAAATCATATCTTTTGGAAAATATGTACTCATTATACCATCAAACCACAAAATGCTTAATCTTTATGTAATTATCACCATCAAACTTTAGAACGTATAATCCTCATATAAAGGCACAATGCTCAAGATGAAAATTCAATTTTTATAATAATCTAAAGAGCATTAAACATTTGACTCATGAATTCGTATGTAGATTTTGATGTATCAAATAAAACCATTATGAGATTGTATGTTAAATTAGTCTTTTAAGTTCAAGAAGAGGAAATTTAGCACAAAAAGTACTTTATACATAGCAATCTCGGTATTACAATAATAATGTTAACTAAAATATTATCAACCTATGTTAAAACGCTAACAAATAAACAAAAAATTTGTGAGTTATTTTCAATAATATTCTTGAATATGCTTATAGATATTAGTTCTTGTAAAATTATTGCATTTTACTTTTTGTTTTTGTTTTTAATCCTCCTTATATTAAAAACCTGTACGTGTAATTTTTTTTATATGTTGAACAAAACTTCAAATGTTATTTGTCTATCTTAAAATAATATCGGAGACTAAAAATAATAATTTGAAAATTTTAAGAAATAGAAAAAAGAAAATCAAAGAAACCCATTTTAATTAAGCAAAATAAAAATTCAAATATTTTATAAAACCTAAAAATAATTGTTTCAAATTTTGTAAATCAAAATCCGCTAGTTTCACAATGATTAAAACATATAAAGTTCTATATAAGATTTTAAGCAAAATTTCACTCATAACAAAAATATATCTTCAATTAACTTTTGAACATAAAAATAAAATTTGAAGTTATTTAAACATTTTTATTATTGATTTTTAAATAAATAGTTGATTTATTAAAATAAATAAATAATTTACTATTTTAATTTCATTAATTTTATTTAAATTGAATTAATAATTAAAATTATTATATACATATTTAAATTTTAATAACTATTATGTGTGTTTACTAAACAAATTAACGTTAATTTAGTATTTTCTTTACTGACTTGTTTAATTTTGCACATCAGAAATGTAGGTATCGTATTCTAGATAATAAAACATAATCCATTTTCCTAACTTCTCAATTGCACCATTGCACGAAGCGAGTGTAGAGACGTTAGCCACGATGTTCCTACCATAAGAGAGAAAGATGCAAACGTTACAAATGAGTCTGTTGACACAACCTTACGTTCAGCCTCGTTTCCCTTGCAAGCGCTACCCGACCTTCTCCGCATCCTGCAGAACTCAAAAGACAGCGACCGCGAAAACAGAGAAGGTGCTTTTCAGTGAGTCATTTGATCAAACACGTTGCGCGCAGCCTCTCTCTGAAAAGAAGAAGAGGGTGTTCTTTTTGGACGTTAACCCGCTCTGTTACGAAGGAAGCAAGCCCAGCTTGCACTCCTTCGGGCGGTGGCTCTCTCTGTTTCTCTATCAAGTCAGCCTCACTGACCCCGTCATTGCTGTAATCTCTCTAACTCTATTTGTTTGTGAACGAATGAATTTAGAGGCAAGGGCTTACTTACCTTTTGGTAGTGGGTTCTCTTATTGGAATTTCAAACTAACCTTACTACACCCGTCCTTATTAAGGTCAAATGGGTTGAATTTCCCTATGAACATTTGAAAGAAGAAAAGAATAAAGTAAAACACCCTTCTTAGTTAAAGTGTTAAAAACAATCTTTTTAGAGAATATTGGAGATGCTGATACAAGCTAGTAGTAGTTAGATAGTTAGTTGCTGTTACTGAGCTTTCTTTTACCGTGGTTTAGCTTTCTGTAATTACTGTCTTTTATTAGTTTTCTGTTATAATTGTGAGTAATTAATTTTCGTTTATGCATAACTTAATTTTAATTTACGAATAAAGGTAAAATTCAAATTGCAGTTTTTTGTAGAGGGCTTCGGTTTTTTCTGCAGTAAATCCTCTTTGAGCTGGGTAAGGCTACGGCTAGCAGCAAAACTTTCACATTCCAATTCTAATAACTTATATTAGTTCTTGAAGTCATATTAGTTCTCTGTTAATTACGCATGAAGTTCGTGGACTTCAAGGACTAATTTATGGAAATCTCACTTAAGCCTGATGCAGTTTCTTCCAATATGCATTTTTTGATAAAATTTTCGTGTGTTACGACAAATGTGATGGTGGAGTGAATACTTATAGTGCCTGTATGTAATTTCAATCATTTAATTTGTTGATGGAATGAATACTTACGATGCATACATATAATTTCCATAGTTTGGTGACTCTGAACCATTTACTGCTGCATAGGCATTTCTTTTGAATTCTCATTCAGAATATTTTTATGCTATGAAAATAAAAATTTCATTCGGTATTGTATTTCATTTGCTGTGACTTCTTTTATGTTCTTTTCCTCTTTTCTTTTCTCTCTTAAAGTATTGAAATGATTGAGCAGGTTATTGATGGAGAAGGAGGCAGCGAGCATCGCAGAAAGTTGCTACCTTCATATAAAGCACATAGGAAAAAGTTCATGAGACACATGTCAAGTGGCCATGTTGGGAGGTCTCATCAAGTTATAAATGATGTTCTTGGAAAATGCAACGTGCCAGTGAGTTGCTGTGTCATTGCTATTATAAAATGATGTACTTGTCTATAATTTTATTTTTTGACGAGTAATGTGCTTCATTTTTATGATATATGATTAATGCTGCTAAAACTTACATTGAAAGTGATGCATGCTTGACTTCCTACTAGTTCAAAATTAGTTATTCTCCCAATCCACAAATCTAATTCGGAACCCCAAGTTTAACAGAAAAGTTATGTTTAATTCTTCGATGTATTCCATTTGGGAGGGTTTTCAAGTAAACAACTGTATCTTTACCAAATTTCTATACTATTTTAACATAAAAAAGAGTTTTTTTAAATCTTAAACGTATCACTAGTTTCTGGGTATGTAGATGAGTTTGCAGAACAGAAATCTGTTGTAAGGCCATTAGAAACATAAACATACACAGGCTACAAATTTGGATGTGCTTGGCAGGGAAATTGTTGAATGATGCTATTTTTGTTATTCAAATATAATCTGGAACGCTAGATCAATTTACTGTCTACATTTGCAATTATAAGTTATTAGGATCTTATCAATTTACTGTCTACATTTGCAATTATAAGTTATTAGGATCTTATATAGAATATCTTTATGTTTTGCGCATTTCTGATTATTGTCCTTAATCTTTTAATGTATTTTTAACTTTTTCTATTAGGATATTCAAGACTATCTTTTGGTTGAATATAAATCCCAAAATTAACTACAAGAAACCCTGATACATTGAACCATCATACACTTAAATTACTACATGGAATCATTAGTTGACATGAAGGTAGTAAGTGTGTGACTTAATATGTGAAATGACCATAGTCCGAATAGATAGTAGTGAATGACAATATGTTTACTGACTTTTTGGAGATTAATTGGATCCCGAATGTTCTGTGATACTTGCACTACTACTTAATTTTTTTTGGCTTAATACCCTATTTTGTCCCTAGTTTCGCTCGAAAATGTCAAATTAGTCAATCCTTTAAAAAATGCGTCAATTACGTCCTCACTTAATAAAATTTGTATCAATGAAATCCCTTCTGTTAAATCCGTACAAACGGCGTTAATTATTTTTCTTTTTCTTTAATTAACGCTGTTTGTACGAATTTAACGGAAGGGATTTCATTGATGCAAATTTTATTAAGTGAGGACGTAATTGACGCATTTTTTAAAGAATGGACTAATTTGACATTTTCGAGCGAAACTGGGGACAAAATAGGCTATTAAGCCATTTTTTTTTGTGGTAAACCATAAGCACTTCTTGAGGTAAACCATACAAATCGAGGTACAAAATTTCTCATACAGAAACACGTGTTTACATTTGATTGTTGATATGACTGACTCCCTAAATATGAAGTTTCATGACTGGTTTATTTATATCCAATACCCGTTCTTGCATTTAGGTTCATGATTAATTTTTTTTGCTTGGAGCTCATTAGACCAGAAACAACTAGCTGGGCACTTTTGGATTCTACGAGTCAGATTTTTAAAGATTAGTCCAAGAGAAATTATGTTTCAAAAGTCTACAATAAATGCATCCTCTGATCCCACACCTATCCCTTCAACTAATTCACAGGAATTAAAAAACTTAGTTAGCAGTTAGCGTGTTAATTTTATCAGAAATATGTATAATTTGTCAACAATTACTATTGACATTACTAGACATCCATTGTCTTAAAGTCATTCCACCTAATTAATCATTTTATCTCCTCTTAAACAATGACTTTCTGCGTTCTATGCCAATAAGTGGACTGAATGAGGGAGGTTTTGGCTAGTGATATATCCCTTTCCTCACGAGAGTCTAACAAACGAATTTACTTTTTGTTGCCCAGAACATTATTGAATAATTAAGGGCATTTTTGTAAAACAAATAATGTAATAACAATTTGGAGAGTGTCTTATAACAAGGGACGAAGTTATAGTTCTTAGAAGTTTCCTATGTATTAGAAACTAATAGTTAGAGAGATTGGAATTGTTTATCTGTTGTGAACCAAAAAATGGAGAATAAATCTGTCACCGAGGAATCTCAGAACTGCTACTCAAGAGTTGCAAAGGATTGGGGTTGGCGTGAGTTTGTGATACTCACTAATCTCTTTGAACAAGATTCAGGTTTTCTTGTCCAGGACTATATCATATTCTTGGATGAAGATTTTACTAAGCATGATTTTGAGTTGAGCAACAATGGCTCTTCTTTGGATAATTCTCGCAAAAGAAGTTCATTTACATGGAAAGTTGAGAATTTCCTCACTTTCAAGGAAATAATGAAGACACGAAAAATGTTCTGTAAATTCTTTCAAGCTGCTGGAAGGAACTTCAAATTGGTGTGTACAAGTCGTTTGACACTATATGTATTTATTTAGAGAATGACCAGGCTGTTGGCAGTGTTCCAGATAAAGATGTTTGGGTGAGATACAAGATGGTTGTGGTGAATCAAAAGGACCCAACCAAGACCGTGTGGAAAGAATTGGCTATCTGCACAAAGACGGGGAATAATTCTGTTTGGCAGTTCATGAAGGTGTCTGATACGTTAGAAATGGACACAAGATTTCTTGTATGGGAAATATTGCATTGCTATCCATGGTTTGAGTATTCTGATTTAGAGGTTTTAACATTAGAGGATGGTCAAGTTGTTTTGACAATTGACCTTGAAGAGCTCGTTAACTCTAAAGACAGTGAAGGGATAAGTAGAGATGATGAAGAAGATATTTTTCAGAAATCTTCTTGGTTGGGATGGATTCCATTTAACATATAGAGATACCCTTCTCAACCACAAGTTACTTTGAGGAAGAAACTTCTGAGGGATGCTAGTGCAATTGCAGGGTTTCTTGCTAGTCTTCAGGTCTATCATTACGATCTTGCAAAAGTGAAGTGCTTGCTTCTACCTACCAAGCTATTTGGTAGATGTGATGGGAAGAAGGCCACCAAAGCTGATGAATCTTCCCCAAGTTTGATGAAACTACTAATGGGAGATCAAGTCTTGCAACAAGTGTTAATCCAAGG
The DNA here is from genome assembly GCF_029865625.1 of Vigna umbellata. Lineage (NCBI taxonomy): Eukaryota > Viridiplantae > Streptophyta > Magnoliopsida > Fabales > Fabaceae > Vigna > Vigna umbellata. The sequence goes on along the minus strand of NC_142168.1, from coordinate 53,217,411 downwards.
GCAGAAAGGAAGCCTTAAGGTAGTCACGTCCAAAAGTTGTTGCAACAATTAAGGACCAATTTCTAGACTTCAACCTTGAGGAGAAGGTTGTTTCTGCAGTGGTGCTTCATGATAGGATATGTAATGTTAGGGTATAAGGTGGGAGGTAATGATAAGGGTTGGGAGGTAATGAGAAGGAGAAGAAAGGTAGGAGGTAGAGTTGAGTTCGTTAACTCAAGCAACCAGTTGACAGACATATTCACTAAGTCCTTACGAGGACCTAGAGTTGATTATCTTTGTAACAAGCTTGGAACATATGATTTATATGCTCCAGCTTGAGGGGGAGTGTTAGATGTTAAGATGTGTGTTTCTGTTATTTGGGCTCAGCCTATTTTGTATTAAGGGCATTGGCCCATATCTTACAATATAAATAAACTACCCTATGTGTACGATAATACACAAGGGGATATTTTCTCCCAATCTTCTCTATTTCTCACACTTCTTAATAAAAGCCATGCAAGGAATAACATTTATCTTGGGTATGACCCATTCTCTTACAATATGAGCATTGAGGACGTCCACTTCGACCACCACGTCCTCCTTGATTGCTCCTACCTCCTCCTCTTCCTTGCGGTGTCACCATTGCTGATTTTTGAATAGCATCACTTAAATTCTCTTCCTTTACCAATAGGTACTCGAAGGAGTCGAGTAACTAAGCCATCCATTGACGGGATTTGATCACCAGCTAAAACTTGATCACGTACATGATTAAAATCAAAGTGTAAACTTTTCAAAATTAGGACCATGTAAAACTTGTCAAGCTTTTTGTTGAGATTTTCTAATGAATCAGCTACAAAGAAGTCCTTTTACTCTTCTACCGCAGCCCGAGCTTTTGCTACATGGGAAACCATATCATGGTTGACTTGTTTGAGAGAAGTTGCTCTTTGGGTTGCATCAAAAAGACATTGAACATCATTAGCAAAAATATCTTGGGCCCTTTTCCAAAAAGAGGAGCATGTCTTATAGGGTCTCAAGATATCTAGAACCTCTTGCTCAACTGATTGCCACAAAACAGCACATAACTGAAAGTCTAATTTCTGCCACTAAGATTGTTCTTCATCTGGGACCATAGAAATATCTTGTTCAAGGTGATTATGGTGTCCTTGACCAAGAAACCACAATTCCACAGCAGAGGACCATGATAAATAATTTTTCCAATTCAGTTTTGCAGATGTAATGATAGGGATAGTAGATAAAGAGGAATTACTTCCAGTAGAAGAAGCCATTTTAAACTTAGAGAAGAAATGGGACTTAGGGTTTCAAAAACGTGAGGAAGAAAACCCTAGGTATGAGCCCAAGCCAACGAAATGGAGAAACAGGAACCAAAACACACTCAAGAAGCCCCGACAAGACGATCTGCAGTGACGCGGTGAAACTCTGACACCGGGAAGGTGGCGCGTGCAAAACACGCGGCCGAGACTAGCCGGAAAGAAGTGACACGTGACGGCTGGTGCGGAGGCTTCGGAGGACGGGACCACTAGGGTTGGGTTGTGCTTCTCAAGGCACACCTAACCCTTGACTTCGCCGGAGAAAACAACGTTCAGCGGTGGCGGCGGACTGGCCAGAAAGAAGCAGCGCGTGGCGGCTGGTGTGGAGGCTTCAGAGAACGGGACCACCAGGGTTGGGTTGCGCTTCTCAAGGCGCACCTAACCCTTGACTTTGCCGGAGAAAGCGACGTTGGGCGGCGGACGACGACGGCGACAGCGGTGGACAGCGGAGCGAACGACAGAACTGACAGTGAGACGATGCCGCCGACGATAGACGAAGAAGACAAAGAGTTGGCTCTTGATACCAACTTGAAGTTGAGAGAAAATGAAGAGTCTTATATTTTGATTAAGGAAAACTGATACACTTTACTACTGTATTTATAGAAGACAATAGTTCTGAAAGATAAAAAGGCGGGAAGCCCCTAAAAAAACCCTAACATAAGTATTAATATTAAAATAATGACATTATACTTCAACAAAATTAATTAGTACAAATAAAGGGGAAACCTAGAGTTAAGGGTATGCTTTTGATTTGTGAGTTTTGTAAGAGAGGTTATGCTCTCAGGTAACTGACGGAGATCCTGCTCCCAATTATTGTTTACTTTTGTTATTCAGTTATTTCAATTCAATAAAAGAGGTTTATTCAGCTATTTTCCATTGTTCCTTATTTGTGAGAGTGAGGAAATATTCTAGTTACGTTCCATACTCGAATACGTAACATAGTGCATTTTAGATAGGTTTCCTATCCAGAAACCTATCAGATCCACTTTCCCATTGCTCCCATTTGATGGAAATTGGAATGTTGACTGCGTAACTAACAGGAGAAGGAGAACATTGATTTGCTTTTACTATTAACACATGATTCCTTAGTCATGTGTGAGAATCAGTTTCTCTGGTATCATATGTCTTCATTTTTATTTCATTGCAAAATTATAATTGCAGGTAAGTAACAATATGGAAACTTGTTAGGAAAATGATACCATTCCTTCTATTTCAAGCATTCTTAAAGTTATTGTTTATGTTTATCAATCACTTAAGAATAATATGCACATATCATTCTCATAAATGTATGCAAAAGTGAAAAGGTCAATATACTTTTTATTCAATCATATAATTCATTAGTGACAAGATGAAACCATGCAGGTTATAAAAGTTGATGGTCATGAGGCTGATGATGTTGTAGCTACTCTAGCTGGACAAGTTGTCAATAAAGGGTTTCGAGTGGTTATTGGCTCCCCTGATAAGGATTTCAAGCAGCTTATATCTGAAGATGTGCAAATAGTTATGCCTTTGCCAGAGTTACAAAGGTGGTCATTCTACACCCTGAGGCACTACAGGGATCAGTATAATTGCGACCCAGAATCTGATCTGAGTTTTAGTGAGTATAGCGTACATTAAACTTTATTTCTTTTTGATATGTTCATTGTCGACATTTTAGCATCAGTATCCGTTTTTAATATATAAAATAAGGCGAGGCTGAGCCAACTTACAAATTTATCATTTTAATTCTTTTGACTAAGCTTTATGTTAAAAATTATGTTGATTGGGTGGCCTTTAATGGGATTTTCAACTAAAGTATTTTGTTTCAATAGAACTTTTGTAGCATGAAGAACTAGAACGTGGTTGTAGAGATAAAATTCAACCGAGAGGAATTTTTCTGGCCCTTTTTAAAGTTGTTTTACTTAATGGCTGAACGGTGAAGCCATTTTGATTAACATTTTGGTTTATGTATGCTGTGATTGTGTAGGATGTATTGTAGGTGATGAAGTAGACGGCGTTCCTGGTATCCAGCATCTGGTCCCTAGTTTTGGTCGGAAGACTGCTATGAAACTTATTAAAAAACATGGTTCCTTGGAAACTTTATTAAATGCGGCTGCAATAAGGACAGTAGGTAGACCATATGCACAGGATGCCCTTAAAAACCATGCTGATTACCTTCGGAGAAACTATGAAGTTCTTGCCTTGAAAAGGTTTGTTGATTTTCTTTGTAAAACTTCATTCACATCTGTATCTGTGGTTTTGTTTTCACAGTTTGTGTTCATTTATTTGAACAACATACTTCATGGAAGTAAATTATATATAGGTGCTGATAACCTCCTTTTAGTAACTATGGATCACAATTTCTGATAGGGATGTAAATATCCAACTCTATGACGAGTGGTTGGTTAAGAGAGACAATCACAATGATAAAACTGCACTATCTTTCTTCTTCAAATATTTGGGAGAAAGTAAGGAGCTCAGTTACAATGGAAGACCTATCTTTTACAACGGTTGAACACTTTCAGGTAACTTGTACAAAACATCTATCTTTCACATTCTTGTCGTTTGAAATTTTCGGTCAGAGAAATCTGCTTATCACAGGAAACTATGGTTGTCCTACTATTTTAGTCATTTTTAAGCATAGAATATCCTGCTTACTTCTCATTTACGAATGGTTACTATTCTCATTAATCCCTTAATAAAATGATACTAACTTGGCTCTTTTCCTTCATTATGATGCTGGAAATTTTTAGAGTAGGCAATTTTTACGTGAGTTTGCATTCTAGGATGCTGTCAGTATCATTTTTGGTCACTATAACATGGAAGCTTGCTGCAGCTGTGTCATCGGGATTCACACACTGCAGATAAAGTCTTGCGTACCACCACCTTAACACAATATCTAGATGTTACGCTGATCAACTAGCATGGTAAAATTTTCCTTGACCATCAGTCGTTATGTGATAACCTGGGAGATATTTGAATATTCATGTCCAATAACCCTAGGTGTAAGATGTCAAAATGAGTTGAATCCATTGGAACAACTCATTTAATTTGAAGAGAGTTGGGTTAGATTACATGAATCAATCTTTCAATCCACATAATTTGCCAATCCAGTGGATCAAGGACAGTTTGAGTTCATCGGATTGAGCCTTCGGGTTGGACTTTTTATTGTGTTGTAATGAATTGTTTAGTTAAATAATGTTTTATTAGATATTTGTAATGCTTTGTGGGTTATTACGAACTTAGATTATTTTCATGGCTTAAGTACCTTATTCCATTTGATCTTAGTATTAATTTATTCCATATAATCTTATTATTAATAAAAGATTAATCAACTCTCAATTTCTAAAAGTGCAACAATCTAATTATTTTTGTTCAATTAATAAAATCATTAATAAACAAATGTTCATAGTTTCACTTGACTAATGTAATTTATAACGAATGTGCAGTGAGAATTTATAAAACTTGTGATATCAATTATAACAGAGTCACAATATTGTATTTTGAAAATTTCAAAATCTCTATTGAACCTTCAAAGAGTCACATTGTTTCATTTTAAAATTAAGTGAATAGATTAAACATTTTATCAATAGAGATATCAAATTAAACAAAATAAATAACTAATAGGACGAAAGTTATAATGAAGTCTTATTTTATTGCATTTCTATGTTTATTTAACTCAGTACAATAGTTTTAGAAAGCAAATAAGTATGTCTTCTTGCAAAAGTTGAATAGAGACTTAAGCTGGAAAAAATTTCAAAGTGTATATGTTGATTACAATGATGATATACTTAGAAACAATTATTATTCATCCTATTTGATTTATTGTATTCACCCTAAGATTGAGACTCTTATTTCAGACGGTCCATAATATCTAGGTTTATGCCTTCACGGTGAAGAGTTTAAGAATACTCACATTGTGAGCGAATTCAATTGTTGCTCTAAAACAAAGACATGTTATCTAAAACGAATCAATATGGATGAATTATTTTATAAAAATATTTAGGAGAAAAATGTTGAATAAATTCATCCATACAAAAAAATTAGTTTTGTTATTCCGGAATTGAGTAAAGTTTTCCTTTACTCTATTGATTCTTTTACTTCAAGTTAAAGATTTTGGTCAAAATTTGGATTAACAGAAAAAGTAAAAATAAATCATGGATAAAATAATATTTATAGGAATATTTTGCTCACCATGATTGAGCCTTAGTTATAGGTGTATTGGCTCAAAGGTCTAATAACCAACTTACCTGTGAGAAGCTACACCTGTTTTCTTTTGACTAAGTTATCTAGCAGGAAAATATCTCTGGCAGACATACGAAGGCACTTATAAGCAAGCAGTACCTAGATTAGTTAGCAACATGGTTATAAAAAAGATGCATATTTTAGTGTGTGAGACATAGTACATGGTACTCAGTATTCAGTGTCCAATGCTTGACATTTAACCAAGCAATCCAACCCATGGTCTTCAATATTTAATACCTGAAACTTGGTATCTAGTTCGATAAGTGGTAAGATCTCATTTATATTGGATAATCTGATTAAAAACTATACCTAGAATGGTTAGGAGTCCTCGACCACATATAATACAAGTTCATCATAATTATTTCGAAAAAGTTTCATATCAACATTTTCAAAATCTATTTTTTAATTTATATATCAAATAACTTTAATATAATGTTTTCTAAAAATATTTTGCACATATTTTTTCTTTACAAGTGCTTATAGAAAAGTTATCCAAAGACAACCTAAGATAATATAGGAAGATAAAATATTTGTTATGATAATATTATTGATAGATTATATTTAATTTCTTGAAATAACATATCAATTTATGCGTGATTAATCAGGTGAAAGAGGGAGCCCCGTTATGGTGGGGTTGAAATGAGATTTTGAATTTAATGTGAGGAAGAGTAGGGTTTAGGGTTGGTACAACTTTTGATCTCTGCTTAATTAATGGTCCAAGACTTTTGAGCAAACTTGATTAGGTCAAGCAATAGTTGTTATCATACTAATTGGTGGGTCGGCATGAGTTGGAAGCATCACTCCAATGGAAGATACTTTTGAGACAGTGAATTAAACCTCCAAAAGAACATGATTGAGAGATTTTATTGAAAACCAACTCAAAGGACAAAGGCTTCACGTGTTACTAATAAATACTACACTGATGGCTTATTGTCCATGTTCATGCATTACTGATCATTTTGGAAAATAAATAATTTATTTTAATGGTCTCTTCAAATGTTGAAAAATGTTTTTTCTATAAATAAGTTAATTTATGTGTGATTTTTTTTCGGAAACGAAAATTCTTCTGATTCCAAAACACTGAATTTTAAGAAGATATTTATAGTTTTTTTTTCTTTAAAACAAGTGAGAAAAAAATTAAAACAAAATTAAGAATTGAAATCAAAATTAGAGAAAAGTAATTTAAAATGATTAATTAAAAATGTTGAGATTAAATTTTAGTTGATTTGAGAGAATGAACAAAATAAAAATTAATTCAAGGATACATAAATTTTGATTTTGTAATATTGGTTTTATAATATAATTTGTATTCATATAATAATAATGATGAATACATTATGACAGTGTGTATAATTTATCTTTGCTAAGATGAAAATACAATTGGAAAAAAAAGTGAATATGAATTCTTTTCTAATTGTGTATGTTTAAGAATACATGAATCTGAAATTTTAAAATGCATTTAGTGTAAGAAACTTAAAATCAGAAGTATGATACAGATGCAGAATAAATACACTGTAAATATGATGCTATAGACTACTGGATATAGACAAGCTTTCAAAAAATTCAAAACTAGCAAGCAACCACTACTCACAATACTAAACAAGTTGTAAAGACAACAATCAAAAGAAATTGTTCAGAATTAAAAAAGAAAAAACCAATGACAGTAAAATACAGAACTCATTCAACAGAGCAAAACCCAGAAATGAGTATTTGATCTATTTGGCCAATTGAGAATACATTTTAGGTAAAAACAGGCCCACCTTAGGGTCTGCAGATTCTATTTCAGAAACTTGATATGTGCAGATTCTCATTCAATTCCCCAAACAAATTAAATTCTCAATTCTGAATCATGCTTGGCCTAAAAGAAAATCAACATGGCAGGGTACCTACTACTACACTATAAACCAAGAAAATAAACTTCACAAAACAGCAAAATTGAACATGATCCAAAGTTAAAAGTTCTGTTCTGGTTGGTGTGTTAAATGGAATCCTGACTACAAAAGACTTAGGACTTTGGGGTCCTTATGGTTTTCAAATAAAAACCAAGAATTCTGCAGATTTCCACTTAATTTCCCAAACAATTCAAGAACTTAATTCTGAATTAAGGGTAATTGGCAAAAAGGTTACAGCAACTACAATTAAGCGTGAATCAAGAAAGAGTAAAATTGTGCTGAAACAGTAAAGAGCCGGATGTAACAAAATTGAATTGTACTGGGTAAAACATTAAAATCAACCCAGTAACAGGATACAGAGGCTGGAAATTAAAATTCAGATAGATAAAGAGCAAGAAAATAAGTTTGCAATCGGTAAAACAGAATCAACATTGAACTAAGGGAAAAAAACTTGGAATAGCATTAGATTCAAGAAGAAAAATAGTACGAAGAGGTTTACTGAAGGATCTTTTGGTCACTTTGTACTCACAGGACTCCTCTCACGCAGCTCTCTCTTTGTACAGCAGAAGCATTCCCCTCTCCAATGGCTACTTTACGCTCAATAAAGATCAAAATATTCAGCGTTATTGGTTGAACCCTCAACAATATTCAGACTCTCTATCTCTACTCTTGATGAAGATGAAAGCTCCTACACTCTAAGCACCAAGAGAAGAAAATTTCTGCTACTCGTTCTACTGTGTCTGTTTCTCTATCTATTTCACTCTACCAAGACCTTATTTAAAAAAAGGTTCTGATTCTCGCAATGCAGCTTCACAAACAGCTCAGTTGAACTGAAGGAGCTCGCCAGCCCAACCAAAGAGCTTGACAGCTCGGCTGGAGACCTTGGTAACCCGACAACCTGCTGAAGAACTCGGCAAACATGAAAGACATTCATTTATAACTAACCAACAAAGCCTTCACTTTCAGTCTGCATGATCACAGTTTTTTTAGTGTACGATAGGTTAACATATAATGCTTTCTTGTCCAATCACCCAATTAAAATACCGACTAACACTCAAACAATATCTATATATCCTCACATGGATATAAGCTAGCAAGTGGATCTTCTATAATTCATGATCTGTATTGCATAATGCCACCTAACTTGATACATGTTTTTGTGTCAGGCTTCCGACAATGGAACTGCAGGGTTCTGGCAATGGAGGTGCGACACTGATGCTGTGAAAGAAGGAGAAAATATTAGGTTTTTTAATCAAGGGTAGTTAAATCATTTTCATAGGGCTACCGGGGTGCAGGATTCCTTATCTTTAGTTATTAGTTATCTGTCAACAATCACCAGAAACAACACCTTTTACATTCAAGATTTGATTCCAAATTTGCATATTCTTCAAATTCAACATTCTGAAAATAATTCTCAGAACTTCCCTAGATTTTAAATGAGAAAGTAACTGCTGAATAATAAGAACAGGTTTGGACAAAAAAGAGAAAAGTGACTCAAAGATACCCTTTTAATCTTAGAAATTTTATTGGAAAAATATCTACAACAGCAAGCATATGACAGATTCAAAAAACTTTCTTACATCAAAATTTAGAACCTCTAGTTACTTAATCAAGCAGAGGACTTATTCCTGGTAGGTGGATTCAATATACTTATAACGTTATGTATTGACACAGCTATTAAGCTTATAGAACTGTAGTATAAATGGATTTCCCAGTAGACTAGATGTGATCCATGCTAAAGAATTGCAACAATTGATAGCTGAGGAACTAACTATATGTATATATAAACAATTAAAGAAAAAGGAAGCCCAAAAAAATAATTCACAAAACAGACCCCATTCTCTCCCTAATACAAGAACCTAGTATTTTTACATAACGATCATCAAGAGAGATATCCATCTCCTTTATCTTAGACACAAAGTCCATTGCTTGCTCATGCTTCCCTGCTTTACAATAACCATCCACTACAATCTTGTAAGTTAGTTCATTGGGCCTACAATTGTGCTCAATCATAAATCTAATGACTTCAATTGCTTCATCAAACAATTCCATCCCCACATAGCCTGACAAGAAAGTATTGTATGAAACTATTGTTGGTTGAATCCCTTTAGTGGTCATCTCTGAGAGAACTCTAATAGCCTCCTGTATTACCCCTTTTCTACAAAACCCCTTGATAACAGTATTATAAGACACAACATCTGGCTCTGGACCAGAGTTTTGAATTCCCTTGAGTATTTCTTCTGCTTTCCAACACTCACCCTCTCGAACATACAAATCTATCAAGCAGTTGTAAGTGAAAAGATTTGGCTGCAATCCATTTTCATAAATAAAATGCATCATTTCATGGGCCTTCGAAAACATCTTGTTCCGGGAATACATTGAAAGCATGGAGTTAATTACAACCAAATCAGGTTTGTATCCATACTTGTGCAATTTATCAAATGCCCTTTCCATTCCCCTATGGTGTCTGCACTTGTGGTTTGATAGTATAAGGGTTCTCAAAAGAATCCAACTAGAAAAGACATGACCATCATAAATTTCTTTCTCAATCACCTCTATCCCCTTGACATTCCCAGCCTTAGAATAACAATGGAGCATCAGTGAGTATGAAGTCTCATTAGGCTTGAAGCCCTTACTCCGCATGTCCAGAATGACAGATTCTGCTGCTTTCCAATTGCCTAGCCGAGCAAGGGCATTTAGAAGAGAATTATAAGTTGTTACACATGGTGTAAAGCCTGCTTTAATCATTTCCCCATACATTTTTGCAGAATCAACTTCAGATCCACACCGAGTATATGCACTAATCAATGTATTGAATGTGTCTTTGTCAGGCTCAAATCCAGAGTTTTTCATTTCCCTTAAGACCCTATTAATATGATTGAGCTTACCCTCCTCACTGCATACAACAAGCATTGTGTTCCACGTAGCCCGATTAGGAGCACATCCATTCAATTTCATCTCACAGAGAACATTAATGACATCTTCTGTTCTTGACTTCTTGCCTAGCATGGCAAGAACAGAGTTGTAAGTGTATACATTAGGAGCACAACCCAAGTCCTTCATCTGGCTGAACAACCTCAATGCCTCATCCTCCCTTCCCGCCTTACCATAGGCATCTATTACAGTTGTATAAGTAATAGCATTTGGCATTACTCCTTTGCTTGTCATTGTATCAATCACAGCCTCCCCTTGGTCGAGAAACCCAGCTCTTACATATGTTGCCGCGAGCTCATTGTAAGTGACCGAATCAGGAGGGCAATTATTATCCTCCATTTCTTTCAAGATGCTCAAAGCCTCAGTGTATATTCCAGCCTTCCCAAAAACCTGCAGCATAGTATTATACGAAACAGTTCCTGGTTTATAGCCATTCAATTTCAATTCAGCGAAAAACTTCCTAGCTTCATCTAGCATACCCTCTCTCCCACAAGCAGAAATCACGGTGCTGCAAGTAAACTCATCAAACTCAAGCCCTTTATTCCTCATTTCATCCAACAACTCCAAGATTCTACTCCAAGAACGACCCATCTTGCCATAAACATCAAGCATAACATTGTAAGTGACCAAAGTAGGATCAAGACCGAACTCATTCATTTTTCCAAACAACACAATTGCCCGTTTATACTTGCCAGTGCGAGCATAAGCATGAAGAACAGTGGTGTAAGCACGGACATCAAGTGAGTATTGCTCCACAGGAATTAAATCAAACAACTTGGATGCAATAGAATGCTGTGACTCTCTCCCCAATATCCGAACCATCAATTCAACAACCTGATTGTCCAACCTCAAATTCTGCTCACTCCCAAAATGCAACCAGCCCCATTCAAACAGCAAAAGAGCCCTCTCCCAGTTCCCAGAAAGGTCCAAAGCTTTCAACAGGCTGAGAAAATCAACCTCAAGCAACTCAAACTCAACAGAGTTGAAAAAACCATTCAATTCATGCAAAGGTGACCCAACAATTGAATTGAGTAACAACTTACCCTTGTCAGATAAAAATCCAAACTTTGCATCATCAAGCTGGTCCTGTTCAACAACAGGGTCAGAAGCTAAAGAGGGTTTCTTTTGCTTTGAATGGAGGGAGTTATTAAAATGGGTGCTGTTATCCTTGGAAGCAGGCACAAGGGTTAGCGTGGGAGTGGTGATGGGGACTGAAGAAAGATGCTGAAGATGTTGAAGAAGTGAATCTAATTGGAAAGAAGGAGGAGGAGGTGGTGGAGATTGTGGAGGTAAAAAATTTGGCTTGAATTTTGAAGGTTGTTGGGTTAGTCTTGGTGCAGGGGCTGGTAAAACTGGCCGATTGGGGAAGAGGGTACCCTCCATTGGCACCAGCAAGTGCAATGGGCAGAGAAGATTTTAGTGGGTCAAGAGTATGAAGTTTTAGCATATGGATGTTTGGGTGTACAAAAAGGAATGAAATGTGTGGAGAAAATGAAGATAGAAAAGGATGACCATTAGGGAAAGGTGTGACTGGTGTTGAAAATGATGGTTTCATGACGGTCCTCACCGAACTATTCTTCACCAACGAGCACACAATGTTTTCATCTATTATTACACAAACATGTTTGATGTCTAAAAGAAATATAGTGGTATTTCATTTGATATTTGATACACCAGAACGTAATATTTAATAAATTATGAAATGTAATTCATTTTTAATATTTTCTCAATACCCTAACCTTTTTAGTCGGTTTGTGTACTAAAGAGGTCAATTTTTTCTTTTAAAATTAGGCATCTGGACTATTTTATAAATTTATTACGGATTTGGGTTTGTGTTCATGACTTCATTCAAAAGTCGTGAAGGATATATCACTTTTTAATAATAGATTTAATATCTCTTATGGTCCCTATTTTTGTTAAATGTGTTTGATTTGATTACAATTTTGGGTTGAAGGTTCATAAGAAGATGGTAACGTAGCAAAAGTTAAATATCATCTCATTAATCTTGTGCACACCTGGACTGTCTGTCGTTAACGACTTAAACGTCATTTGCAAAAAGAACTAAATTGAACCAAAATTGCATTCTTTAGGACAACATTGAACAGAAAAAAAAAACACGGACCAAATCTAACACACCTAACACAAAAATAGGGACCATTAAAGATATTAAACCTTAATAATATTAAAGTCGTGTTTTGTTACGAGGATTTTGGTTAGATAAACTTAATTGATCGGTTCTTAACTTTCAATAAAAATGTATATGTAATTCACGATTTCAATTTTAATATATTTGAACTAAAGTACAATATGAGAATAGTGTAATATATTTGAACTAAAGTATGAGAATGGTGATTTCAATATAGTTATATAATTATATGAAGTTAAGCACTACGTAATTGACTAAAGCGTGAAGAAATAAATAAATAGTAAAAAAGTCAAGCTAAGTACACAAAGATAGGGGTAGACAAATAGAACTGAACTGCACTGTACTACTGAAATATATACTGAACTAAAAACTAATTTGTCTAAACTGAACTGTAAAACAATTCAGACAAATACTAAATTGTACTAAACTACAATATAAACTGAAATGAACTACTAACTATGCTAATTTTAAACTGAATTGTACTAGTTTTTAAATCGAATAGTATAACAATACATGTTCTTTTTAATTGAAATTTATTTTAATATTTATTTTATTTTATTATAAGTATCTTACAAATTAACTATTTAATTATTTAATATTATTATTTTCTATTTTATTTATATTTCTTTTATTATTATATGTGTACGGAAATTATTTTATTTTATTTATTTTATTTTTTATTTTTTATTTTTTATTTATATTTTTTTGTTTTATATGTGTATATAATTTATTTTATATTTTTATCTACTTATTTTATTTTAAAATAATTTTTTATTTATATTTATTTTGTTGCCTCATAAAATTATTTTATTAATCAAATATTTATTATTTATATTTTATTATGTAAAAATTAAACTAATATTTATTAATTATTATAATATAATAAAAGATGATACTAGAAAAGTTACTCTTAATAAACGTTTGTTAATTTTTTGTCATTTGATATTTCTATAATATTAATTATTTTTGTTATATTACTATTCTTTTATGATATTTCATTATATAGTCATTTAATAAAATTTAACGTTAAAAAATATATTTTAGTTTTAGTCTGTAAAATACTATCATTTAAAAAGAATAATATTGATATTTGTTTTAAAGTAAGTTGACTTTTAGAATAAATAGTTATTTTAGTGTATGCGCTTACACACATTTTAATATCATTGAAAGTTTTTTTTAACATATTTTTACATATTTAATAATATGTTAAAGAATATAATACATTTAAAGTATTATTTTTTTTATAGTCTTTTTTTCTTTTATGATTTCTATTACTTAATCATTTAATAAAATTTAATTTAAAAAATATATTTTACTTTTATTACTTAAAATAATATTATTTAAAAAGTAATATATTTTTATTGATAAAAAAATATAAAAATTTGTGATAAAAATATTTTGTCTTAAAAAATTCATTATTAATTTTTTATGTGAACAATTTCTTTTATTAATATTTTATTATTAAATAACGTTTTCTTGGCAAGACGAAGCAGTTGAACGGGAATTAGAGCAGAAGAAAGAGTAGATACAGTTCTCACAATTAACTGAACCAAAATTGTTATAAGTTCAGTTTTTAAAAACTAAATCATAAAATAGTATATTGAACTTTTAGTAAAAGTGGATCAGTTTTTTTTAAGTATAATATAATATAGTTAACTATAATATAGTATAGATAAGTTATTTTGCCCAACCCTACATGAAGAACTCAAATAGTTTGACAAAACATATTGAAAACTCGACTAAGTGCATGGAGAATTCAAATAGTTTGGCAAGACATCCAGAAAGCTCGACTAAGTGCATGAAGAAATCAAATAGCTTGACAAAACACACAAAAAACTTGGTAAAATGTATGAAGAAGTCAAATAGCTCGGTAAGACATTTAAAGAGCTTGGTAAGGTGTATCAAGAAGTCAGATATCTCAGTGGGAAGTCCAAACCGTTCGGTAAAGTGTATGGAGAACTTAGGTAGCTCGGTGGGGAGTCCAGGTAGCTCAGTTTGACTTGTCGAGCTCCCTAGATATTTGATCGAGCTATTTGGCTTCTTCATCCACTTTATGGAGCTCTTCGGATGTCTTGCCAAACTATTTAAGATTTTCATACACTTAGCCAATCTCTTCAGATATCTTGTCGAGCGGTTTGATTTCTCCATGCTCTTAGCTGAGCTCTCTAGATGTCTTGCGAACCTCCCAACTCTTTCATTAATTATGTGGTGCACGACTTCATATAATTATGTATGTATGGTGAAGTCGTCATTCGTATGCATGACTTCAGTTCAAATATATTGAAGTTGAAATAGTCATGTACGACTTTACTTAAGGTTTAAGTAGTGATTAATTAACTTTCTTCTTTAAAAATTTTCTTTGACTTTCGTTCACCATATTTTCGGTGTACTAACAAACAATGAGATACTTAGAAAAGAGCGACTAAAAAGGTTTATGTACCAAATTAGGTCAATTTGTTTTTTGAAATTATGTATTGTTAGAGTAAACTTAAATGTAATAGAATTAAATGGGTTATGTTTTGAGTGTGGGGTCAAGGTCAATCGCTCGATCCTTGACATGTCACCTCAAGTCCAAATTCTGATCAGTAAGAGGAGTCTCTCGTTGATAGATAACTTTTTGTGTCACACAAGCCTCATTAAATAAAGCTAAGGTTCTCCATTAACTAATGTAGTATAAAGGTTAACCTAGATCAATCAAGGAATTTTGTCATGTAAAATAACATCCTCTTGATCCTAATCCTAATCTTTAAAATATTAATTAAATGTTATAGATGATTATATAATAAAGACCGGGTTAAATATGTTTTTAATCCCTAAAGTATCATGCTATTTTGGGTTTCGTCCCTCTTCGAAAGGTTTGTTCATTTTCGTTTTCTTAGTTAGGAAACTCGTATTTTTAGTTCTTAAAAAGCAACGATGTTAGATTTTTTGTGAGGTAGCTAACAATGAGCCACGCGTGATGCCAATTTCCATGTTAACTGTGTGCCACATCATTTTTTTTATTCTGAAATCAGATTAATTCCACTTGAACCCAAAGGGAACCCTAGAGAGGCACCGACTTCCTCTTAGGCACGTGCACAGGGCCGACATTGAATGGTGAAAGGTGAAGAAGGTGTTGGGGTGGCTACGGATGGAAGAAGTTCAGTGACCCATACTTAATCTGATTTCAGAAAAAAAGAGAAACGTGACACACAGTTAACATGGAAGCTGACATCGTACGTGGCTCACCATTAGCTACTTTTCAGAAAATCTAACGTTGTTGCTTTTTAAGGATAAAAATACAAGGTTTTTTTAACAAAGAGGATGAAAATGAACAAACCTTTAGAAGAGGGACGAAACTCAAAATAATATGATACTTTAGAGACTAAAAAGATATTTAATCCTATAATAAATAATAAAACATATATTTTTACCATTAACTTTTTAATGCATAACTTTAATTTTCATTTGTCATACATTCTAAATAAATAACTAAATTTAAACATTTGTTTTAAATGTAAGTTAAAGCAAACATATATTTGTGTAGTTTTTTTTTATAGATATAATAAAAGTATGATTATTTATTGTATAATTATGTATAAAACCAACTAATATTTTAAAAATATATAGTGTGTGTTTAACTCTTTACTATGTAAAAATAACAATAAATACCTAGTGCATATATATATAAAAAGCTATAAAAAGTTACAACATTTCAATTTGTTTTGTTTTAATTGAATAAATTGAGCTACTTACTAATAGCCTAATATATTATAAAAAGTTACAACATTTCATGTTACCATCTTTGGGTTGATTTTTTTTCTTAAATACTAATTTACTTACTATTTTTATTAAGTTTGTGTAGTTTAGTCTTATTGAAATTCTAATTTTCATTTGAGTCAATTTAGTCTATTTTTTTAACATTATTTAAATAGTTAATGGCATAGTGAACAAATATGCCAATTACGTGATTTTTTTTAATTTTTTTTATTTTTTCATAATTTAAGAAAATGTACATGTGTCAAGTTAGGATCTTATTACACGACAATAAAAGTGTTACATCTCAGTGTTAATGTCAAATGTGTATTATATATTCAATTTAGTATTTATATTTATTATTTTGATTCACTTTAGTCCTATTTTTGTTCCTTTGCAAATGAAGTTTAAATTTAATTTTTTTATAAATGTTATAATGATATTTTTATTAAAACTCACAATTTTATTGAATATTTACGAAGTTATTTTTAAATCAATTTTAACTATATTATTAGAACTTAATTATTAGATTTATTTATATTTTTTCCACTATAAAAAGAAATAGGATTAGAGTTGGTTTATGATTAAATTTTTTCAAAATTAGAAGAAAAAATCTTAATTTTTGTAAACCAAGTGTAATGTTTTACCGGTAACAAAAGTTATATTTAGGTTTAAACCCTCCGTTGGTCCTCAAGTTTGTATGAAAATCTCAGTTGGGTCCTCAAGTTTTTTTCTGTCTCAATTGGGTCATATTTTTTGTAAAAATGAACACATTTTACCCTAACCGTTAAATTGTAACAAACGGCGTTAGTTGGTGCTGACGTGTTGCATAGTTACGTGGAATTTTTATTACGTGGAATTTTTATTTAATTTGAGAAATTATGATATGGCAACCTTTATGACGTGGTGATGTTTTGACTAAAACCACTCCTCCCTCCCCCTCTGCTTCCTCCCCCATTGGCAACACCGGACTCAACTTTATTCTTTATGGGCGGTTCTCTCTGATGCTGATGCAGTCCAACACTCACTCACGCCATTGCCTACTGTCACACTCCATATGTCTTTCCATCTTCAAGTGCATTCTTCGATGGAAAACGACGAGCATTCTTCGGTGAGGCTTCAAGCGCCTTTGGAGGTGCCAGCGAGGTCCACTTTGATCAAGAGTTTGAAGAAAACGACGTCGGATCATAGAAGTGTGAACCACAAGCAGTTTGAAGCAACTGTTCAAGATTTTAAACCAAAAATGGCTGAAAGTGAAAGGCCGCGTCGTGACTCGGGGGAGCTCGCCGATTCTACTGAGCCCATTTTAACAAGATCACATGCGCCTCGCGTTCCCAAACCGCCACCGAGACCATCGTTGTCTTCTTCATCATTCCCCTCTCACTTTTCTTTCTTTTTATTTTCCTCACCACGTACGCCAAACCTGTGTCGTTTCTCTCTTTCTCTCTCACAGCCTTTCATTGACATTAATGCAGAGCTGTATATTGCAGTAGCAGCATCTGCAAAACCTGACAGTGAAAAAGAATAACACCTTTTTTTACACCTTTATCAATAATATATATTTCATCTAAACAAATGCAAAAGATATACAATAAATTATATAAAACATATAAGTAACTTTCTTTTATTATATTCACTGAAAAAATAATATTTAGAAAAAAGAATGATATATAATATATCAAAGTAAGAATTTAAAATAATAAATATACATGGATTATAATATTATAAACAAATATAATAATAAAAATATAAATTAATAGATCAATAAGTAATCAAAGATAATTAAAATAAAATAAATAAACATAATCGATAGATAAAAAAGATAAATTAAATGAAATAAATAAATACTACTAATGCAGAGATAAAACAAATAAACAAAAGTATTTCATAACTAAATATAAATTAAAAGAAATAATTAAATACGGTCAGTACATAATTAAAAATAAAATAAATAAGATCCGTAAAATTAAAACTAAAATTAAATAAAATAAGTAAACATGTTCAGTTGTAAACGGATATATATTACAAAATAAATAAGAAAAAACTATGTGTAACTGAAGATAAATTAAATAAAAAATAATAATTAAAAATAAGTTAAATAAAATAATATGTAATTCAAAATAAATAAATAAATGAATAATACAAAACACATGAATTTATTAAGATTAATATAAAAAGAGCTTAACATCTTACTCCCTTATTGACATGACAGCCAATAATACTTTAGCTTATTATTAATATAAATTAATTGATTGACAGGACATCAATCAATTTAAGAAAAAAAGAAAAATAAAATAAAAAACAGATTCTCTAGGTTAAAATTTGATTGAAGCTACAAAACATGTACAGTACTCAATAAAGAAGAAACCAGACTGAAAAATTTATGACTGGAGGCAATGATCTTGTTTCCAATGGTGTGGACACCGAGGGATAGAACTCAAGGAGCAAGGTGCAGTGTCCTCAGCATCGTGATTTTTTTTAGGGTAAGGAACGCCCACAACGGAGAAAGCAAAAGGAAGGAGATGAATCTTTGCGCAGGATAGAAGACCAAAACGAAGGAGAAGAAGAGAACGATCGCCATGTCATAATCTCTCAAATTAAATAAAAATTCCACGTAATAAAATATTTTGACATCAACACATTAATTATGCAACACGTCAGCACCAACTAACGCCGTTTGTTACAATTTAACGGTTAGGGTAAAATTTGTTCATTTTTACAAAAAATATGACCCAATTGAGACAGAAAAAAACTTGAGGACCCAACTGAGATTTTCATACAAACTTGAGGACCAAGGGAGGGTTTAAACCTTATATTTATTATAATATAGTTAGAGTTGATTTAAAAATAATTTCAGAAATATTTAAAAAAAATGTGAATTTTAATAAAAATATCAATATTGAATTTATATAAAAGTTGAATTTCATATCAATTTGGAGAGGGACAAAATTGCTTTATTTAAAAGAATAAGACTAAATTGAATCAATATAAAAAATATAAAGACTAAATTAAATATAAGACACTAACATGTGATACTAATATTGACATGTGACAACATGACATGATACTAACTTGAGAGGTGAATTCTTTTAGAAAAAGTAAAGAAAAAATGAAAAAAAAATAAAAAAAATCATAACCTGGCAAATGGAAACCTTATTTACTGTGTCATTAACTATTTAAACGATGTTATAAAAAGTGACTAAATTAACAAAAATTGGAACTTTATTGAACAAAAGAAAAGGAATACATTGAACAAACTTAACAAAAATAGAGACTAAATTACTATTTAAGTCTAAGGGTGTCAAAACGAACTAGTATGACCTATTTAGGTTCGAATTGACCTTTAACCTATGTTAACTTGGTTCAAACTTCGATTCGGATTGACTCTTCTAAATCTTTTATATTAACTTTTCTGGATGGTTGGTCTTTACTGACTTGTTTTGATGTTTGGTCCTAACTAACTTGTCTTAACATTTGATAGAAAACAAACTACTTGTCTCGGATTTGTCTCGACATTTGATCAAGATCAATTTCACTTGACTATAAGTCTCAAATGACTCAACTTGAATATGTACATAGATATTCAAGCAAAAATTTGGAAATATTAGGCCGAGATCAAATTAAGAGTTAAGTATATAGTTTAACAAGAGAAACATTTTAATGAAAAAAAAAGTCGAGTCGCCCAACTTTATTTGGAAAATGAATAGCATTCTGAAAATTACCAACACAATAGAGAGAATGATAGAAAAATAAAGTATAATAAGAAGAGATAATTATTCTTAAACTCATAAACCCCATATAAAGTTTAATTATAAATAAAATTAAATTCCACAATTGCCTCCCGGTCCTCCAAAGTGAACAACACTTTCCTTTTGAACCTCTCCGTAATATTTATCATGGTAACCAACATCATAACATTTAGTATTGTCAGAGAAGTGTTTGGTCATAAAAGATTCAGGTGTATAAACAATTAATGATGCACCTTGAATCTTGGGAGATCTAAAATAAGATTCATGGGTCCTATTTCCATCAGGAAAATGCCCAGATCCCATTGGAGGACTACGACCACCAACGTTGGCTTTTGTTCTCCCACCCCATCCTACGATGGATGCTGACCCTAAGTTCGAGAACAATGCTGCTGGATAATATCCGATGTTTACCTTTCCTGCGCTTATCCACCAATTTTTTGTCTTTAAATCCTAAAAACACACCTCAACTTTTCTCAATAGCATGTCATAAAATATTTCAACTCTTTAATTATATTTACTTAAAAATGTATTTAGAAAAGTAAAATGGATACTAATAATGCATTTAAGAGTCATTCAATTTTAGTCAAAGTGAAAATTTAATTGCATAATTATTTACCTGAGTAATAGCCATGTAAGCCTCATAAGTCGCGCCACCGTAGGTAGATGTGTCAGGGAAATATCCACCAGGGAAGTTCTTCCTGTCAACCTGGACAAAACCTCTACATGCGGTATTGTAGCATCCTGTCTTTTTGAAGTTATCGGACTGTAAAAGTTTTTAGCATTGACTTAAATTTAAAGAAATGGAATATTTGTAGCATAAAGATATAAATAATGATATGTTACTGCCGTTAGAACTTAAAAAACTGTTTTAGAATTGATAATGTATTAAAAATTATGAGATATGATTGTTTAAATAATAAAAGTTTAAAGTATAAATAAAAGTTTTATAAATAGAGTTTTATTATTTCAAAACATTATTTTTTAAAAATCTTTTTTATAAAGTTTTTTTCATTTTCTCTAGGTTTTCTCACCAGCTGTTCTTATGTTTGAAAATTGAAGAGTGCGTGATCTTCAAAGCGAGCTCTTCATTTTTGTCTGATCAGTTTCTTCATTAAAGTAAGTTACTTTTCCATCATTTTCTTGGTTTGTTCGTTCTTTTTTTGCATGTGGCCTTTTTTTGGCTAGTATGTAGTGTTTGAATTCTTTGTTAGTCTTTGTTGATTAGTGAACTTAATGGTATATTCTGATAGTGTTTGTGTTGTTTCTAGGGACACATAGAGCTTTATGCGAGCTAAAGATGTTTTAAGAGTTGTTGATCAGTCTAGTATGTCTCTTAGGTAAGGAAAATTAATTGTGTAGTTTCATGTGATTGATAAATTGTAATTGATAATTGTATGGTGTTTTTTCTGTATGATTGATTTGTGTGAATAAGAATTAATGAGTGGAATTGAAGTTAGGTTTAGAAATTGGTTTACTTGAATTGCATGATGAAATTGAGAATGATGTATGATTGATATTGTAGAGGATGTTATTTGAATCATTGAATGTGGTTTAATTTGAATTAAGCATCTATGTTGGTTGTTGGACTGAAATTACAAGGCTGGACTGGCATAAATCTACATGATGCAGAATTATGTAGACTCGGTGGACGAGAAAATACTTCTTGGATGAAAAGTCGGAGAGTTCATTAACTTGAAAGTGGTTGGGCGAGACAAGTCTCGCTAGGCGAATTTTGTGGGAATTTAAGCCCCAATGATAATCTCGTTGGGAGAGCTATGTGGTCACTTGGCGAGTGTGCTTTTAGGCACTACTCATTGAACAAATATATATTCTTATTGAACAAGATTAATAGAGTTTAACACTATGTTCATATTTTTTCTTCTGGTATATTTACATGTGTGATCTTGTAAATGTTAATATGATGGCGGGTTTATGATTTTATGAATGGTTGGAACCAATCTAAGGAGGATTAGTAGTGATTTTGTTAATGTATGCTTTGACATATGAGGGTTAGAAAGGAGGCATCCTGAATTCTACTAACTATTTATACTTAAAAAGAGTAGAATAAGTTGTGGTAAAAGTTACATGAAATCCTAATCACTGGACTATTGACCATAGACGCAAAGGAGACTGACCTTCTTAATGGTAGGGTGATAACCCTTTTGTTTATAAATATGTAGAGCATATATAACTCATATAGTTTTTTACTAGATGTATGTATATTATATTGCTATAGTTATGATAATGGATGATTATATTAATATTTTATATGTATTTAATTATTTGTTTTGTTTGATTAATTTTATAATGTTTTATTTAATAGTTTTATTTTATCAAATGAGTGTTACCCGAATAAATAAAATTAATTTTATTTAGAAAACTTAATTATAATCTTCTATTAAGTGTTTATTATATGCAAGACACAAACATTCATTTGTCTCAGAGACAAAAGTGAAAAGAATAAGAAAAACCCATACCTAAGATTTATTAAAGTATATTCTCTTCCATGTTTTAGTTCTATAAATTAAATTAGGATTAAATAAAATATAATGATACGTTTTCTTACCGTCCATGATGTATAAAAATGGGTCCTTGCATCACCGTACATTGATGGATGTACCTGATATCAAAGTATGAAATCAATTAGAAATTTTGTTATGTTCGATTTTATCTGTTTTTTAAAATTATTTTCATAAAAACCAATAATTATGATATTTTTTCTTTACTATAATAAAAAATTTATATTATATTTATTTTAATTATTTTATTCTTTATTTACATCTATAACTCATAAATTTTAAAAAAATATTATTATTTCAAATAAAATAGATATTAAGAAAAAAATAAAAAATATTTTAAATGCTCTATAGAATAATAATCTTTAATATGAACACAAATAAAAATACCTAATTTTATATTGACATTTAAGACACAAATTAAATGACATAAACTTAAAAAAAAAAATCATAAATACTAACTCACATGCCATCCCATAGTTATTCTGTTGGAAGATTCAACAGGTCCATTTTCAACCCATATATGAGACATAGATATTTGACCTTTCTCAACTTTTGGATTATAAAGGCTACATATCCCATTAACTTGATAAAAAGGAGAATGATTTTGTGGAACAAATGCTTCTGCAACCTGCAAAAATTGAATATATATTCAAATAACTAATCAACTTAAAATATAATTTATAGAATAAACAATTAGTATTGTATAATATCTTACGTGAACACCGGGAATGTCTTTAATCAATATATCATCTAATAATTTTTCTTGAGAAAAATTATATTTCATTCTTTGTATAGGAACTGTTCCTTGTGGACATTCTTCGTTGTCAAGATCAAACATGGATCCGATTTGTGAATTATTCACCAATGTTTTTTCAGTTAAATTTTCAAAGGTGGGTTTTATCTGGAAATAAAGGAACGAAAATTAAAATTTAGAAAAAAAATATAATAAAAAAAGATTGAAAATTAAAACTAAAACATTAAAAGATTTTAAAGTTGAACCTTTTCTATATAATTAAAGGTTTTTATTACCTGGAATCTATGATTTTTTAATAAAGGATGATCAAAGACTGGTTGTTGGTAAATATTAATGCAGTCAACAATGCCTCCAAATTCTGTCTATAAAATCCAAAAAAAAGAATAAAATTAGTAATAGGTATAATGTGATAAAGTTAGAAAAAAACAAAATAATTTAAGAAGATTATAAACTACATAAATAGTCTTGATTGGAGTCTTATCACTGAGGTTTGGTTTTGTCTCAAACTCCAAATCTTCCCTCAAGGAATCTTGAATACCATCAACATTATGACTAATTATCAAACACAAGCACACAAAAAAGAACAATATATTCGTCATCCTTTTCTCAACTCTCATACTTGATAATCTATCTATATATACAGAGCAGCAGTATAGGATAGAGATTCAATAGTAAGTGAAATGACATACTCTTCCTCCTAATTCTAATCCTTGACTATTTTAGAAAGACTAATCAGGTAATAAATTACTTGACATTAATTGGGTAGTAAATGCAATTACTTGTTTTTGAAAAAATATTAATATTTTTTCAGGAACGTTTCTTTCTATCATATTTAATAATGATTATTTATATAAAAAAATATTATTTGTAAGTAGTGGGTTGAATTTTATTACTTTTTGAAAGTTATAATTATTTCATTATTGATTATGAGAGATCTTTTTGATAGGAGTTATTTGACTATTGTAACTAGCTGAATGTAAAAGGTCATGACTAGGTTTATAAAATAAGTGTAATAGGCAAAGTAAATAAATAGATATACTCAACCAAAAGTAGAAATGGAATACTGTCAACACTCAATTTTGTCCGGATAATTTTTAATAAAAAAAATATATATTTCTTTCTTTTTTATGATGTTTACTTCATTTTATTTAATTTCACTTGGTTTTATCGATTATTATGTTTGAGTTGATTTTATGTGATATGATTTAATTTTATTTTGTTAGATCTTATATGATTTTACTTTATTTAATTTGGTTTTATGTGATTTTTAATTATATTTTATGTTATGTTGTTTTATTTGTATTTTTATGTGATCTTAGATTTTATTTTTTACGTTTTTTCTTTATTTATGGAATGATTTGATTTGATATTTATTTTGTTTTAATTTAAATGGATAGCATGTAATTTTATTTGATTTGGTTTAATGCGGTTTAATTTTATTTGATTTGTGTCAAATTTACTTTATTTGATTTTGTCTTCCTTATTTGGATTTATTTCATGTGATTTCATGTGATCTTGTTTCTGTTAGTTGTTTTTAGTTTTAGTTAATTTTGTTTGTTTTAAAACTGTCAGGCCTCAGAAAAAAAAAAAAAAAAAAAAAAAAAAAAACGTGGCAGCCTGAGAGCGCGCCACCTCACCGACGCACGTAAAGTCAGCAGCGTCTGACACACGCTAACAGACGCGTGAAATTTAGTCAAAACGTAGTGGGAATTGGCAGAAGGCTGTCAGCGTTAGTGGACGTGCGCTGGCAATGGGAACGCACGCTGGCAAGGTGGAAAAACGGATATGAGACTCTGATAAATCCTCCACCCTCCACACGCTCCACCATTTTCGTTTCTGAATTCTCTTCCTTCTCTCTTCACTCTCTGCACCTTCTCTCTAAGGAACCACCGTTTCATCTCCTCCAATTCTGGGATCCGGCAGCGGAAGGACGAACGTCATCCAAGGCTTCCAGAAAAGCCGTTCGTTTCAGACTGAGCTGGTAAGCCTTTTTCCCACTCTCTGGACGTTCGTTTTCCGCGTATGCAAACTCAATTCTGAGTTGTGCGTTCGTCCTTTCTTAGTGTAGCGTAATTCTGATTTGGCGGTTGGGCTCGTTCATTATAGCTTGGTTTAACGAGCGTTGACGAGCGGAGGATTTATAGTGGAAAGGAGAAATTGTGTGCGTCAGTGGACGTTCGTCATTCCAGGTAAGGGAAGCTTATTTGATTTAATTCATGTTGTGTGCTTCGTTTGAACGTTCGTTAATTACTGTGTGAATATAATGCATGATGATGGTGTGATTTGAGTTGCATGAACGTTCGTTATTTACTGAGTGAAAAATGATATATGACTAAGTTTACGTATGTTGTATGAAATATATGAGATTTGGATGATATGGATTATATGAAGATTGTAAATTGTACCATGACATGAACGAATGGAATTTATGAACTTGTATAATGAGAAATGAACTGAAAAATGAATTTTTGTAAGAATTTTCCCTATGAAAATGCACATCCGTACTGAACGGTCATTGACCGTTCGGTTTTTATCTTGTTTTGGACGAGCGTCCTCTTATCTAAAAACTATGCTTAAGCGTTCGTCCATATACTAAATTGAACGTTCGTCCTCATCTTATATTGAACGTTCGTCCTAATCTTATATTGAACGTTCGTCCTAGTCTTATACTGTACGTTCGTCCGAATTGGTGTTCAGTCTTATGCTGAACGCTCCCTCTAATAAGCGCTCGGTCTCACACTGAGCGTTCGTCCTAATGGTGCTCGGTTTTGAACTGAGCGTTCGTCCAAATTGGCGCTCGGTTTTGAACTGAGCGTTCGTCCAAATCGGCGCTCGGTTTTGAACTGAGCGTTCGTCCAAATGGCGCTCGGTTTTGATCTGAGCGTTCGCTCTAGTTGGTGCTCGGTCTCTAACTGAGCGTTCGTCCTAATGGTGCTCGGTTTTGAAAGGAGCGTTCGTCCTAAAAATGAGGCTCGGTCTTACACTGAGCGCTCGCTCAAAATGGTGTTCGGTTTTATTGAAAAACCGTACGTCCAACTTCAGATTTACCACGTTCGTTTTCTGATTCTTAACGACCGTCCGTTCATTCAATTGAATTTTTCAATTAAATAACGTTCGTCCAATGAACAGTGTACGTCATGGAAATTCTGCCGTTCGTGCTCGTATTCGAACGAGCGTCTCTTGGTCTTGCTCACAGCGTTCGTCCTTAGTCTTATTCGGGACAGAACGTTCGTTTTTGATGATTTCCTTATAAATGATGAAAATGGATATGAATTGATGAGTAATGAATGATGAACAGTATACGAGATGAAAATGAAACTATGATTATTGAACGAGGGTTCCAGGTAGGAACGACTCAGATGAAAGTTGAAATTCGTAAAGTATGACTGTGGGAAGTTAATGCTGGCTGTTCAATCCTGATATTCCGTGAGTGATCGTCCTCAAGTAGAGGCGCACGTCATGCGTGGGAATGGCAGGAGGTCGTCGTCCTTAGAGGTACTTTGGACGGACGTACTAACCTCGGGTGGCAGCTGATGAGAATGCCAGTTACCACACCACCCGGGTGCACGAACGCCTGTAACTACGCAGAATTCATACAGTCCGGACAGTCAGTCGTGTCGAGTTTTATTTTGTGCATGCGTTATAATGTCTTGATGTGTGATAAATTATGTAATGAATTGTATGACTGATGCATGAGTTAAATTAAGTAAGCTTACCCTTTCGTTTCCTTGTGTTGTCTATTGTCCTTGTACGTCCGTCTTGTCATTGCAATGATCATCCGTGTGGATGTGAGCAGAGGGAGACGAGCGTTTGGAAGAGGCGCTGAATGAAGAGAACCTGGTTGATGTCGAAGTGAAGACCGAGCAGTGAGGCGCTCGGCCAGTTATGTAGCCAGTATTAGAGTGGTCGTTCGACCATCTTGTCTTGTTATTTTATTCCGATAGACCGTTCGTTATTTGTGCTGTGTAAACCGTTCGGTCAAGTTTCGTGTACGTTCGGCTTTTTCATTTGTAACTCTGAAGACGTGCGGCTTTGCACGTCTGTTTTGTTATTATTGTAAGACTGTACTCAAGGACGTTCGTCCTTGAGCGTTGTTTTGTTTTAGTTGGAAAACTGTACTGAAATATTATTAAATGTGATTTTCTGATTTTATGGTTTATGCTGTATTTTTGGGATGTCACAAAAACTTACTTTATTTTATGATTTCTTGTGTTTCATTTTTATTTCTATTTTAGTTTTATTTATCTTAATTTGTTTTATTTATGGAATTAGTTGATTTTGATTAATGTGATTTAATTTGGTAGTAATTTTATTTGATTTGAGATTCCAATGTGTCTTCTGTTGATAATCTTCCTATTGCACCTTTAGACATTGCTCCTTTCCAATTATTCTCCAACGTGCCATTCATTGTTCTCCTCAGTCAATCACTTTCATTTCCTAGCCGCCCACTAAGTTTTGCAATCATACTTTCATTTCTCCTCTTCCACCAATTAACTTAATCCTTCGTTTGTTGCAAATAATTTCTCCCATCAACCCATATAATTTCACAAAAAGCCTGAATCAGATCAACAGGAAGCAATCAGGAAGCTGACAGATACCATCTAATTTTATATATACCAATTGAGGTATCACATGGAGAACAGTTCACCAATTTCTACCTTTACCAACCCTCCAATGAGAGTTTGCCGACAGTCTTCATCTCTGTCCATTTAAAGAAGAAGGAAGCCATAACCAAAGGGGGAAGGAGCTCTTTAATTCTCACCTCTCCACTACAAGAATTCCTCTTTCACTCCTTTCATAATCTCCTTCATCCTATATCTCCTAATTATAACCTCTCCATCACCTACCAATTCAAGCTCTTTTCCAGAAACCAATTCTTTACTCATCCATAATCTCTTCCTAATCAAATGGCAATCTCTTTTCCAAAACAAACATTATTCTCCTTCCAAATCAGATTCAATTGCTGTGCTTTCATTCCTTAATTCACCCCTTAATTCAATAAGAAAAAAAAAACCAGATAAGTCAGAACCTTTTCCTTTTATCTATCAGAAATAAACCATCGGATACACCTTCATCCTTCACTCACGGGTTCACACAGAGACCAATCATCCCTTTCAGCTTCAACTCCATCTCTTACCTATTAAAAAAGATTCCAAAGTCATTTCATAAATAAATAAAAAAAAAGCATACTAAGAAATAGAAGAATAGAAAAGAAGAGAGATCGCAATCATGTAAATAAAATAAAACAAAGAAAAAAAAAATCAAACACAAAAAGACAGACTTTGATAGCAGGTACAATGGCTGGCTTCCGGCGAGACTTGAAGAGATTCGCGGTGGAGCTTCAGGTATGATTTTCATTTTGATAGGTTGGATTTGTGGTTTAGGTTGTTTTGCAGATAAAGTTCGAGAGGCCATGATGGCAAAGAGATGAAAGCAACCACCAAGTTCAACGTCGGTGATATTGCCGACTTTGAAGAGGCTGAGGAAAGAAGGAGAAGTTGTTGGTGTCTGGTGGCTTCATGCGGAAAGCAAGGAAAAGAAGGCTTATGTCTTTGCTACGAAGAAAACAAAATGGGAATAAGAAAGCAATTTTATTTTCTGTCATCGGAAACAAAAGAGAATATGGACCTGGGCCCAAGATTCACTAGCGATACCTCTAAACAAACTTGCTGCACCCATCTTCAATGGGCCTATAACACTCATGCGGTACCCTTATTTCAAAATTGAGCTTGGTTCACAATCTTTTTTTTACTACTTGCATTAATTCTATCTCTGTATCTGTTATTAATTTTTATTAATTTTTTTGTTTTGGGTCTGCTTTATTTATTTGTTTCGTATACACCCTTGATAATCCCACTGTGTCTTGTGTCTTGTGTCTTGTTTCATTTTCATTCACGATATTATAAATATTTGGTCTGAGCATTCACTTTTAATAAAAAAATACTCAAAATATAAAATAAACAAAAAAGCCGTGTGAATGCTCGTGCGATCGTACGCATCAGCCTAGTGCTCATTACGTAAAACAATAAAAACGAAGAAAAAGCCGTGTAAGTGCTCCTGCGATCGTACGCATCAGCCTAGTGCTCATTATGCAAAAATTTAAATATTACATAAAAAAAATACCAAAAAAATATAAAATCTTCAAAAACCAAAAACATCAACACTTTCAAGCAAATAAACAATCTTCCTAGCCAGAACGTGATCCTTGATTCTCCATCAAAAGTGGAGATACGTAGGAGCAAGACCCGTCCTTATCAGGTTCACTTTCCCAAAAATCCAAATTTATCCATAATCAATTTCTCAAACAATTTTCAAACAAATTTTCAAGCAGTTTTCTAAGAGAACTACGTAACCCTGATTTTTCATTCTGAATGAGAATACGTAGGAACGAGGTCAATCCTTGTCGGGTCCAAAAAAAACTAAAAAATACATTTTGTTTCTTTAGAATTTTATTTTAGGGGAAAGTTAAACATTTTGAAAACCACATCATATTCGCGTATTTAGTTAAAGGAGTAAACCTTAAGGCAGGCGTTGTAGGATGCTAATACCTTCCCTACACGTAACCGACTCCCGAACCAAGAATCTCAGTTTCGCAGACCATGTCTTATCATTTTATGGTTTTTCCAGAATAAACTATGGTGGCGACTCCAAAAAATCTCTTTTTCAAAACCGTTTTTCTTTTTCGGGTCGTCGTCCTGTCGCGATTCCGGTTGCGACAAATACATTTTGCTAAAAAAAATTGTTTGAGGTTTTCTATCTCATGGGTTCTTGATAATCCAAAATTTTTGAGTTTTTAACAAAGGTCTTTCTTTTCTTTTGTGTTTAAACTCTTATGCTTATATTCTGTCTTTGGAAATGTTACGTCTGTCAATTTTCATTATGATTTCTTATTATTTTTTATTTTAAATAATTTTCAAAAATTATTGTTTATTAACATTCTAACCTAAATTTATATTCATAAAAGAATCCACCTCTTTGGATTCACATAGAAAATTCTTACTTTATTTTATTAAAATTATTAACTTTGATAAAGTTTATTTACAATTTAATTAAATTTTAAACATCTAATTTTTTTAAATAATAGAAATTTTAATTCTTTAAAATATTAATTAAATGTTATAAATAATTATATAATAAATAGTAAAACATATATTTTTACCATTAACTTTTTAATGCATAACTTTAATTTTCATTGGTCATACATTCTGTAACATCCCAAAAGAATAGCTGAACACTATATATAAGAATCATCACATAATAATAATAATGTAGGTTGACTTACAACTATCCTAAAATAACCATAAATTTAAAACTTTACAAAATTCTATCCTAATACAAAACTATATACATGACCGAACGGTCCCTACAAAACTATACACACAACCGATCGACCCTAGTCTAAGTAGTTGGATCCTCTCCATCCAGCGTTTGCTCTAGAGAACACTCATCATCCTCTGTTTACACCCACAATATGATCATTGCAAAGAAGAAATACCAAACGGACAACATATACAAGACAAAAAAGAAGGGTAAGCTAGTGTAATTTAATAGTCATGTGAGCATACGATTCAAACAAACAGATCAGATAATCATACACATGTATAAAACATATAAACACATATCGACCGACCACTTTAACTTGACCGCCCAGACTAGTATGAATATGTAGCTTTGGTCGTTCGTGCATTCGTGGGTGTAGTAACTGGAAACCCATCAGCTGCCACACGAGGTTAGCCCGTTATCACTCACCGTAGGTCACCTCCTAGGCTAGGGCCTCCTACTATTCTCACAACATGACTTACCCATCTCTACTTGAGAATTAATTGATGACCAATCACTAAGACATTCTTCCATGGAATTCTCTTTCATAACAGTTGGAACATAATTCTTTATATCAACATCTACTCCATTATTTATACATGTTCATATAACTGAATTTAAACAAGTTATTAAACAACAATGGAAACCACATGCAAGACCAAACACTCTGCGTACTTTAGAGACCAAACAGTTTCTCACTACCCCAAATAACAGGACTGAATGGTCCATAATAGGTAAGACTGAAGAAGTGGCCGAACACTATTAAGGATCTAACTCTAATGTAAGGCCGAATACAGTTAAACACTAATGTAATACCGAATACTATGGTGAGACCGAACACTAGAATAACCAAATCACCAGAGCTAAACCGAACACTTATAACTTAGGCTGAAAACTAAGAACCTAGATCGAATACTCAAGTAAGACCAATCACGAAAGCATGACCAGAATGGTCATTAACAAGTGAGGCCCATAGGAGGCCGAACGTAGTTAAGACCGAACACCAATACAAACCGACTACTATTAAGACCGAACGCTAGTACAAAACCGAGCACTACTAAGACGAACGCTAGTACAAAACCGAGCACTATTAAGATCGAACGCTAGTACAAAACCGAGCACTACTAAGACCAAATGCTAGTACAAAACCAAGCACTACTAAGACCGAACGCTAGTACAAAACCGAGCACTACTAAGACCGACACTAATACAAAATTGAGCACTACTAAGATCGAACGCTAGTACAAAACCGAGCACTACTAAGACCGAACGCTAGTACAAAACCGAGCACTACTAAAAATGAACGCTAGTACAAAACCGAGCACTACTAAGACCGAATGCTACTACAAAACCGAGCACTACTAAGACTGAATGGTCATGAACTGGGTAGACTCTAAAGAGATCGAACCCAGTTAATGACCAAGTACCTGAATCTAGCCGAGCGGTCAACAGCGAACGGTCAACTTTCTGCCTAATTATGTAGAACTTCTGCAGAATTAAGAACACACTAGAATTTACCAAAACTAAACATTTTTCCCAACTTCTAATCATCCATACATGATTCATATACCAATTTACACTTATCCAAGATTACCTAAACCTTTCTAACATCATTTCAAAGAATCCCAAACCAAAATTCACTTTAAATTCTACATAATCCACAACTCAATAACCACAACATTTATCATCCCACACAAACAATGACAAACACACAAACATTCAATTTCACACACATGCAAAATTGTCAAAAAAAAAATTTCATACATCATCAACCAATCAATTAAATTAACTAGCTTCCCTTACCTCTTAACCGAACAGAAAGCTTTTAACACCTTCAAGAAATTGCTTGATCCTTAGGAAAATCTAAGAACACCTACCAATCATCGATTGGAAAGAGGAGACCAACAGTAGGTTCAAAAATGAAATCAGAATTTGAGAAAAGAGTCTGATAAACACATGCAAACAGAATTTTCTCTTGCATGCATAATAAAACAGAATCACTAAGAGGAGATGATGAAACTTACTAACTCTAAACACTAAACCGATTGGTGGAATGGAAAGCTCTTGACACCCTGATTGCTTAGGCACGATCTGATTGTTGAACAGATGAAGTGAGATTGAAGGAATCTAGAGAGAAGGAAGAGAAAATAAGGGAGTAGAAGAATTTGGAGAGATATAGTTGTATTCAGAGAATGGGACGAGACTTTTGAAACTTTCATATTTTAATCTAAACCGTTCAGTCTCATCCTTTGCGTACACCTATCTACTCTAAACTTCTTTAAACTCTCGGCTCTTACACATTTTAAATAAATAAATACATTTAAACATTTATTTTAAATGTAATTTTAATGCAAACATATATTTGTGTAGTTTTTTTGTATAGATCAAATATAATAGCGTATGATTATTTATTGTATAATTATGTATAAAAACGAACTAATATTTTAAAGAATATATATATATATATATATAAACTATATATTTATTTTAATTGTATAAATTGGGCTACTTACTGAACGCCTAATATATTATAAAAAGTTTCAACATATCATGTTGCATTTTATTATTATTTTTCCTAAATACTAATTAAGTTCCTACTTTTGAGTTTATTGAATATAGTCTTAATTTTGTTTTTCAATGGAGTAT
Source organism: Vigna umbellata (assembly GCF_029865625.1). Lineage (NCBI taxonomy): Eukaryota > Viridiplantae > Streptophyta > Magnoliopsida > Fabales > Fabaceae > Vigna > Vigna umbellata. Next base: position 53,184,185 of record NC_142168.1, on the reverse strand, counting down.
TAATTTTAGTCAATTTAGTTTTTTTATTAATATTTTAGGAGTTCTCTAAATAGTTTCTCTAAAATTTGATACTTAAAATAGAACTGAAATTATATATTTCTAAACTATCCAAGACAGTGCTCAACCGTGCACTTATGGTCTTATAATAGAGGTTTCCTTCCTACGTGAGTTTGTTTTTTGGTTAAGTCTCATGCTCTGATGTTCAATTCCTAAGATAATTCTTGGAGAAAGAGTCTTCATGACTCAATTGCAGGTTTAGTTCTTGAGGTTTTCTCTTCCAAAAGGTTTGCTCTTTGTAAGTCAACTTTAATTCCACCGCTTAGTTGCATCATTCACAATTTGTCTAGAATTGCATAATTTTCATCTAATTTCTCTGTTTTTCCACTTTAGCTTTGATAAGTTTCAAATTACGCTTAGTTTTAGGGTCTAGGAACACTTCTTTTGACAACTCTACTACATTTATTTTAAGTTTTTATGTAATTTTCATTTCTTTGAGTGAAATTTTTAGTTTTAGTAAAAATGTGCTAAATTAGGCATTTTAGAGTAAATTTTAGTTTAGTTAGTCTTAAGTCTTATAGATAGTCCAAGTAGTGTTATATAGACTAGTGTAGTTGTTAAGACAAAATCGTCTACAAGACTAAAATGTCTAAACACTCTCATATGTTTTGAAGTTTTACAAAACAATATTAAACGAAATGAGAATACAAAGATGTTTTCACTAGAATACCAGAAAAGTTGAAAATAGGTTATAAGTTAAAAATTATGAAAACCTAGTAACTTAGGAAAGTCTTAGAAAAACACTTAGGCTTAAACTAGAAACAATACTAAAAGATTCCTAAAGTTAAAGCGTCAATGAGAGTTGTGCTAAATGCAAAAACTATACCAAAAGGTAATAAGTCAAACTCTCAAATAGATACGAATGTAATAATGATGATAATTTTTTTTTGGTAAGCCCTTTAAGAGTCTCCATTAATATTAGAAAAACTTATAAAAGACAAAATCGCTAAATGCTTTGGCTAAAGAAAGCAGAATCTTAAAAAGCGTTTACATCCGAATAGACGATATCATGAGCTAATCCATTCACTTCATCCAATGATGAAGTATTTAATCAATGTTTGGTATCTTAGTGAGAAGCTTAAATGATAAAATGCTACCCAAATAATAGAAAACACTTTGTTGTTCTAAACAAACATTAAATGTTATTAAATACTCAACATTCAAAAACAACAAAAAGTAATAATAGAAAACACATATCCATAAAATAATTCAAAACATATTCAAATACATGAAAGTTTAGAGGTTACATCTTCTCCAACAACAAATGAGTTTAGTTCTCCATTGTCATGGAGAACATAGGTGTACAATGATGGAAGAATGAGATAAAAACCCTAGAAAGAGAAGAGGATAGCTCCCGCATGCTAAATTTGCCTCCAAAGGGTCGAAAAGTGTGTTTCTGAGCTTCAACCATCAAAAAGATGTAAATCCTATGGCGTGCAAGTCCTTAAATAGATCAAAATTGGATCATGGGTCCAACACGCTAGCGCTCAGCGCCCTTACTTAGGGCAATCGGGCGAGCTTGCGAGAAAAGTGGCGCTGAGGGACTTGAAAGGGGCAACCATACGCTCAACAGTGCATTGAAATTGGCGCTTAGTGCCCTTGGAAGGGTGCTCAGGCGTGCTGCTGTGTAGAGTGGCGTTGAGGGCCCCATAAAGGGCAACCAGGCGCCCTATGCTGGCGTTGAGGGCCCTAGAAAAGGGCAACTAGGCGTGGTTGCGTGAGCTCCTGCACCCAAGGCCCTAGAAAAGGGCAACCAAGCGTCCTGCGACCTTCTGTAACCTTCTCTTCTGGTGCTTTTTTCTGTCCTTCTTGGGTTCCAACTTTGTGATACCTCAACTCCTCTTCCAATTCATTCCAATAACCTACAAAATCTAGGAAATTTAGTGATAAAATGATTAAGTATAACCTCAACTCTCTTATTCACAAAAATAAACTTAAAACAAGAGTTTAACCAAGTTTCAAAGTCAAAAAGAATTGATTTAGTATCAAAATTGCATCACAGATAACAGTATATTCAACCGTTATCAGTAGGTTCAATTAAGTGCTTCCAATTTGTGTAGATCCTTGGTGTTCGTTCTTGTCCTTTCTTAAAATGCCTATTGTAGAAGGAAGTGAATGTGACTGAAGTGAAGACTGGTCAGCGGGGCTAGCTTGCGTTTTGAGATCAGCCAGAAACTAACGAGTAAAAACCTGGAGGTGTGACAACTAAAAGGGATCAAGGAAAAAATATTCAAAATGAATATTCAAGTGAAACCAATCAAGGAGAAGATCGAGATAGACAGCATAACTAGCTGATGTGTAGAGGTCGGTCGAAAACCTAACAAGTTGGTTTTTGAATTCCAATAAGCAAAGGAAGAAAGCAGCTTTGTCGTCAAAGAGACCAACAAGTGTCGAGCTTTTCAGGAGGAGGTGATTAGGGTATTGTAATGTCGATTTGCCCTTATTTTCTTATTCAGATATTAGGATGCCAAATATTGGGGACGTTGAGTTCCTTTATACTTGGTGCTTTTGATTTTGTACTCAAATATTGGGATGTTGAGTTCCTCTGTACCTAGTGGCTCTTGTTTTTGTTTGATTAATTTTATGACTTGCCTCACTTAGAGGTCATTTTGTGTCTCTCTTAGAGGTCTTTCCTCATGTTACAAAGTAACTTAAGTGCTAACTTTGTGGTGTTATCCCATGTTACAATCTAGTAACTTGAGTGTTAACTATGTGGTGTTTTCTCATGTTACAATCTAGTAACTTGAGTGTCAACTATGTGATCTTTTCTCATGTTACAATCTAGTAATTTAAGTGTCAACAACATGGCCTATTCTAATGTTACAATCTAGTAAATTGAGTGTCAACTCTGTTGTTTTTTTTCATATTATAATCTAGTGACTTGAGTGTCAACTTCGTGGTCTTTTTTCATGTTACAATCTAGTAACTTGAGTGCCAATTTTGTTGTAGTTTTTCATGTTACAATCTAGTAACTTTGATGTCATCTTTGTGATCTTCTATGAATGTTGAGAAACATGCGTATGAATAAAAATATGATTTTTATTACAAATCAAGTTGTGTCACATTAAAACCTTGCTCGACAACACCCAACTTTGGGAAAAAATTGGTCGAAGGAAAAAGAGTATACACATCCTCATAATACATCTTTAAAGTCAAAAGAAAAGTAAAGACGAAAGGAAAAAATGCTCATATAACCATGAGACATTTAGTTGTAATATTCTTTTAAATGTGTAGTGTTCCATTTTTCTCGAGACAAGTTTTCCTTTAAGCTCTTCTAACTTGCACGCATCGTTCTATAGGGCATCCACTATGTGGTATAACTCATCCGAGATATTTGAGAGTTTGCCTTTTGCTTTGTCTTTGCGGACTTCAACTTTCTATGCTTTGGTTTTCCTTTCTCTATGGTTATATTTTTACAAAGTTCAATGTGCGATCGTAGTTTGTGATACCACTAGTCAATAGTCATTGTGACCATAAAGAATCATAACCAAATAACTAAAAAAATAAAAGATCCCAAGTAAATAAATGTTTTGGGAGTAGAATGTTTGCTTAGCTTTTGGACGTTTTGTCTTTGTGCCTTCTTAGGTGTTCTATCCGTGGACGTTTATCTTTGTTATCTACTCTTAAAGTTTGTCTTGAGGTGACCTCGATGATTACCTTTCCATTAAATTTCTCTACCCCTTAGACTTTATTGTGGAAAGGTCCATAATGAAATACAGTTCATCCTGGTTGGGTTCTAGTTTTCTTTCTACTTGAAGTTTTTGAACGTCGCTAGACTTTCTATAGACTAGGTGTAACTTTTGGTTCGTTCATTCTTGGATCCAACTATTATAACATTAGGTTGTTCATCTGCTTAACCATATTATTTCTTACACGAAGTTGAATATCTTGGTCATCTCTCCAACTCAAAGCTTGGGCGCTCTTTTAGGGGCGCTGAGCGCCAGTTTTCTAGCAAGCTTGCCTGGGCGCCCTGAGTGAGGTGTTGAGCGCTGACGATGTTGGTTCATGATCCAATTCAGCTATATATAAGGACGTTGTCGTCCTAGAGGGAGTATCTTTTGACAGAAGTGACACAAATTTAGACTTTTCCAACTCTCTAGAGGCAGAAGTGGATGCAGAAGCTCTCCTCTTTGGTTTTTAGGGTTTATCTTTCATTCTCATTCCATTATTCATCTAGTTTCTCCATGACAAGGGGGACCTAAATTCAATTTGTTGTTGGGGGGATGATGTAACCTTGTGAACTCTCATGTATTTGAATTGGTTTTAATTGATATATGCTTCTTTCATCAATTGTTAGGGATTTTCTCATTTGCTCTATGCTTGTTATGTTTTGATCATTCATGGCTTGATTTTATGGTCTTCTTTGTTATTAGGGATGCAAGGGATTGTGGTCTAGTAATTAAGGATAGACTTTCTTCGCCGAGGGATCGGGCTTTAAGTAATTTAGAAAGTGATATTAACAATTAACTGAAGAAAATGAATTCTTATATGCATGAGAGTAAACTAGGGGAAGTCTAAACCCAACAACATACTCATCTCATATAATTACAATATCATTCATTCACCTTTGTGTTTTTCTTCAATTGATCAAAAGTGCATTCATATTTAATTTATTGTTTTTGTATTCAAAACCCTAAATTGTTCTTAAAAGTCTTAATTAGTTAAGTTATCACATGATTGTTTAGTGTCGTGAGTCTCTTGGGAAATGATACTTGGTCTTACCAATTATTATTACTTGATACGATTCGGTACACTTGCCAAGGTCTTAACAAGGTCCGTCTTCAGAGTGATGATGGCCGAAAAGTCCTCGATCAGGATTTTAATGCCATGTGTAAGGTGGACATAATCCAAGTTGTACGATGATCTTGCATCGACTATGAGGTATCACACCATCACAATTTGATGTACATTAGTGTTCAGAAGTTTGTTAGCTGGTCGATGTACCCTTTGGTGTGAACTCATTCATCGATAACCCGAGCAGAGGTTTTGGGAGGGGTTGAATTAGGGTAGCTAGAATGTCCAACTTTGTGAAGGCATGCCAAAATAGTACATGGTCAAGCTACCCTAGTTTGTCAGGACCTTGTGGACTCGTTAGTTAGGGATGGTTGTCGTGATGGCAACCAGGTCATCTTGATCTAAGTCGTTCACAGAAAAATCTTCATCGGAGAAGGTTATAAGTGGTAAGTGTCATGGGGAACTGGTTCTTAAGTTGGTGCTTCTTTGGTATATCTTTTGTACAACAAAGGAATTTCCTCCCCTATGAAACCTTTAGCGATTGTGTTGATGCCACCCCTTTCCTAAGTAGGATTAGATTGGATGATCTGGATCTGAACAACTGGCTGCACTTGTTCAGTTGTTGATCTTGGAAGGGATTAGGATTTAGAGGACCATGTTAGGCTAATCAAATTGTCCTCGGCCCTGACCCCGACCTATGAAGGAAGATTTACCTGCAAAAGACTGTTTGACGCTTAAGATAGTAAGAACGTACCTGCAAAAGACTCTTCGATACTCAAGATAGTACGAATGTGAGATCATTATTTATAAAAGAATAAGAACGAGTTTCAGTGTGTTTTCCTGATGAAATGCATGTATGTATATAAGGATTCGAGGACCCATGTCGTTCATGTGGTTTAAATAAAGAATATGCCTATTAGAGACATTCTATTAAAAGACATTTAATGATTATTTAAAGGATATAAAAAAATTGTTAAAATTTTAGTGATGTATGTCTAAAAATTCACTATTTAAAAAGGTTTAAAAGTTGTTATTTAATAAAAATAACTCATACTAAATAAAAATAATTAATAATAATTAATGATAATTAATAATAATTAATGATAATTAATAATAATTAATGATAATTAATGATAATTAATAATAATTAATGATAATTAATAATAATTAATTATAATTAATTATAATTAATTATATGTAATTATAATTAATAATAATTAATTATAATTAATTATATGTAATTATAATTAATAATAATTAATTATAATTAATAATAATTAATTATAATTAATAATAATTAATTATATGTAATTATAATTAATAATAATTAATTATAATTAATAATAATTAATTATAATTAATAATAATTAATTATCGAATTGAAGGAGGTGTTTTCACAATTATAATATATATTAATTATTACTTAAACATACCATGTGTATTTCAATTTTATGGCACTGACCTAACATTTTAAGATTTACACCGTCCATCATCCAATGTAAACAGAAAACCAATTTTTTCTCCACATAACCAAACAGAATTTGTTACAATAAGCTTATAATGTAGAAAATTTGTATCAAAAGTAAAAAACTTAATTTTTTATAACTTTGTCTCAAAATTTATTTTAGATGACTTTTTCTATCCAAGGAATTTGTTGAACTTCAAATAATTTTAAGGGTTAAATATGCTTTTAGTCCCTGACCTATCAATGATTTTGAGTTTCGTCCCTCTTTGAAAAGTTTGTTGATTTTCATCCTCTTAGTTTGGAAACTCGTATTTTTAGTCCTTAAAAACCAATGCCCTTAAGTTTTCTATGAGTTGGTAAACGGTGAGTCACGTGTGATGTCACATTCCGTGACTACTTTTAATTGACGTGACAGTAAAGGTGTGGTGGTTGATCAGCCTGGTAGGTGGTCGACCACTCGGTCTGGTGGTCGGTCGGCATGGTGGGTGGTTGCCCTGGTGGTCGGCCTCTCGACCTGGTGGTCGGCCACTCGGTATGCTGGTCAACCACTCGATTTGGTGGTCGGCCTGGTGGTCAGTCAGCCTGGTAGTTCCAGGAGACTGTACCTTCAAAAGCTTAAATAATGAGTGGCCGACCGATCACTAGACCGAGTACCAGACCGAGTGGCCGACCATCAAATCGAGTGACCCACCTTCCACCAGACCTTTACTGTCACGTCAATTAAAAGTAGTTAGGGAAGGTGGCATCACACATGGCTCATCGTTTGCCACCTCATAGAAAACTTAATGTTGTTGGTTTTTAAGGACTAAAAATGTGAGTTTCCAAACTAAGGATGAAAATGATCAAACCTTTCGAAGAGGGACGAAACCCAAAAATGACTTCATAGTTAAGGGACTAAAAACATATTTAACCCTAATTTTAATCAACAAAATAATTTTAATATGTAATTGCTTGTTTGGTCGTCCGCACTTACAAGAGTTACATCATAAGTTAAAGGCTTAATTACCTACTTAGTCCCCATGTTCGGAGGTAATTTTCTGTTTAGTACCCGGTTTTAAAAATGTAGGCATTTGGTACCTATGTTTTGAAATTTGTATCAATTGAATCCTATCCAGTTAACGCCGTTATAATTGATAACGTTTTTCTGACTGTGTATGTGATTTGTGCAATCAATTGCGTCGTGGCAATGAGGTGGCTTAAGTGACTTGACATGGCAGGCTGAATTGGGAATTTGAAATGGGGTTACATTTTTTAAATTGGGGAAATAAACTAATTAGGGTTTTTTTTATCGTACGTTAAAAAACATTACGAATAGTAAGTTAGAAATTGGGGATTTTTCATTCATTGTTGTGGTTGATAGTGTGGAAGGATTTGCGAGCAAAGGTTGATACTGAGTGAAGGATTGTCGTGGTTGTGGAACGAGATTTGTTGAGCGAAAAGGCGTTGTGAAGTATCTTGCGGTGTGTCAGCTATTGCGGCGGGTGAGCGATAGCGATAGCGGTATCCCTTTGGAGGCGGAAAGGTGAAAGGTTGATAACAGTTGAAAAACTGTTATTTTCATGCTTAAAATTGATACTAAAAGCAACCTTTATACTTAGAAACTAGCTTGAAATCATGCTTTTACTCATATTTTCAGAAATAAGAGAGCTGGACAGGTTTATGCTTGATTTCAGTGTTTTTGTGCAGGTTTTAAGGTGAATTTAGTGAAAGAAGTGAAGAAGGAGAGAGATGAAATCAGAAAAGACATCAAAAAGTGAAAAAGGAGAAGTTGCAACTGCCGCTCAGCGGCAGTTTACCGCTGAGCGGCACTCAGGAGTTCACGTTGGAACCGCTGAGGGGCAAAATGGCCGCTGAGGGGAGAAAACTACTCACGCACTCACCGCTGAGCGGTACTTTACCGCTGAGCGGCACTTTAATGGGCTTGGACCTAATTTTTTGTAATTTACGAATGGTATTTAAGCTTTAGGGTTTCCTAGGGTTAGGTATCTTTGGCAGAAACGAAGCAAACACTCTCTCTTCCACCCCTTTGAAGGAGGATCTTGGATGCTCAGGCTACCTCTTCACCATTCTAGGGTTTTATCTTCCATTCTTTCATTGTTATTCATCTAGGTTCACCATGAATATGGTGAACTAAACCTTGTATGTTTGTTGGGGAATCAATGTAATCTTTTGAAGCTCTCATATATGGAATTTGTTTTTACATCTTTTAATTAAGACCTATGCTTTCTTTCATCATTAGTTAGGGTTTTTCCTCTTTGCTTAATGCTTGCGTTGTTTAACTCATTCGATGCATGATTATTGGTTTTGTCGATACGGGCACGTACGGGGAAGCCTAGATCCGGGGAATTTCTCCCAACATTATATTGGTTGTCGTTAAGCTCCTGCACTTATGAACTGATCATTAGGAATGCTAGGAATTGTATGAACTCGTGATTAGGGAGAAGCCTTCTTGAAAGGTACTTTAGAGAGTGGCATTAACAATGATGATTTGAATGTTGAATTCCTAAAATATATGAGAGTGGATAAGATGAAATTGACCCCCAACAACATATTCATACATATATTTCATTGAAAGTGTTTATCTTTTGCTTTTTGCCATTGGTCAAAACTTCATGCATACATATTTAATTTTCGTCTTTTGCATATAAAATCCAACTATTTCGTCTTTAAGTCTTAACTAATCAAGAAACCACATAACTAAACTAGGCCGTGAGTCCTTTGGGAAGAACGATACTTGGTCTTACCAAGTTTATTACTTGAACGATTCGGTCATACTTGTCGATTGAAAAACAAGTTTGTGACATCATATTTTGGTGCTCATAAATTTGTCCATCAAAGGTGCAGTTTTTATGAGTTCTTTTATGTAGTTTCAGTCCCCCATGGTAATATGTTGGATTCTTGTCCCCTTAGTGTGTCATGTTGTGTTCCTGTCGTGGTCCCCTTTGTTGTGTTTGTAGTGGTCCCTTTCTTTAGTGCCTGTCGTTTTCTTATGCTTATTGTTTGTATGTTTTTGGTTCCCCATGAGTGCGTACTGTTTTGTGTACCTTAAGTGCGTACTGTTTTGACTTTCGTATTGTTGAATGTGTGGTTGTTGTTTATTGTGTGGTCCTTGCGTATTTATTTAAGCATTGACACAAAATGGAATGTTGTAGGTGAATCCAGAAGTTTTGGTGTGATTAACTTTGTATGCCTAATTGTTTAATAGCTGTTAAAAACGTGACATCTTTACAATGCATGTGAAGGTCATTAAATAATGATAGTAGATGCATGTGAAGGTCATTAAGTTGTTCCATATGTAGTCTGACACTTACTTTTATATAGACATATAATAGTTGACAATTAAAGAAAATGTCAGACCCTGATGTTGAGGTGGTGTTTCACCATGGGGGTAAGTTTGTGAATGATGGGTCATTTAGATACCATGGAGGTTCTACCAGTACCTTGATGGTTGACACAGACAGATGGAGTTATTTTGAAATCTTGTCCATACTGAAGGAGATGGGATATAAAAATGTTAAGGAGGTGTGGTATTCCCTGGGTGGTTGTGTATTAGAAGCTAGGTTGGAATTGTTAAGTGATGACATATGTGCAATGCATGTGGTCAGCATTGCGATATTGAATGGTCAAGCTCATTTATTTGTGGTTCACACGGTGTCCGAACTAGATTATATAGAAATGTTGGAACATCGTCATGAAGGTGAAGATGACGATGATGAGGTTGGTGAGGTTGGTCAGAATGGTGGTGAAGAAGGAATTGGTGAGGATGGTGAACAACAAGTTGGTGAGGATGGAGATAAAGTTGTTGAAGTTGGTCAACATGATGAACATCAGGTCCATGACATTGGTGAGGATGTTGAAGGTCAACTGCCTGAACATGGTGAGGATGGTGAGGATGATATCATTGGTGGTGGTGTAGGGGATGGTGAGGATGATATCATTGGTGGTGGTGTAGATGGTGGTGTAGGGGATGTACAGGATGAGTTTGATGTTAGTAGTTGGGTAGGTTCTGATGAAGACGCTTCTGTGAATGAAGATGATTTGGTGGATGTTATAGTGGAAGGAGATGAAGAACCCGAACAACAGGCTAGTATTCAAAATTGTAATTGTTGTTTCATGTTTTGTACATCTTTGTTCTTTTCCAAATGTTTAACTTAATCTTTTTTTCCAGATTTTGGTCTAGATCCAGATTTACAGGAAGACCTGTTTGTGACACACTTGTTAATAACATTTCAGAAGGATTTAACAGTGTGATCTTAGATGCAAGGGGGAAACCAATCATAACAATGTTGGAAGAGATTCGTATATACTTGATGAAGAGGTGGGCATCCAATAGAGAGAAGATAAGTAGATTTCAAGGTCTCATTTGCCCCAAAATTCAAAAGAGGCTACAAAAAGAGTTACAGAACACAAAATATTGGCTACCAAAGTATGACAACTTGTGATTTCCTTTACTATTGTTGTTTATACTGTTTCCATTTAACATTCATTGTTTATGATTTTGCAGTTGGTCAGGGATGCAAATATTTGAGATCTGCCATACATCCAACATAGCTGAAAAGTATGTCGTTGATTTAGAGAAAACAGACTGTAGCTGTAGAAAGTGGAGTGTATCAGGAATTCCTTGCTCTCATGCACTCACAGCAATGAGGTTTTTGAACATGAATCCAGAAGACTTCATCCCGCACTGGTTCAGAACCTCCACCTATGAAGAAACATACATTCCAATCATTTTCCCTCTCAATGGACCTGATCTATGGCAAAGGACTTCATATCCTGATATTTTGCCTCCACCAAAACGGGTCTTGGCAGGTAGACCAAAAAAGAAAAGAAGGCTCGAGAGTTGGGAGCAAAAAAAGGATGATAGACAACTTGGACAAAAAGGAATCCCTAAGAGATGTTCCATATGTAGAGAACTTGGGCATAGAAAAACTAAGTGCCCACAGAGAAGTCAACAACAACACTACCCACACCCTTCTCAACCAAGTCAACAATCAAACGAAGAACGTACACCAGACCCAACTCAAGCAAGTCAGATAACTCAAGAACCCCAGACTGATGAAATCACAACACAACTTTAGATTGTTCTAGTTTCAAACATTAAGTACATCTTTGTTCTATTTTGGATATGTACTTTGACTTTAAATAGTGTTTCTTTGCTTTCTGTAGTGTATTTTGCACTTAACAATGTATACATTTTGGATGATATCTGAACTATTTTGGATGATATGTGATGTTTTCTGAAGTATTTTCTGTCATATTCTATTGTCTGATTTGATATTTTGCACTTAACAAACGCTCGCCAGGAGAACGAACGTCCAATTCACGCTCGTCCAGCGAGAACAGGCAGAAGAGGAGGCTCGTTCAGCGAACTAAGAGGACGCTTGTCCACAACCGCTTAGTGGACACTCGACATCGAGAAGTGGGACGCTCGTCCACGCTCAGTGGATGCTGTTTTTCCACTTGTGGGGATTTTGAACTGGAATTAACACCTATAGGAGATTCGGTCTGAGTATAATAGGAAGGTTGGAGATTGGGTCTGAGTATAATTGTAAAGTGTACTTGAGCCATACTAAAAAGAGATTATTCTTAGTGTAAGTGAGTTAAATTATTATACGGTTGTAAAGTGTTACATGAGTGTCTTGGGAAACATAACACTTCTCTGAAAATTAGAACGATTTGGTACTTCTTGCCAGAAACATAACACTTCTCTGAAAATTACATTCTAATATAACCATCTTCTTCATTAAATACAATGGCATTAGAAACACAATCTCATTACAATTTAACTAACTTCTTCACAATTTAACTAACTTCTTCATCACAAAATGTGACTGATACAACACTTCAACAAAATTAAAACATAACACATACAAAGACGATATTAATCAACCCCATCAAACATAACATCCAGATTAAGACCTTTTCCCTTCTCTGACAAACCAAAAGTGATTTTTCCAAATTCATAATCTTTCTCCTTTGCCACCCAATTGTAGTATCCCTTTCATCAACATTATCTTCACTGGCCCATTTGAAGAAATTACATCCTCGCACTTCTTCATTTCGACTACGCTGTACAAAACATGCAACCAAAATCATCTCAGCCAAAACCAAATAAATGTATCCGAAAATAAAAAACACCACGAAGGGAAGAAACCTTGTAATTAGGGCAGCCCCAAAAAGGCTTGCCTTGGTTCTTAGCATTTTTTGCGACTCTCAATACGGCAAGCTCTCCACAATAGCATATTTGTGTGCCAAGCATTCCTCTTGATGAAGCACCACGACAGCTCCCCCGTGAGCAAGACGAACAGTCATTCGTTGACATTGCATCGTCGTCCACACCAACAAAACAACCCCAACCCCAAAAATGAACCACAATCAGAGAAGAGAACATGGATACGACACCCACCTCAGACGAAGCAAAGAACGAAGGGCACCCCACCTCAGCGACCTTCTTCACCTCAGAAAACAACAATAGTTACTCAACATAGGGCACCCACTTCACACCAACCAAACAACGAAGGCCACCCCCACCTCAGTTCACCTCTTTAACCTCTGCTACTAGCTACCTATAAAAAAAAACCCTAATTAGTTTATTTCCCCAATTTAAAAAATGTAACCCCATTTCAAATTCCCAATTCTGCCTGCCACGTCAAGTCACTTAAGCCACCTCATTGCCACGACGCAATTGATTGCACAAATCACATACACAGTCAGAAAAACGTTATCAATTATAACGGCGTTAACTGGATAGGATTCAATTGATACAAATTTCAAAACATAGGTACCAAATGCCTACATTTTTAAAACTGGGTACTAAACAGAAAATTACCTCCGAACATGGGGACTAAGTAGGTAATTAAGCCTAAGTTAAATTATCATAAACTTAAATTGGATATAGTTAACATGAATCATGAAAATACTTAAGGTAGATCTAACAATTAGATAACGAAATTATGTAGTATGTAACTAAAATAAATCCTTTTTTCGAAAAAAGAATATAAACGAACGCATTTTTTATCTAATAAATTTATTACTACTCCCTTTATATTCATTTAATTATAAATTATTTAGAAAATTAGGACGTGTTTAATAAAACTAATAAATTATTAGTTACTTTAAAAGCTAAATAAAATTTACAAGGTATAAATTTCCCAATTTGCTCTAGACAAAATATAATATATATATATATATATATATATATATATATATATATATATATATATATTAAATTTATTGTTCAATATAATAAGAATTATATATGAGATTAATCTATCTTGTGAATATAAAGATGTCATACTCTATATATAATAGAAGAAATATGAGCTAACAATAAAATACAAATAAGGAATAATAACAAACTAACTAAAGATAAAAGATAAAGATAAACACTCATATCAAACTGGTGCATACAAATCGTATATGTATCAAACTTGTTAATAATATAATCAATAAAGACTTGGTGAAAATATTTGTTTCAACATTCAAGTGATACCACATTGTTAATGATTTGCGAAGACGACATAAAAGACGAAATATCAACCTAAAAGACTCCTCATGAGCAACAAATTTGGAAGGTTGATCCATATAAATTTCTTTTTGTAAATCTTCGTTGAGGAATGAATTGTTGACGTGGATAAAGTCATTATTGAAAAGTCACTACGACTATAAATAAACTAACAAAATCATGTTTGCCACTAGAGAAAAAGCATACATGGACATGCCAAATGCACCGGTGATAGAAGAGACAATGGTGGAAGAAGTCATAAATGAACAGGAAAGAGAAACCCTAAACATCTAACATTCTCCAACCAAAACACTTGAAAGAGGAAAAAGAACGACCTTGACGACTTGAATAACTGTCTAAGAGGAGGAGACACGCAACCATGTACGACGAATCTAAAAGAGGAAAACATCGACGTTCTAAATCATTGCATGTGAGAAGACAGGACGAAATTAGGCATTCAAAGAATTTTTAAGCTCATTAACTAGAATATTTTACTTCAAATTACCATAACTAACCATGAACTAATTTGTCCCGAACGCAATAATCTAAAACAAAACAAATAACACAACAATTTTCATTTATTTAAAGTATATAAATCTTATATGAAACTTAAATATTGATAACATGTTCAAACAACACATAATTCTACATAAAACTTATGACATCGTCACTTTTATATTCAGATTATTTATGAAAAAAATATAAAAGAACATAAATAGTTTCACTACGTAATTATTTTATTTAAGTAACTTCCAAAACCAATATTCAAAATCTGGAAACCAAGAATAAAGTATCATAATATAACAAAAGTTTTAGTATATCACCATTAATTTTATTAAAATTGTTGATAATATGATAACAACAATAAGAGAAGAACAAGAATTTTAAAGGAAAGAGAAATTTGCTTTGATTAAAAATATAATCGGATAAAAATGTTTCCTAGTTCCTAAACTATTATGAGATGTTATTAAATTTTAAAAAAAAAATGAAGATTGAAGAAAGAAAATTAGAAAGTAGTTGGCAAAAAATTATAGAGAAAGAGAGTTATGAAAATCGAGATGAAGGATGAAATATGTTTTTAAAATTTACACAATCATAGATATTTGATAGATATATATTTATTAAATGAAGTTTAAGTATTGTTGGTATCCTTCATCCAAACTTATCGGTGTATCTTTTAGCATCTTCCTCTTTTAAGCTTTTAACTTCAATGTTTCCAAATTTTACATCCATCCTAATCGTTTTAATCTCTTCACTTAATTTAAACTATTAAGGGAATGGTCCCACGTTTAGTTTTCCTAGTAGAAAAATCATACAAGAGTGTTCAAATTAAACTTTTCCAAAATTAAAAAATATTAAAAAGGTAAAATATCATTTTTATTAAGTTATTTAATGTAACAAAAATTAATAATTTTAGTGAAACTAACACATTATTTGATTTTAAGAAAATTATATAAACAATTTTAGTAATATCTTTTACCTACCAACAAAAGAGACCTTATCTACAGAAATAATAATTTTCAGGATTTATAATTATAATACGGTCATCATAGGTATAGAAAAAAAAAACTAAGATAACCTAGAGAAGAAGAATTGAGATAAATGTATATCTTGATTGCTATATATGATATTGTAAAAGAAAAAAAAAATATACAAAAATAATTGATGTAAATGAGCTAATTTAGTTGGAAATTGAATTATAGGAGCATATGAAGGTGGTGGGGACTGTAATGAATTCCATGAAAAAATGTGTAGAAAGAATCTTTTGTTTACAGGTGTAGAAAGAAAAGAGAATGATGAATGTTATGTAGGGTATCCCCACTCATCTCTAATCAAACCACATCTCCTTTCTCATCTTATCTATCCTTTCATCACATCTCACATTTCACTTTCATACTCCAATCTAGTCACCCATTAAAAAATATATATAATATATGATTTTCTTTTTGTTGTAGTAGATTAATAAATATATGTATTTAATATCATTTCTATTATAACTTCTAACATATTTTAACTTAAAAATTAAGTAGGTATACACTAACAAATCTTAAAACCCTATGTTAATAAACTATGATGTAAGTATATTTCAAGAGAATTTCTAATTGTGTATGTCAATATATTTTAAATTGTATGTTTATGTGTAAGAGGAAAAACCTTTCTAGGTAAAAAAGTGTACCTGTCCAAATTTATCATCTTTTGTTAATTTATTCGAAATTTTGATAAATTTTTATATATAAATTTTGAAAAAAATGAATATAATTTTTTAATCTAATTGCATTAATTTTTTTTGACATATTGAATGTATTTTATGTTATAATTTGAGTTGTTTATACTTTTTGATTAATTTCTACTTCAATGTCAGTTAAAAAATACATTTGATACTCTTTTGATTTGTAGGGTCGATGTCAACAATTCTCCTAACTTCCTTGGTCTATTGTTCGATCGATTTAAGGTTATGGATAGAAGGTAATGCGATGCCAAAGTCAAATAATCTAACAATGAATGCATATTAAATATAACCAACTTACCACAATACCTCAAATCTATATTTATATATTTTTTATTAGAGTTCGTATTAACTTCGGTTTAGTTACGACCCAACTTGTAATGATCTTGTTTTTATTTAATATAATCATCCTTAGTCCTAATGCATGTTTAAGATCAACTGGCCGATTTATATTTATCAAACTGATCAATTTGACAAAATTTCTGATTAGTGAATCTAACTGACCAGACAATCATACCATTGAAATATATTAAAAAAAATAACATAATTAAATTAAAAATATTATATTCATTTATTTTTTAAATTTTAAAATCAAAATATTTCAATAATTCAAAACCATTTCAATTCCATAATAAATATAAAAACATAATTTATATTTATTTACCTTAAAATAAGTGCACATAGATAAAAGAGAAATGGTTGTCCAATGATGTGTAATGTATTTTTACAAATGAATAATCTACAATCTCATTTTTATGTAAACTGAACCAGTATTAGTTTCTATGTATTATTAAAGCAAAATAGTTTATCTCTCAAAATTATTATTATCTGTCAGACCTCGGAAAACCCCACCTGTTTAATCTCATTAAATGCACCCCAAAACCCCTGCTCAGATGCATTAAAAACGCACTCAAACTCTGATGCACTAACACCAGGTGTCAAGAATGGAAGATTCGGAAGTCAGTTAATAGAGTGCAGGTGCCGACAGGAGAGTGCACGACCGTTTGGACGTGGTGTAAACAAAAATGATTTTTCTGAAAACCCTGCCATTCTCTCCTGCATGCACCTTCTCCTTTCAAACTCTGATTTCCATTTCCTCCTTCTTCTCTCTAGAAATTTCCCCTTCTCTCTACTGTAACTCACCTTTCTCTGCTCCGATCACCGTTCAGGCACCGTAGTAGTATTCCCGGCGTCCCAAGTTTCCTCTTAAACCGAACAAGTTTCAAGTTTGAGCTGGTAAGTTTCTCTTCTTAGTTGTGCGTTCTTTTGTTACATGCAAGACCAAGTTCTGGTTGCATGCAAGGGTATAGTCTAAGTTACTTTTGATTTTCATGTGGTTCGGTTTAGTTGGAAGAGTTAAGTGATCGTGGGGGTAGAAGTTGTAGTTGACGAACCAAGTTGCAGTCTGTAGGACGTTCTTTCACAAATCCAGGTAAGGGAAGCTTATTTAATTTAATCTATATGTAGTTGTTTTGTATGAACGTCCGTTGTTTGAATGAATGAATATGATGCATGCTGGTTGATATTTATGATGATGGTTGATGTGTATGAAGTATATGAATGTGAATATGAGTAATCATTTTGGAGTATGAATTGTTAATATGGATTCTATAAAGTATGTAAATTGATATTTGATGTGAAGTTATAAGGTTATGAACTGATGTGTTGAAACTTGAGTGGGAAATAAATGAAAATCTGAATATGAAATTCTCACTATTATAATGTACGTTTGTCATCGAACGGTCCCCTACCGTTCGATTTTTCTAGTAAACTGTTTTAAAACGGAATTCTTTCATTTGGAGAGAATTCTATTCGAGAACGAGCGTCCTCATGGGAAACACTAGGTTGGAGCGTTCGGCCCAGCATAGTTGTATCCGCATATCCGAAATAAAGTAATACATATATATACCCTCGTACTTTAAGATTAGTAGTGCTCGGTCTTACACCAAGCGCTCGTACTAATGTATAATCAGTATTGATAAAATAGCGTTCGTCCAACTTCAGTAATGTTTCTTTTTCCATGTTCGGTCATTTATTGGCATTGGATTTCCGTATGTGAACTATTCTAAATATAGTCCTTAACATCTTGATTATTCTTCTTGCATTGGATCCGGCCTAAGGCCTCCATACTTGATTTATTCCTTAAGTATTGGTTTGAACTCAAGAGAGTCAGTTCATTTAACTTACTCACGTGGTAAATACCGTTCGTCACATATTGCACTATTTTACTCGGCTCATTTCTTAAATCCAAAAGTAACTCTCTTAGTCTTATTCTGTTCTGAACGGGAGAATCATCGGTCTTGTTCTTATCGTTCGTCCTCGTTCTGAAGAGGGCTGAACGTTCGTTATTTAATGTCCTTGTAACTGATGATGAAAGTGATAATAAAGTGAAAGATTATAAAGGATGAATAATATATGAGATGATTAAACGGTTGTGGATTTTGAACGAGCGTTCCGGGGAGGAACGACTCATGTATTGAATATTGGAATTGGTAAAGTATGACTGTGGTTATGCTAATGCTGGCAGTTCATCCTGATGTTCCATGAGTACTCGTCCTCACGTAGAGGAGGGTAGGTCATGTGTGGGAACGGCAGGAGGTCCTAGTTCTTAGGGGTACTTTGGATAGGGCTAACCTCGGGTGGCAGCTGTTGAGTGTATCCCAGTTACTACATCACCCGGGTGCAAGAACCCTGTAGCTACACAGATTCATATAGTCCGGACGGTCAGTCTAGTGATAGGCTTGGTATGATACGTACGTTGAAATGTTTCTTGAGTATTGGAATGTTTACTTTATATGTTGATGTATGAATTAAATTACATAAGCTTACCCTGTGTTTTCCTTGTGTTGTCTCGTCTTGTACGTCCGTCTTGTCTATTGCAATGATCATCCGTGTGGATGTAAGCAGAAGGAGACGCATTGATTGTTCGGAAATTGTTTTGTAAAACCGTTCGATCCTGACTTTTTCTTATTTCTGTGGAATTGTAATTAACTCTGTACTTAACTCCGTTCGGTTTTAGACGTTGTATTAGTGTAAGACTGAACTGTTTATTATGAAATGTAATCAACTCTATTATATGGTTTTATTACTGTATTTTTGGGATGTTACATTATCAAAATTAATAAATTAAGGTGAGAACTTTTTAAGGAATTATAATATATAATATTTAATTAAACTGATATAAATTTTCAGTCTTATTATCTATCCAAAAACATTCATTTCTTTAAAATGTTATAAATGTTAAATGAAATTTGATAAGATATTAAATGTGATGTTTAGTTAAACATTTATCTAACTATACAATTATATTTTAATTAAATTAAATATGTTTTTATTCCTTAAATTATTAAATTTATTTTTAGTCTCTTTTTTAAAATAAGGTACATTTTAGTCTTCTTTTTAAAATAAATCTTAATTTTTGTCCTTCCAAAAGAATAAAAAATTAACGTTTTTTTAAATAGAAGGACTAAAATGTACCTTATTCTTGAATATTGTTATTTTCACTTTTGCCAATTTTTAGAATCTGAATAATATATTAGTAATAAAATAAAATTATTTAGTTTAAAAAGACTAGATGTCCAACAATTAAGTTCATACAGATACTACAATTATAAGTGAATAAACTACAAAAAGAAAATGAATTCTATTATTATAAAAAAAAAAACTTAAATTTAAGGAAGAATCATTAGACTGAAACAAAAGAAACAACGGTTGTGATTGATAGATGAAAAAGTTGATTAGAAACTTTGTCATCAGATTGGTGGGGTCCACAATTTGAGTGAACAAAATTGACCTATACAATTGCAGGTCATAATTGTGGGGTTGACCAAAGCTATCATGGTGCTGCTACTGTGTTCAGCACAACGTATGCTTACAAAGTGAATGCCTATATAAACATTTGCTTGAAACCCTTGTTTTCCTTCTCATGCCACCTTTTTTTTTCAATTGAAATGGAGCAATTTGCTTGGGGCCTCTTTTGATCTTTGAATCTGTGAGTGCTTCCATCCCCTTGTGTGGATTTTATTCTATGAATTTGTGTTGAATGCTCTTTTTTATTTTTAATTTTGTTAAGGGTTATCTCTGAATAGGGTTTTTTCTGTTTTGGGTAAAAAAATGATCTCTCTATTTTCTATGAAATCTGTTTTTCAATTTTGGGTTTCTTAGAACAAAGACTGAGGGGATGAATTAGATACAAAGAGTTTGAAGTTTTTCTTTATAATTGGGGCTTTGTACATGTTGACTTGCCGCTTCACCTGGGGAGTAACGTGAAGGGTAAAGGGGTTTTTCTTTGTTCTGATTGTATGTGGTATGATATAAATATTAAAAGGGAAAAATTTTGGAATTTGGATCCTGAATATACTGTGAAGAAATTTGAACTTGGTATTGTGATTGCTGTGTTTATTTAATTATTGTGTTTATATTGACTTAACTTAAGCCTTTGCTAGGTAATTACCCACGTCAAAAGTTAATTGAACTAAAGTGCAGAGAAAGATTTTGTTTCATGGTTTGATTCCTGTATTCAGTCGTAATTTCATGTGGCATGGGATATTTATTTGTACTCTTGTGGATATCTATGTTGAATGGCATATTTCTTCTAATTGGTGGTCATGCTTAATTTTCCTTTTATCGCTGTCCCCTTTTGTCTCTCTTTCCTTTCAAATTTTCCCTGATCACCCTTTATTATTTCTGCCTTGTTGGAACTTTGAAACATAATCTAATCCAACATGGTCCTTGGTTTTGGTAAATTATTTATAAACTATTGATGTTCTTTATGAATGATGAATGATCCATGTTTGGTATTTTTGTAAAAGAGTCTTGGTTTTTTATGGAGCTGACTTGGCTGTGTAATCCATGTAGCTGATCTTACCCAGTGGTGGGATAAGGCTTTGTTGTTATTGTTGTGCTTTGTACACTGTATCAGTTTCTTGATCATATTTCATTTGATTTTCAGTGATCAAGAATCTAGATAAAGAACTTGAAATGGATACAAATGGGAGTCTACGTGCCAACAACTGGGCAAGGTCTTCATCGTTAACCTCGGATTCCATGTCATTCCCAAATTTTGGTCTGCAGAATAATCAACCGAAATGGGATGATCCCTCAAATTCTGATTATGGGATCAGAGCAGAAGTACCTTTCAAAGACTTCAACCAGCCTTCTCAAACTCAGTCTCCACTTCCTTGCAACTCAAACAACGAGATTGAGATCCCAAATCAAGAAAACTGTCATCTGAATGAATCATCGCAAAACAGTGCACTCCAAGATTGGGACCCCAATGTGATGTTGAATAACCTGTCTTTCCTGGAAGAAAAGATTCATCAGCTCCAGGATCTAGTGCACTTGATTGTTCGTCAAAAAGGCATTGGACAACCTAATGAACTTGTAACTCAGGAACAGCAGCTTATCACAACTGATCTCACATCAATCATTATTCAGTTGATCTCTACTGCAGGTAGTCTGCTCCCATCTGTTAGGCACAACCTTGCAAACACAGCTTCATTGTTTGGACAGATTGATCAGCTTTGTGAGACGACCATTCCTTCCGGGACTGGTGGAAGTAGCAGCTGTATTCAGCCAGAAAATAATGGTGGAAAGAAAATGTCTGATCAGTCCATGCAAACTGATCTACCTAATAACTGTGAAATGGAGCCAAACTACAATGTGGTAGAACAAGAACTCAAAGATGAAGAAGATGTAGATGATGGAGAAAACCTTGCCCCTGGTTCATATGAGATTCTACAATTAGAGAAAGAAGAAATCCTTGCTCCTCACACCCATTTCTGTACAATTTGTGGGAAGGGGTTCAAGAGAGATGCAAATCTGCGAATGCATATGCGTGGCCATGGCGACGAGTACAAAACCCCAGCAGCTCTTGCAAAACCTCACAAAGAATCTGGATCACCAAAGCTTATCAAGAGGTATTCCTGTCCCTATCCTGGCTGCAAGCGCAACAAGGATCACAAGAAGTTTCAACCTCTGAAGACTATCCTGTGTGTGAAAAACCATTACAAAAGGACACACTGTGACAAGAGCTACACATGCAGCAGATGCAACACCAAGAAATTCTCAGTCATGGCTGATCTGAAAACTCATGAAAAGCACTGTGGTAAGGATAAATGGTTGTGTTCATGTGGCACAACATTTTCTAGGAAAGACAAGCTTTTTGGGCACATTGCTCTTTTCCAGGGCCATACTCCAGCCATTCCCTTGGATGACGCCAAAGGGGTAGCTGAGCCACCCAATCATGACAGCAAAGAAAACAGTAAGGTGGGGAATGTGCAGTTCAGTTTTGGATCAAGTCCTTCTTCAAATGGAAATGAAGTTGAAAATGTGATGGATGTAAAAGGCAATTGTGACGATCCTATAAGTTTTTTCTCATCATTGAACTTTGACAACAGCTTTGGTGGGTTTAATGAATTCACTAGACCTCTGTTTGATGACTCAGAAGGTTCATTCTCTTTTGTGATTCCTGGATCTTTCAAATCCGACGGAGTATCCAGCCCTGACAATCTTTTGTAACAGTGTTAGCATCTGTGTTTGTCTCTTAATGTGAGCAACTACAACTCTGGTTTGTATTAAATTTGTAAAGCCAGTTTAGTTTCCTATCCCTTCAAATTCTTAAGAAAGATGATAGATTTTCTTCAATATTTTTATCTTCTTTCAAAACCTCTGAATAGAGAAATATAAATTTGCACTTTTAGCATCTGGGTTCTTCAACATTCCATTGCTGTGCTACAAAATAACTTGCCGTTTACAGTTGATTGCACCCCCATAATTTCCAGATCACCTGTTCCGGAAATCTTTCAAAACAAATTTTTCAAAATATTCAAAACATGATTTCTGATCAGAATTTTTTCTATATTTTCAGAATAACTTTTCTAGAACAAATTTTCCAAATTCATGAGATGCCTTATATAGACTAAGATTTCCAGAACAAGATCTATGACAAGATATATGGAATAAGTTTCTTGAACATATGAGAGATGTTTTTGAATGAGTTTTCCATAACGAGCAACCCAATGTTTTACTCATTCTTTCTCCTTCCTTTCAAGAGTATGGTGAAGAATGGAAGAGTTTTTAATCCTTTTGCTATTGGTATGGGATGCAGGTAGTAATAATGGAGGTGAAGGAAGAAAAAATCTCAGTATGAAAACTAGCCTATAATTCTTCCTCCACCTCTTGTGTATGATTTTTTGAAGCAAAAAAAAAAAAATACACGAGATTAATTGTAGAATCTTTTAATAGTAAGAAACTTAAACTAAATTTTGTAAACTATACATAAATGTCTGATCACTAAAAACTCATTTTCGTTTCTTTTAGCTTAAACTATTTAACGATAATTTAATGCTTTATATTTATTTATTGTATATGACAACATTATGACTGGGTAATAATATTTTGTCTCTTGGCAAGGTATTTGGTATTTTAAAAGTATTGTTGAGAATACAAACCATATACACATTCATATGTGTGTGAGCGAGATATAAAAGAATTTAATAGTGAAGTGTTAGTTTTTCTTTTATTTTTTTTTCTTTTTAATAAATTTTTAAGATAGAACTTTAGAATATCAGTGTAATTGAGATGCCAACATTTATGACATTTATAGTGATATATGATCTGAGAAGTATTAATATATAAGACATTAGTTATAATAAAAGAAAGAAAATTTGTGTTATCTCATTTCAAACAAACGACGGCAGTTTAATTTTATACATAGAAAACTTGAGATTTTAATTAAAATTGTGTGAAACTTTTAATATGGTTTGTTGTGTCTATAGTATATTTTTTACTTACTTTTATATGTGTAATTTAATAATAACAAATTAAAGTACTAAAATATACTATATACTATAATTTACAAATTTAACTTTAGTATTGTTTTGAATAAATAAATCTGAATATTTAAAATGATTTATTGGTAGACAAAAAATGATTTATTAAGTTACAATTTGTCACATTTTTATATCTTTGTTAAAAAGGATAGTTATAGTTTTTAGTACGTGTAAGTTAATAAAGAGGCAATAACTTAAATAATTTCATTAGTTAGTATTCATTTGACATATGCCTGATTTTGATTTTGATTTTGAAAAAAGAGTATCAAGTTTAAATAATTAGAATTTAATTTAATTTAAACTACATAATTAGAATGTAATTTAATTTAAACTCTGTACAAATCTAAGAAAATGAATTAAATATAACAAAATTAGAGCAACCCGCTTAAAAGTTTTTAAACAAAAACACATGAAACTGTATTATTATCTGACAGAATTTAGTAAAACATCGTGTAGTGGAAAATTTGAATAAATCCTAATTTTAGTTTACTTCAAATTGATCGCAACGCCTACATACTAATTCATAATAATACTATAACGAGAGGAATTTGAAAATAAAATTTATAAAAATTTATGTGAGATTTGAATGATTATAGATTAAAGAAATGTTTTAATGAGTAAAAAGTAAAAATTATTAAATTATTTTTAATGTAATAATAATATAAAATTATTTTTGGATTAGTTAGAATTATTTTTTAAAAAAATGTTAATAAATAGTTTTGAAAAAAATAATAATTATTGTAATAGAAAAAAATACAATTTATTTGATAGAAAAATAAAAATTAAATATTTAAATATTAAATATTTCTAAGAAGCTCGATACTCTCTATTCTCTTATATGTTATTCTTTGATTCGGTGGTTGGTTATTGCTTTCTTGGATTTTCTTAGCTTTCTCTAATATCGTAAAAGTTGAATGTCTTTTTTCTTTTTTACATTTTTTTTTCCTAATAATTGTGAAGAATGTTTCTTATGATTTGGTTTTGTATTATTTTTTTAGATATTCATGATGGCAACAAAAAATAAATAGAGGATAACTCTTTTAGTTTCTTGATCTTAGCTAGAATTTTAGCTTTTTAGGTGAACGTGTAAGCAAATTACACTTCCTTATAATTGAATATACTCTTTGGAATCGAATAGACCATTCTATGCAAAACTTTGCTGGAACTGAATATACAGACACTGGAATCGAATACATCTGTATTGTGTTTCATTTTGCGAGAAGAAATTGAATACGCATCCTTGAAATCGATTCCACCCGCAACCTCCACACTTTAGAACTTCAATTGTGTGAGGTAAATATCATAATTATACGAGGGTTATTTAGAATTTTCGTCTTAAATCACTGCAAATCCGAGCAAAGTAATAGATTCTAAAACTCACCCATTCTTCAAATCTTCGTTTTCATTAACTTTTAAATCACGCGAAGCCAAGCAGTGCAGAAAAGTCAAGCTGAAACTTAGGGCCCCTTCAGGAGCCCTGAGCGCCAGCAAGAGGCCCTAAGCGCTAGTTTCATG
The DNA here is from genome assembly GCF_029865625.1 of Vigna umbellata. Lineage (NCBI taxonomy): Eukaryota > Viridiplantae > Streptophyta > Magnoliopsida > Fabales > Fabaceae > Vigna > Vigna umbellata. The sequence goes on along the minus strand of NC_142168.1, from coordinate 53,158,851 downwards.
TATCGCACAAAGTTTGGGCGCCCTTTCAAGGGTGCTGAGCGCGTTCTCTTGCAGTTTCACCTGCTTACCCCCACTTAGGGCGCTGAACGCCAACACAACGTTGGCCCATGATCCAATTTTGATCTATTTAAGGACTTGCATGCCCTAGGGTTGATATCTCTTGATGGCTTGAGCACAAAAACACACTTTTCGCCCCTTGGAGACAAACTCGGGGATATGGGAGCTCTCATCTTCAGTTTCTAGGATTTTTCTATCTCTTCCGTTCCATTGTTCATCTAGTTTCTCCATGATAATGGAGAACTAAACCTTATTTGTTGTTAGGGAAGATGTAACCTCTAAACTCTCATGTATTTGAATTGATTCTGATTTATATATGCTTCTTTCATTAATTGTTAAGGTTATTCTTCTTTGCTCAATTCTTGTTATGTTTAACTCATTGACGACATGATATTTCATTTGTCTGAGTATCGACATATATCTTATAATTCATGATCTGGAGAATTTCTCCCAAGGTATTGCCTAGACATAGGGATAAAACACTTGGTTGTCTTAAGCTTCTATTCGTAGTGCAAAATTAATTATTAGGAATGTAAGACATTGTGGTCTACTAATCGAGGATATGCTTCTTTTGCTAAGACATCGGGTTCTAAGTAATTTAGAAAGTGACATTGACATTTAATAAAGAAGAAGAATTCTTATATGCATGAGAGTGATTAGGTGAAATCTAAACCCCAACAACATTATCATCTCATATTATCAACTTCATCCATTCATTCTAGTGGTTAGCCTCAATTGATCAATTTGCATTCATATTTACTTTTGTTGCATTTGCATTTGAAAACCAACAAAATATCTTTTCCGCCTTAATTAGTTAAGTAATTACACAATTGTTTAGTGCCGTGAGTCTCTTCGGAAACGATACTTGGTCTTAACAAGTTTTTGGCATCGTTTCCGGGGACTCGTGGTTTAAACTATACTTTTGTGTGATTCTTAACCAGTTAGACTTTATCTTTAACTTTCTGTTTTTATTTTGTTTTTGATTTGATTTTTTATTTATTTTTGGGTTAATTGGGTGCTTTAGTGCAGTGTTCTTTAGTGTTTGCAGGATGAAATCCGAAAATCTGTACTAGGAGCACAAGATCATCATAATCTTTCCTTTTAAGTCTGGAAGTAGAGAAGACTGCTAATAGTAGATGAATAAGGCAAATAATGAAGAGAAGCTAATTCACTGGTGAGATACAAGAACAGGTTATGGGTTGTTAAAGCTATTGAGATTGAGGCTCCTTATTCAAGGAGAGTAAAGATGGTGACTAAGAAGTTGTTGAAGTTATGTTGGTGTGGTGAAAAAGAGAAAAGCACCAACAACAAAAATCTGGATTGTGCTTAATGGTGTCAGGCTCGTGACTGATGGATGTTGGACAACATCTATTGAGGGATGCTAGGAGGACTTAGATGATAGCATCTACTGATGGATGTTACTGACACCATCTAATGATGGATGCTACTAGATTAAAGCATCTACTGATGGATGCTATGATGATGAAGATTCAGATGAGAACATCTATTGATGGATGCTACTAGATTAAGCATCTACTGATAGATGCTATGTGATTAGACATCTACTGATGGATGTTACTGATAATGAACAAATTTTTGATCCCCGAAAATGGAGTCAAAAACTTGTTAAGACCTCGGCAAGTGTAACCGAATCGTATCAAGTAATAAAACTGGTAAGACCAAGTATCGTTTCCCAAGAGACTCACAGCACTAAACAGTTATGTGATTACTCAACTAATTAAGACTCTAAAGAATATATTTTGGGGTTTTTGAATGCAAATGCAATAAAATAAACATGAATGAAATCTGATCAATTGAGGCTAAACACAAGAATGAATGGATGAAGTTGATGATATTGTTGTTGGGTTTATATTTCACCTAATTTACTTTCATGCATATATGAATTCATCTTTCTTCATTAATGTTAATGTCACTTTCTAATTTACCTTAAACCCGATGTCTAGGCGAAGAAAGCCTAATCATAATCACTAGTTTACAATGTCTTGTCTCCCTAGCAATTATTCATGCATTATAAAGCACAGAAGCTTAAAGGCTACCAAGCATCATAGTCCTATGTCTAGGTTTATACTACTATTGGGAGAATTCCCCAGATCGTGATTTGTAAGATATCTCTCAATAACAATCCTAGGGAGAGAAGAGGAGAACTGTCACATCCCCAAATCGTCCAACCCTAGGAGTACAAAATCTCGTATTACTTACAAATCATAAGATTTATGCCGTACATGAATAAAACATCACAAGCATTTGAGCAAAGAAGAATATCTCTAACAATTAATGAAATATTCAATACATGAGAGTTTAAGAGGTTACATCTTTCCCAACAACAATAAGGGTTAGCCCTCCATCGTCATGGATTAACTAGATGAATGATGACAAATTTATGAACACCGAAAAACGGCGCCACAAACTTGTTTAACAATCGGCAAGTGTGACCGAATCGTATCAAGTAATAAACTCGGTAAGACCAAGTATCGTTCTCCCAAAGGACTCACGACCTAGTTTAGCCATATGATTTGTTGATTATTTAAGACTTAAGAACAAATTGATTGTAAGTTTTAATGCAAGAGACAATAATTAAATATGTATGCATGAATTTGATCAATGGAGAAAAACAGAAGACAAACACTTCAATGAATTAGATGGATGAGTATGTTGTTGGGGTTATCAATTTCATCTTATCCACTCTCATATACTTTTAGGAATTCATCATTCTTATCATCAATTGCTAATGCCACTCTCTAAATCACCTTGCAAGAAGGCCTATCCTTAATTACGAGTTCATACAATTCCTAGCATTCCTAGTAATTAGTTCTGAAGTGCAGGAGCTTAAAGGCAACCAATATGCTATTGGGAGAAATTCCCCGGATCTAGACTTCCCCGTACGTTCCCGTATCGACAAAATCAATAATCATGGCAATGAATGAGTTAAACAAAGCAAGCAATAAGCAAAGAGGAAAAACCCTAACTAAAGATGAAAGAAAGCATATATCTTAATATAAGACCTTAAAACAAATTCCATATATGAGAGTTTCACAAGACTACATTGATTCCCCAACAACAATACAAGGTTTAGTTCACCATATTCATGGTGAAACTAGATGAACAATAATGAAAGAATGAAAGATAGAACCCTAGAAAGAGGAGGAGGTAGCCTGAGCATCCAAGATCTTCCTTCAAGGGGTGGAAAAGAGAGTGTTTGCTTTGTCTCAGCCAAAGATACAAACCCTAGGACGTCCTAAAGCTTATATACTATTCTAAAATTACAGAAAATTAGGCCCAAGCCCAAAATAGTGCCGCTCAGCGGTAAACTACCGCTCAGCGGTAAGTGTGTGAGTTGTTTTCCTCCCCTCAGCAGAGCCAACGTGACTGCTTGAGTGCCGCTCAGCGGTAAACTGCCGCTGAGCGGCAGTTGCGGCTTCTCCTTTTGCACTTTTTGATGTCTTTTCTGATTCGATCTCTATCCTTCTTCACTTCTTTCACCAAATTCACCTTAAAACCTGCACAAAAACACTGAAATCAAGCATAAACCTGTCCAGCTCTCTTATTTCTAAAAGTATAACCAAAAGTATGATTTCAAGCTAGTTTCTAAGTGTTAAAGGTTGCTTTTAGTATCAATTTTAAGCATGAAAATAACAGTTTTTCAACTGTTATCAATGAACAATGGAATGAAAGAATGGAAGAGATAGAAAAACCCGAGAAAGAGAAGAAGAGAGCCGTCACCATCCCTAAATCTACTCCAAGGGGTGAAAAGTGTGTTTCTATGCTCAAGCTATCAAAAGATACAATCCCTAGGATGTGGAAGTCCTTAAATAGAATATAAAAATAATAGAAAACAGGTCCAAGCCCATAAAAATATCAGAAAATAGGTCCCAGCCCACTTAAAATGGCGCTCAACAGAATTTGGCACTCAACGGTAAGTGCGACACTGACGCTCAACGAAATTTGGCGCTCAGCGGTGATTTCAGCACTTCAAAACTGCCGCTCAGCGAAAATTACCGCTCATCGCAACTTTTTTGCACTCTGATTGACTTTTCTGCATTATGGTTGACTGATTGACTTTTTTGGTTGACTGGTTGACTTTTCTGGTTGACTTTTCTGCATTCCAACCATTCAGTACTTTAACTCTTCTTTCAAATCATTCGAATAACCTACAAAATCAGAGGAATCTAGCACAAAACCATTAGATTCATCTTCAATTCTCTTATTCACAAAACTAAAGCAAAAACATGAGTTAAAGCAAGTTTCTAAGTCAAAAAGGGTTGATTGATTATCAAAATTAAGTATAGAAATAACGGTTTTTCAACCGTTATCAACTGACAATATCTACTAATGGATGCTACTAGATCAGGATTTATTTTGCTTTATTTTTATGCTTATTTGAATTTTTTTATTTTGTTTTTGTTTTAGCTTGCTTATGTACTTGGTTTAATGAATTGTGCTGCAATGGTTTGGTATGATAAACTGTTGTTTGTGATGAGTAATATTCTTGTGTTTGCTCTATTGTTCTATGATGCATGTTGAGTTAATTATTGTTAGGCTTTTAAGCATAGATGGTGGTTGCTCATAGTTTTTTTAAAAACAGATGCATGATTTCAATTGTGATTAATATGTTGGGCAGGATGTTTATCAAATTGTGGAACTTGAATTAACCGGTGAGCAGTTGGACTCCAGAGTTTTTGACTGATTGAATGTTATTGCTTTGGAAGCATGATTGATTTTGCCTAAGTTTCTATGATTAAACCTCTTGCTTGCTTGTTACACATGATCAAGGCCACTTTTTCTTCTCCCATATAAGGCAATGTCAATTTGTGAACCCAATAAAGAACAATGTTTTTTCTCTCCTTTGAACCTTGAGCCTAAATTTGAAATCTAAAAAAAAACCTTTTTGAAATCCTTGCCTTGAGTTGAGTAGAGTATGTTTATATGGTAATGGAGAATGGTTCAAGTTTGGGGTTGTGAGAAACCGGAAAGAACTTTGTTAAAATCTTTAAAGAGCATTGAGCAAAAGCAAAAAGCAAAAGAAAAAGAAAAGAAAAGAAAAGAAAGAAAAGAAAAGAAAGAAAAGAAAAGGTTAAGGTCAATAAAAGGAAAGTTGGGAATGAGTTGAAGATTGGTTTCTCACATAAAAGAAGAAAGAAAGATTATTGTTAAAGTAAATAAATGAATTATGCACTCTCTTAACTCAAGGAATTTTGTTGTCTAGAAAAACCAATTTTCTTCTTAGCCCGACCATGTTACAAGCCTTGAAAAGCCCTTGTGATGCTAACTTGCTTGTGAGTGTGTTTGATGGTATTTAAATGAAAGGCAAAGTTGATTCATGTGACATTGTGATGGTAGAGTGTAAGAGTGTCACCTCACTATACACCTTTGAGTTTGAGTGAAACACTATCCTGGGTGAGGAATTGTTCCATGCACTTTATGATAACATTCTTACTTGGTTGTTGATTATTTATGAGGTTTGCATCTGTTGTGTATGTCTTGATTATGTGAGCACCATAGTTGAAGCTTGATTGGCTAAAGCATCATTATATCTTGACTAATCTTTCTATGATGAGCAGACATGAGTGATTTACTTGTCTTAGAGGAAAATGCTTTTTGTTGTGCTAGACCATTGTAGTATGATTATTTTGTTTAAGCCAAGTTACATTTTTCTTGAGGACAAACAACGTTTCAAGCTCGGGGTTGTGATAACGGTTGAAAATACCGTTATTTGTGATGCAATTTTGATATTAAATTGACCCTTTTTGACTTAGAATCTTATTGAACTCATGTTTTTAGTTTAATTTTGTGAATAAGTGAGTAGAGGGTATACTTGATGATTTTATCACTAAATTCCCTTGATTTTGTAGGTTATTGGAATGATTTTAAAGAGGAGTTAAAGTACCAAGGAGTTAGAATGCAGAAAAACCTAAAAAGACGCAGTGCAGAAAAGTCAAGGCTGAGTGCTAACTAGGGGCCCTGAGCGCCAATTTCATGTATCGCACAAAGCTTAGGCGCCCTTTCAGGGGCACTGAGCGCCAGTTCTCTCACAGTTTTGCCTGCTTGCCCCAACTTAGGGCATTGAGCGTCAACGAATTTGGCCCATGATCCAATTTTGATCTATTTAAGGACTTGCCCGCCCTAGGTTTGGTATCTCTTGCTGGCTTGAGCACAGAAACACACTTTTTGCCCCTTGGAGGCAGATTTGGGGATGTGGGAGCTCTCCACTTTAGTTTCTAGGGTTTTTCTATCTCTTACATTCCATTGTTCATGTAGTTTCTCCATGATAAGGGAGAACTAAACCTTATTTATTGTTGGGGAAGATGTAACCTCTAAACTCTCATGTATTTGAACTGATTCTGATTTATATATGCTTCTTTCATTAATTGTTAGGGTTATTCTTCTTTGCTCAATGCTTGTTATGTTTAACTCATTCACGACATGATATTTGATTTGTTTGAGTATCGACATATATCTTATAATTCATGATCTGGAGAATTTCTCCCAAGGGAACTATTGCCTAGACATAGGGATAAAACACTTGGTTGTCTTAAGCTTCTGTTCATAATGCAAAATTAATTATTAGAGATGCAAGACATTGTGGTCTAGTAATTGAGGATAAACTTCTTTTGCCGAGACATCGGTTCTAAGTAATTTAGAAAGTGACATTGACATTTAATAAAGAAGAAGAATTCTTATATGCATGAGAGTGATTAGGTGAAATCTAAACCCCAACAACATTATCATATCATATTATCAACTTCATCCATTCATTCTAGTGTTTAGCCTCAATTGATCAATTTGCATTCATATTTACTTTTGTTGCATTTGCATTTGAAAACCAACAAAATATCTTTTCCGTCTTAATTAGTTAAGTAATTACACAATTGTTTAGTGGTGTGAGTCTCTTGGGAAACGATACTTGGTCTTACCATTTATTATTACTTGATACGATTCGGTACTCTTGCCGAGGTCTTAACACAAGACCACAAGAAGTCAATCCAAGTATAGCATGAAAAAAAAGGCTAAGCCAAGATAGAGATCTTGCAATTTTCTCTACTTTTTCTATGAAAAGAGCTTTGATAGTAGATAAAAATTTATGATGAAAGATAATTTGGGGAAAATATATCTTAAGACACTTTATTTGATATTGTTAAATAATTTTACCTTATTTAACTATATCAGTAAATATCAAAAGATATTCTCAAATAATTTTAGGTCTTCACAACAATCAAATTTATTTGTAAGATATTGGATTATTTAGAAGATAATTAAAGGATATTATAATAACAAAATAACCAAAAACAAAGCTCAGTCTAATTTTTTTATAAAGAGATTGAGGAAAACACATTAAGGGAGCTGAGCAAACCTTTAGGGGTTCAAATTTCGTCCTCTCTCTCTTCTCTCATGTTCTCTACCCTCTTTTCTTATACTTTCATGTTATTTCAATATTTCATGAAGTCCTAAGCCTCTAAGGTTGATTATGCTGTAATTTCTTAACTAGATTCAAAGGTTAGATGCATAAATTTGTTTGTTCTTTTGATTCTTGTGATTTATTTTTACCTATGTCTTTTACTTATTAATCAAGTAAAAGTAATGATTTTTACATTATACCAAGTTAGCATGGTGTTTGAGGAGTGCATATTTATGCCCACATTTTAGATTTAATTTTACAATTTTAGTGGAATAATTGTGCTTAAATGATTGATTTGAATAAGATTTTGCATGATTTGCTTTATCGGGTTTGGGAATTAAAGAGGCTTAAAATGTGATTTTAGTTGCATAAATTGTTTTGGAGAGTCTAATGTTGGTTGATGCAGCTGGAATTAAAGTTTGAATTGCAATTTTGAAAAGAAAGAAAAGCCTAAAATGCAATTAGAGGAAATTTCTGGACTTCTGTGCAATTTTGAATAAAACAAAAAAGGTTGAATTGTAATTTTGGGCAAGTTCAAATCTGTTAAATATTTTAAAAGATAATTTGGAGAAAATATATCTTAAGATATTTTATTTGATATTGTTAAATAATTACCTTATTTAACTATATCAATAAATATCAAAAAGATAATATTTGCCAAATCTTTTTGAATCTAGAAAAGATATTATCAAATATTCTCAAAAACTGATTAAATCTGTTGAATATTTGGAAGATATTAGATATAAGATAAAAGATCTTATCAATAGAAGATTTAGAGTTCAAGCCCAATCAAGCCTATATAAAGAGACCCAAAGGAGGCAGAAATCACAACTCATTCATTCTCAAACTCCTCCACTGGAAGCAAGCATCCACCACTCTTCTCACTTTTATTTCATCATGTGTTTCACTCCATTCATGGAGGGCTAAGCTTCTAGGGCTATTCCACTGTAATTTCATTATGGATTCTAAGGTAAATTTGAATTAATGCAATTGTTTCTTTTGATTATTTATTTGAGTTGCTCTCTTTCTCTGTCTTTCATCCCTCAATCATATTAAAAACAATGATTTTGCATAATAACTTGTTTGAATCTACATGCATATTAGTCATATGAGTTTAAGGGTTTTTATGTTTGGTTGAGAATCTAATTTGATTAAATTTAGGAACTTTCATGATTAAACGAGTTTTTACTATCAATTGAGAATGTACTTTGGTTGGTGGTAATAATTTCAGCTATAATTAATTGAGAATTTACTTTCATTAATTAGTTTTTAATTTGCTTAGGAGATTTAAGAATAAGCATGATTAAACACAATAAAATTTGATTGAGAATGTACTTTGGTTGAATTCATTGTGAATAAGCTAGAAAGGTCCTTCATTTGATTGAGAATCTACTTTGGTTAAATGCATGATCGCCCTCAAATTAATTAAGAATGTACTTTAATTAATTTGAAACTTGAACAATAATCAATTGAACAATTATTTGTGGATAACCAATGGTGAATCTATCTTGGAAAAGCAGTGGAATTAGCCTATTTCATGATAATTATTTCTAAGTTTCCTCTTTGTTCTTCAAACATTCTTCAAACATTAATTCCATTAGCATAGTTTCTTACTTTCATTCTTGAGCATTGCATAACATTCATAAGATTCAAATATTGAAAAACAATTCCGTATTCGTTGGGAGATGACTCAGGGTTACTTTAACCCTATATACTTTCTTGACTACTGACTTGACAATACTGAAGTTGCCTTCAAAAGTAATATTAATTTGATAGCGACAACGTATCAAATTTAGCGCCGTTGTCGGGGAATACGGTTAGTATTTTGAATATTTTGATTCTTGTTTTTTTTATCTTTATTTGTTTTTTTATTATTTAACACAAATACATTTAATTTAGTTTGAGTTATTTTGTAGCTTTTAGTTATTCTTATTGTTAGAAAAATCTTTGTTCTTGTTTTAATTAAGAATTTCTCTTAGAAATACTTGAGGCTAGTTTGAATATACTCTAGCTAGGAAAGACTTGGTACTTAAGTTGTCCATTGTGAAACACCTCTCTTTCTTGGGAGTGGACCCAAACAAAGTCTCTTATCTCTTATTAGAAATCTTTCTCTAAAGCAAGAACAAAAGAAAAAAAAGAGAAGTCAAGAATAGGGAAACAACTTTAAGTAGATTGTGTAGTGCATGATCCTAGCTAATCCGGGGGAATTTTATCAAATTAACCCGGAAGTTGAAAGGATTTTGCGTAAGCTGTGGAGAAGTTTGAAATTTGGGTGTTCTACTGAGGGAACACTTCCTACATTTGAAGCAATACCACCTTCATCATCTTCAGTACAAAATATACTATCTAATCCTTTACCTGATCCTAACCCAAACAGAATGACACAAAGAACTATCAGATAACTTGCCACCTCCCACAATACAATTATCTGAAGTAACATTGAATACCTTAATGAGGAGTGGGAGTTGAGACCTGACCTGTTAAATGCCTTACCAAAGTTCAATGGGTTATCAAGGGAGAATCCACACAAGCACTAGAGACAATTCCACATGTTGTGTGCAAATTTTAGATCTCCTAGGATCACAATAAAGAGCCTTAAAATGAGAGCTTTTCCTTTTACTCTTTAAGGAGCAACTCAAGATTGGTGTTATTATCTCTCTACACGGATTACAAAGTGGGAAACTATTAAAAGACTCTTTCTTGAAAAGTATTTTCCTACATCCAGATTATCTGCCATCCATAGAGAAATCTAAGACATAAGATAGAGAAATAGAGAAAATCTTAATAAGTATTGGGAAAGATTCAAGAAACTATGTGCTTTATGCCCTCAACTCCAAATGGAAGATTTCATTCTAAGCTTTTATGAAGGCTTAAGTCCAACTGATAGGTCATGGGTAGATGTTGCAAGCAAAGGATTTTTCTTAGATAGGTCACCAGAAGATGGTATAGATCTAATAGAACGAAAGGCAGTAGACAATCAACAGTATGAAACAAGAGAAAATTCAGTGACCTTGTTGAAGGAAGTACATGAGATGGAAACTAGTCCAGTAAAAGGGATAAATGAAAGAATAGATGGGTTAGAGAAGAAGCTTGATGAAATTGTGAGCTTGATTAAAACTTCAACTCCACAAGTTGCTAGGAAATGTGGAGTTTGCATTTCAAAAGAACATTATACTAATGGATGTCCTAGCTTAACAAAAACTACTGTGGAAAAATCATCTCAAGCTTTTGCTGCAAACATGTTTGGAGGAAATAAACCATATCAAAATTGTCATGATTCATCCTCCAATGGGTATCAACAGAACATGCAACCTTATGTTCCACCTCAACAACGACAGTAATCTCAACCTAAAATGTCACCGCAAGATTTCATGAAGACAATACTTGAGCAAAATTCAGAAATCAAGAAATCAATTGTAGAGTTGAGTCAGAGGGTGGAAAAGTTAGAGGCTAAGGAGTCAAATAAGCTGCCTGCATAAACAGTGATCAACCCGCGAAATGTAAGTGCTATTATTTTAAGAACGCGGAGGCAAGTACAAGGCTATGAGGGAGCCCAAGAAGATGAAGATAAGGAGAAAGAAGATACCCAAATTGACGACAATGGAGGACCAAGTAAACCATCACCTGAGACTACCACTGATAAATCCATGTTAGTATCCTCTAACTCTTCTTCTAAAAATTCTTCTTCATCTTATTCTCCACCTCCTCCATATTCAAATCAGTTGAATCCGACAAACAAAAAAATGGAGGAATTAGAACAAGAGATCTTAAATACTTTCAAAAAGGTGGAGATCAACATTCCTTTGCTAGATTCTGTTAAACAAATCCTTAAATACGCCAAAATCTTAAAAGGCGTTTTAGGGATAATGAAGTTGTAAATTTGGGAAGTAATGTGTCAAGATTGATTAAGAATTATATTGAAATACCACAAAAATGCAAGAACCCAGGACCTCTTAACACTACTGGTGTGGTCATTCAATTGGCCAACCGTAGCGTAGTTAACCCTGTAGGTGTGCTTGGGGACGTGCTTGTCCGAGTAGACAAGTTAATTTTTCCTGCAAATTTCTATATCTTGGATATGAAGGATGATGAAGGAATTAGTCCAAGAACTATTATCTTGGGAAAACCCTTCATGATGACAACACGAACCATGATAGATGTGCATGCAGGGTCATTGACAATGGAGATAGGAGACGAGAAAGTGTGCTTCAACGTGTTGGAAGCTGGGAAGCACCCAATTAAAGATCATTGTTTGTTTTATATTGACTTATCATGTGATGTAAACACATTTTCTTTTAGTTTCTTGGACATTTTTTTCAACTTTTTCTCCATCTTTGGATTTTTTTTTTAAAAAATGTCGTGCCTAATTTTTGGACGACTGATAACGGTTGATTTTACCGTTATTTGAGAGTAAATTTTGATTACAAATGAACCCTTTTTGACTTAGAAACTTGCTTGTTCTCTTGTTTTGAGTTTATTTTGATGAATAAGATAGTTGAGATTACAGTTGAAGATTTTATCACTAAATTCCATTGATTTTGTAGGAAACTGGGATGAATTGGAAAAGGAGTTAAATGTCAAGAAGTTGGAACTCAGAAAGGACATAAAGAGCACCAGAAGAGAAGGTTGCTAAAGGTCGCATGACTCTTGGGTGCCCTCTTATGGGGCCCTCAGCGCAGGAGCCTCGCAATCACGCTTGAGCGCCCTCTCTAAGGCACTGAGCGCCAACCATTATGCAACATCTCACGCTTGGGCGCCCTAAGTAGGGCGCTGAGCGGTGTCAACGTTGGCCCATGATCCAATTCAACCCTTTTTAAGGATTTGCTCGACCTAAATAAAGTATCTTTTGACAAAATTAACACAAATTCATATTTTCTTCAACTCTCTAGAGGCAGAAGTGGATGCGGAAGCTCTCCTCTTCGGTTTTTAGGGTTTATCTTTCATTCTCATTCCATTGCTCATCTAGTTTCTCCATGACAATAGGGAACTAAAGTACATTTGTTGGTGGGGGATGATGTAACCTTGTGAACTCTCATGTATTTGAATTGATTTTAATTATATATGCTTCTTTCATTAATTGTTAGGGTAATTCTTCTTCGCTCAATGCTTGTTATGTTTAACTCATTCATGGCATGATGTATGATTTTCATGAGTATTGGGAGGTATCTTACAATTCATGTTCTGGAGAATTGCTCCCAAAAGCAGTATTGCTCAGGGATGGGGATATGAGTTTTGGTCGTCTTAAGCTCATAATCGTAATGCAAAATTAATTATTAGGAATGCAAGGGATTGTGGTATAGTAATTAAGGATAGGCTTTCTTCACCGAGGGTCGAGTTTTAAGTAATTTAAAGAGTGACGTTTAACAATTGAATGAAGAAGATGAATTCATATATGCCTGAGATTAAACTAGGTGAAATCTAAACCCCAACAACATATTCATCTCATATTTTCAATATCATCCATTTAAATTTGTGTTTTCTTGAATTGATCAAAAGTGCATTCATATTACTTTCTTGTTTTGCATTCAAAATCCTCAATTGTTTTTCAAAAAGTCTTAATTAGTTGAGTAATCACATGACTGTTTAGTGTCGTGAGTCTCTTGGGAAACGATACTTGGTCTTACCATTTATTATTACTTGATACGATTTGGTACACTTGCCGACGTCTTAACAAGTTTTTGGCGCCGTTGTCGGGGACTCATGGTTTAAACTATACTTTTGTGTGATTTTTAACCGATTAGACTTTATCTTTAATTTTATCTTTTTATCTTTTATTTTTATCTTTTATTTTATTTTATCTTTTATTTTATCTTTTCTATCTGTTAGTGTTAATTTGGTGCTCTAGTGTTTTGTTCTCTAGTGTATGCAGGGTACAATTCGAACTAAAAGCACAAAAGTTTCTAAACCTCTTCTTGTAGGGCTAGAGAAAAGTAGAAGAAAAAGGAGAAACAGGACGTCTAGAGAACTTTTCCCTTCTTGTGAGACTCTTTTACAGCCTTTACCTCAAATATCTGACCAGGAAACTGAAAATATGGTTGAAGAGCAGAATGGTAGACGTACCCTGGCAGATTATGCAATAGGCATTGGCCCTCATCATTTTAATAGCATTGCAAGACCGAGGGTTAATGGTACTAACATGGAGATGAAGCCTGCTTTGATTCAATTGGTGAAGAGCAACCAATTCAATGGATTGTCACATGAAAATCCATATGAGCATTTGACCACATTCAATGAAATATGCAATACTGTGAAGATCAATGTCGTGCAAGATGAAGCTATTAGACTTAGCTTGTTCCCTTTCTCTTTGGGAGGCAATGCTAAGATGTGGTTGAACTCTTTTCTAGAAAACAGTTTTACTGAGTGGGAAGCTGTGGTTGCAAAGTTTCTGAACAAATACTTCCCACAGTCAAAAGTAAACAAAGGTAAGAAGGAAATTTCTTCTTTCAGGCAGGGCATGGATGAAAATTAGTTCAAGCATGGGACCGGTGATAACGGTTGAAAAACCGTTATATTTATGACTTAGAAACTAGCTTGAAATCATGCTTTTGCTTAAGTTGTGGAAATAAGAGAGTTGGATGGGTTTTATGCTTGTTTTTCCTTGTTTTGACAGGAATTAAGATGAATTGGATGAAAAAGTTGAAGTAGTAAGGAGTTGGACTCAAGAAAGGAAGGAAAATTGCACAAAAGAAGAATCGCAGCCACCGCTGAGCGCCATTTCACCGTTGAGCGCCAAGCTTGCTGTTGAGTTCTCTGTCTGACGCTTAAGTGCCATCGCTGAGGGTCATGCCAAGTATCGCAGTCACCGTTGAGCGGCATTTCTACCGTTGAGTGCCAGAGTCTACTGTTAAGTGCATTGTTTCACGCTTGGGCGCCATCGCTGAGCGTCACTCTGAGTGTCGCACTTACCGTTGAGCGTAATTCCTACCGCTGAGCGCTATCTTCTTGGGCCTGGGCTAATTTTCTATATTTTTAATAAACTATATAAGGGTTTAGTCGACCTAGGGTTCATATCTTTTCACCCCTCGGAGGTGGATTTTGGATGCGGAAGCTCCGATCTTCAACTTTTAGGGTTCTATCTTTCATTCTTTTCATTATTTTCATCTAGTTTCACCATGTCTATGGTGAACTAAACCTCCATTGTTGTTGGGGAAATGATGTAATCCTTTGAAACTCTCATGCATTGAATTGATTCTTGATTATATATGCTTTACTTCATTAATTGTTAGGGTTTTTCCTCTACGCTCTATGCATGATTTGTTTAACTTATTCAATTGCATGATTATTGATTTTATACTATGGAGAAATATGAGAAAATCTAGAACTGGGGAAATTCTCCCGGAAGCAATATTACCTAGACATAGGAATAGGAGGATCGATTGCCTTTAAGCTTCTGTGCGAATGTAATGCATGATAAATTGCTAGGGAGACAATTCATTGTTAACTAGTAATTAGGATTAGACTTTCTTCACCGAGACATCGGGTTTAAGGTAAATTAGAAAGTGGCATTAACATTAATCACTTTTGCATGTTTCAATTCAATTGATCAACACTTGCATTCATGTTTACTTTCCGTAATATAAACACAATGATTTCGTTTACAAGACTTATTTAATCAAGAAATCACATAACTCTTTAGGCCTTGAGTCTCTTGGAAAACGATACATGGTCTTATAATTTATTATTACTTGATACGATTTGGTACACTTGTCAAAGTGTTAACAACCGGTTTAAAGGCTTGTTGAGAAAGATGCCCACTCATGGTTTTGATGAACCTACAGTAGTCATTCTATTCCTTGGAGGCCTAAGCTCACAGACTAAATTGATGATAGATGCCTCAGTTGGAGGTAATATCAAGTGCAATACTCCAGAGGAAGCTTATGATTTGATTGAAAATATGGCTACTAATGATAATGAGATGCACAATGAAAGAACTCAATTGCAACAAAAAGCAATTCTACAATTACAATCTCAAGATGCTCTGCTGGCACAAAATAAGATTATGACTCAACAATTGGAGACTCTAATGAAGAAATCTCTCAATTTCCAAGGGAGTTGCAGAACGTTTCTCAAGTTCAACAGCAACTTTGTGAGTTGTGTGGTGGTGATCATATTAATGGTCAATGTTCTATGCCAGAAGTTACCCAAGAGGAAGTCAATTTTACGAGTCAAGGCAATCAATTTCATCCAGGTAATTACAACCATGGATGGAAACCTCACCTAAGCATGGGTCAAGGGCAAGCTGGGCAATTCAATAGACCACAACAAGAACAAGGGCAACAACAACCTTCCTTATCGGACATAATGGAAAAACTAGATGACTCACTCCAACAGTTCATGCAAGTGTCTATCTCTAATAAAAGCACTGAAGCTAATCAGAAGGTTGGAGATACAAGTGGGTCAATTAGTTAAGAAGATGGGAGATTGTGGGGTTAATGCTGATGTTACCCCTAGGGAGGAGTGTAAAGTTGTTATCACAAGAAGTGACAAGGTGTTAGATGAGAGAAAAATATAGAGAAAAGAAAAAGAGAGGTTGAGCGAAAACGAAAAAGATGAGAAAGAAGAAAAAGAGAAAGATGAGAGGAGAGAAAAAGAAGAAGATGAGGAGAAGAAAAAGAAAAAAATATTTGAGAAACCCCTTCCTTATCCCAAGAATTATTCTAGGAAGGAGAAAGAAAAACATTTTGAGCGTTTTATGGAAATTTTCAAGAAATTGGAGATTAGCATACCTTTTTCTAAGGCATTGCAACAAATGCTTTCATATGCTAAATTTTTGAAGGAACTTCTCACAAAAAAGAGGAAAATACATTGAAGAAGAAACTATTGAAGTGCAAGGGAATTGTAGTGCTATTATACAAAAAATCCTACCTCCTAAGTTTAAAGATCCAGGAAGTTTCACCATTCCATGTACTATTGGAAAGTTAGTTGTTGGAAGTACTTTAATTGATTTGGGAACCAATAACTTAATCCCGCTCTCTATGTTTAAAAAGATTGAAGGGTTGAAACTCAAGCCTACTTGGATGACTCTTCAATTAACATATCGATCTCTTAAATATCCTTATGGGGTGGTTGAAAATGTGCTTGTTAAAGTAGACAAATTCTTATTTCCTGTGTATTTTGTCATCATGGAGGTGGAGGAGGATATTAATGTGCCTCTCATTCTTGGGACACCCTTTATGAAGACGGCTCGAGTCTTGATTGATGTGGAGAATGGAAAACTCAAGGTGAGAGTACAAGATGAAGAGGTGAATTTTGATGTGTTTGAAGCTATGTCCCATCCAAAAGATGATAAGGAGTGTTTTCATCTTGATGTGCTAGATGAAGTATGTATGATTCAAGAGAATATGGTACGTTGTTCTTCTCCTTTAGAGAAAACGCTTATTGATGCATGTGAGGATTTGAATGAGAAAGAAGAAGAATTGATTGATGAGTGCATGACTGAATTGGATGCATTGAAAGAAGTCCCTGTTCATGAAGCGAAAATTGAAGAGCTTAATACCCAGGAAAAAGTCAAGGAAAATAAACCGGGATTGAAGATGTTACCTCCACATTTAAAGTATGTTTTTTTAGAAGAAGGTGGGAATAAGCCTGCCATCATCAATAATTCTTTATCTCCCAAAGAAGAAGAGTTAGTGGAAGTATTAAAAACCAACAAAGGAGTTATTGGATGGTCAATCTCAGATCTTAAAGGCTTAAGTCCAACTTATTGTATGCACAAAATATTCAAGGAAGATGAGTATAGATTGGTTGCTCAACCACAAAGAAGACTAAATCCTGTGATGAAAGAGGAGGTTAGAAAAGAAGTGTTGAAGCTTCTAGAGGCTGGTATTATATACCCTATTTCTGATAGTGCATGGGTAAGTCCAATACAGGTGGTACCAAAGAAAGGTAGAATGGCAGTCATATACAATGAAAAGAATGAGCTCATACCTACTAGGACAGTCACTGGGTGGAGGATGTGCATTGATTATAGAAAGTTGAATTAGGCTACAAGGAAGGATCACTTTCCTCTTCCTTTCACAAGGAAGGACAAGCTTTCTATTGCTTTCTGGATGGTTACTCAGGGTATAATCAATAAGTGGTAGATCCAAAAGACCAGGAAAAGACAACTTTCAATTGTCCTTTAGGTATTTTTTCTTACGGAAAAAAGCCATTTGGATTATGTAATGTGCCAGCCACAATTCAAAGATGTATGCAAGCAATCTTTGCATATATGATAGAAAAATGCATAGAAATCTTCTTGGAGGATTTTTCGGTGTTTGGTTACTCCTTTCAAGTTTGCTTATCTAATTTGGATATTGTTCTTAAAAGATGCATGTAGACAAACCTTGTTCTTAGTTGGGAAAAGTTTCATTTTATGGTAACTGAAGGTATTGGTTTGGGTCAAAAATTTCTTCTAGGGGAATTGAGGTTGACAAAGCAAAAGTGGAAGTCATTGAGAAACTTCAACCACCTACCAATGTGAAAGGAATCAGGAGTTTTCTAGGGCATGCTGGGTTTTATGGAATATTCATTAAAGACTTTTCCAAGATTTCCAAACCTTTAAGCAATCTCCTTGTAAAAGACGTGCCCTTTGTGATGAATGATGAATGCATGAAGGCTGTTGAGAGTTTGAAGAAGAAGCTAGTTTCTGCGCCAGTGATTGTAGCTCCAAATTGGAATCAAGACTTCGAGTTAATGTGTGATGCTAGCGATTATGCTATAAGTGTTGTGCTTGGTCAGTGTTGATGGATTGGCAAGTGTACCAAATTGCACAAGTAATATAAAATGGTAAGACCAAGTATCGTATCCCTGAAGACTCTCGGCACTAGACAGTTGTGTGATAACTCGGTTAATTAAGACTTAAATAAAAAGAGATCATTGGTTTAAAATGCAAAGACAGAAAATTAAATATGAATGCAATTGATCAATAGCAGAGAACACAATGATGAACGGAGGTTGTTTATAAAATGAGACGATTATGTTGTTAGGGTTTGATTTCACCAAGTTTACTCTCATGTATATAAGAATTCTACTTTTTACATTAATGTTAACGTCACTCACTAAATTACTAAGAACCCGATCCCTCGGCGCAATAAGCCTGCCTTAATTCCTAGTTCCTGCAATTCCTAGCATTCCTAGAAAATTAAGTCTAAAGATCAAGAGCTTAAGACGACCAAGTACTCATACCCTCATCCTTGAGAAATATTACACTTGGGAGAATTCAACAAGAACCTGAATTGTAAGGAACCTCCCGACACTCATGCAATTCATAAATCATGCTACTAAATGAGTTAAATAGAGCAAGCATTGAAACAGATGAATTCCCTAACAATTAATGATAAAACATATAAATTAAGAATCAGTTCAAATACATGAGAGTTCACAAGGTTACATCATCCCCCAACAATAAATAGAGTTTAGTTCCCCATAGACATGGAGAAACTAGATGAATAATGGAAAACCATGAGATAGTGAAACCCTAAAAGTAGAAGAGGAAGCTCCCGCCTCCAGATCCGCCTTCAAAGAGTAGAAGAGTGTGTTGTTGTGTTGCTCCAGCCAGAGATACAAAACCTAGAGCGCCTGGGTCCTTTAAATAAAGTCGGAAAAGAGTAGAAACAGGGTCCGGTCCAAAAGAGTCAAAATAGAGCAAAAGTTGGGCCGGATCTGCGACGCACGACGTTCGGGCGCCCCATTTAGGATGCCCGGGGGGTGAACGATCCTCATGTAGGGCTTGAGCCTTCAATTGGTCACCTAGGCTTTGGGGGCCACCGCTCGGGCAACCTAGGAGGGCGCCTGGGCGGTGGGCGTCGATTTTCCGAGGCTCAAGCCTCTAGATAGGGCGCCCAAGCTTCGTGCGGTTCCTCCTTTTGGTTCTTTTCTAGGCTTTTCGGAGCTCTAACTCCTTAGCACTTCATCTTTACTTTTCGCATTCTCTCATTACCTATCAAAAAAAGGGAAATTAGACATAACATCATCAAATTCAACCTCAACTCTCTTATTCACACAACTTAATGAAAAAGCATGAGTCTAAGCAAGTTTCTAAGTGAAAAAGGGTGTATTTAATATAAAAATACATCACAAATAATGGTATTTTCAACTGTTAACACAAGCTCAAACTTAGAACTTTGCTTGTCCTCAAGCAAAACAGATTGTAACTCAGCTTTTCAGAACAAATACTAAAATTACTCAACCTTTTTCTTTTAGATAAGTAATGACTTTTATCAACTCAACATATAGATATCAGTCAAAGTGTGCAGATGCCTCAATCAATTAAAAATCAGTGTGATGCTCATGTGTTTCAACAGATGCTATCAGCATGAATGATCAATCAACCAAGGAGAGAGTAATAAAAAATTCAAAAAATTGTTCCTCACTAAGGTAAGTGTTTCACTCAAGTACTCAAAAGTGTACCACTCAAGCACTCAAAAGTGTATCACTCAAACTCACAACACTCAGCAAGTGTACCGAATCGTACCAAGTAATAATAAAATGGTAAGACCAAGTATCGTTTCCCAAAGGACTCACGACCTAGACAATTATGTGATTTGTTTATTGAATTAGACTTGTAAACGAAAACATTGTTATTGAATTACGAAAAATAAACATGAGGCAAGGTTTTGATCAATGGAATTGAAAGATGCAAAAACGATTGATGTAGGATATGAATGATTATGTTGTTGGGGTTTCCAACTCATCCAATCCACTCTCATGTATTGAAGAATTCATCTTTCTTCATTAATGTTAATGCCACTTTCTAATTTACCTTAAACCCAATGTCTCGGTGAAGAAAGCCTACTCCTAATCACTAGTTTACAATGTCTTGTTTCCCTAGCAATTATTCATGCATTACATTCGCACAGAAGCTTGAAGGCAACCAATCCTCCTACCCCTATGTCTAGGCAATATTGCTCTTGGGAGAATTTCTTCAGTTCTAGATTTATTTATATGTGTCCATATAAATAACATCAATGATCATGCAATTGAATGAGTTAAACAAAGCATGCAAAGAGCATAGAAGAAAAAAACCCTAACAATTAATGAAAGAAAGCATATAGATTAAAGAACCAATTCTATACATGAGAGTTTCAAAGGATGACAACGGTTCCCCAACAACAATGAAAGTTTAGTTCACCATAGCGATGGTGAAACTAGATGAAAAACAATGAAAGAATGAAAGATAGAACCCTAGAAGTTGAAGAATAGAGCTTGAGCATCCAAAATCCTCCTCCAAGGGGTGAAAGGAATGTGATTTCGCCTCTTTCTGTCCAAAGATACTAACCCTAATTCGACTAAAACCTTATATAGTTTCCTAAAAATTAAAGAAAATAGGCCCAAGCCTAAATAAATGGCACTCAACGGCACTTTTGCTGCTCAGCGGTAAGTGCGGGTCTTCAGAATTGATGCTTACTTGTAGTTTTGGCCCTCAACGGTGACTGCGGGACTTCACAATGCCACTCAGCGGAAAAATTGGCGCTGAGCAGTGACTGCCACTCTTCTTTTGTGCACTTTCACTTCCTTTCCTGAGTCCAGCTCCTTACTACTTCAACTTCTTTCATCTAATTCATCTTAATTCCTGCGAAAATAAGGAAAATCAAGCATAAAACCCACCCAACTCTCTTATTTCCAAAACTTAAGCAAAAGCATGATTCCAAGCTAATTTCTAAGTCATAAAGGTTGTCTTTAAGGTCAAAATTAAGTATAAAAATAACAGTTTTTCAATTGTTATCACAACCCCAAACCTAGAACTTTGCTTGTTCTCAAGCAAACAAGATGTAACTCAGTCTTCCACCAATTCATACAATGGTTTACCACATTCAAAACTCTTTCTTTCAGGACAAGTAATTACTCAAATCAGCTCATCACAAAGAATTCATTCAAGATGCACACATGCTTTGGTGTTCACATAATCACATAGTATCCAACAAATGTTATTCTCATGAATGATCAATTAACTCATCATAGATGTAATCATGTGCTCATGGAATCTTTCCTCACCAGATAAAGTGTTTCAGTCAAACACACAAGTGTATAAGAGGTCACTGATTCACTCTACTATCACAATGTCACATGAATCATCTTTGCCTTTCATTTAGCCACAATCAAACACATTCACAAGCAAGTATCATCACAAGGGCTTTTCTATGGCTTATAATGTGGCTGGGCTAACAAGAAAATTGATTTTTCTAGATCACAAAATCCTTGAGTTAAGTGAATCATCTAAACACAACCATTCTTCCTTCTTCCCAACTTTCTTTCACATTGAGCCTTTCTTTTTCTTTCCTTTTTATTTTGCTTTTCACATGCTTAGCTCAATTCTTTTCATATTCCCTTTTTATACCTCCCAACAACCCCAAACTTGAACATTTATCCATACCACAAAATATTTTTCAACTCAACTCAAGGTAAAGCTTTTCAAAGAGGGTTTTCTATCATGTTCAAGGCTAAGGGTTCAAAGGATAGAACACATTGTGCTCTCTT
The DNA here is from genome assembly GCF_029865625.1 of Vigna umbellata. NCBI lineage: Eukaryota > Viridiplantae > Streptophyta > Magnoliopsida > Fabales > Fabaceae > Vigna > Vigna umbellata. The sequence continues at coordinate 53,136,923 of NC_142168.1, read as the reverse complement.
TTATTGGGCTAAAATCATGCATTTGGCTAATAAAGGGTTACTAACAAATGGCCTTGATCATATGATACATACAAGCAAGTGATTCAATCATAGAAATCTGGGCAAAGTCATTCATGCTTTTAATGGAATAACATTCAATCACACAAACTCTGGAGTTCAAAACCTCACATATAAGCTCGTCCAATCAGTCCACATACACATCCTGCTTAGCATCATAATCACACAACATCATGCATCTGTTCACATAGCTTATGAACAACCACTAGTGCAAAAAGGACCTTTAACGTCACCCTTTAGACGTCTGATCCTCGAATATTCAACGTAAAAAATGACCAGTGGCATTTTTTGTAAATAAAACAACTATTTAGACGTCGGTTATGGAAGGGTTTGACGTCTAAATACTCATATACGTCGGCTCCCCCGAATAAACATCAAAACTAAACGAAAAAGTTAAAAAAAAAATAATTTTTTATTCTATTTAGACGTCTGTTATGGAGGGAACCGACTTCTGAAGCACTTTAGACGTCTGTTAATTGGGGAACCGACGTCTAAACCCTAAACCCAGAAATTTAAAAAGTCACTTTTTGACTTCATTTAGACGTCTAATCCCGCCACTCTGACTTTTGAAGCACTTTAGACATCTGCTAATTGGGGAACCGACGTCTAAACCCTAAATTGATAAATTTAAAAAGTCATTTTTTGACTCCATTTAGACGTCTGATCCCGCCACTCCGACTTCTAACACACTTTAGACGTCTGTTAATTGGGGGAACCGACGTCTAAATTTTGGCATTAAAACACCGTGAACGCGAGACAACCGTTACGCGCATTCATTGTTCATCATCTTCGTCGCATTTTCTCTCTACGGGTTACGCTTTTCAGGTTCGTTTTCTCACTTTTTCACCGTTTTAAATTAATTTTACTCCGATTACATCACTCTTTGATGCATTATCTTTCATTTGAACCGATTAAAATGCGTTTTCATTGGGTTTTGGTGCATTTATTCTCGTGTCTTTAGGCGGCGTTCTATGGCGGCGATTTCTTGCGTTTTGTACTTCTCCAATTCCCTCCACTACGTTTTTAAAACCATCCAATAAAAAAAATGTACAATACATTCTCTTCAACTAAAATATAAAGTTGTAAACTCGAATCACCATGAGTCAGGAGCAACCTCAGAGACGTCTAACGTGTATGGATCGGACGTCTATATTGATGTCGGACCTATATAGGTCCGACGTCTATAGAGACGTCTGACCTAAAGGGTTCGACGTCTCATTAACGTCACCCATATAGACGTCAGACAAAGATAAGACGATAAAAGCCCAAAATAACAGACGTCTAAAGTCCTTTTTGCACTAGTGAACCACTTGTATATTAGCATATAGTGCACAATCTCAACATCAATCAATATCCAAGCATCATCAAGCAATACTCATCAGGCATAAATCACAAGCAGACCATCATAGCAGATAAAGTTTCACACTGAGTACATCTCAACCTATTCTAATAACAGAAGCAAATAAGTTCAACAATTCAAAACAAAAGATAGAAAAAATCATGCTCTAGAGGTGATAGCATCCATCAGTAGATGCTATCTCATCTTCTCATCAACCCATGTTGTCATTTGAATCTTCCTCCTCTCCGTCATCTTTAGCATCTTCAAACTCATCATCATCATCCTCCTCATCATCATCCATAGCTGGAGCTTCAACTGCTCCAGCTCCCTAAGCTTGCTCCTCTGGCCATGCCACCACATTGTTGAACTCCTCCATGGTCCACCGATGTCATGGGGGTGTATCATACATCCCAATGATAATCTCTGTTGTAGCCACCTGCCCTCTGTGGATGGACTGCATCCTAGCATCTATAAGAGACATATACATATCCCTCATCTGAAACGACTCTGCATCACGAGGTTGTGCAGGTGCCTGCGGTGGTCCTCTTCCTCTGCGAGGATGACGTTGTGGTACTGGTTGAGCTGCCTCATCTCCGCCACAATATTGTCTGTAGTAGGCCTCATCAATTGCCTTCCTAGGCCTCTCAAATGATGGTGTAGAGATATTCACTCCAGCTAGCTCACATAGGTGTGTAATCAAAGAGGCATGCCCAAAGGTGCCTTGTTGTTCATGGTATTTGCACACACCTGTATCTCATTGGCTATCACTTGGCCAGTGTTAATGCTCATCCCTCTGAGCACACAGTACAAAAGAAGCATCGTACTGACAGTAATATCTGAGACATGTGAGCACGACTGGATATTAGCATGAGAAAATGTCATCCAATACTTTGTTAGAGGAGTCAAATCAGCTCTCCTTATGTTCACAACTGCATCATTCTTGTTTCTCTGAAAGTGTCCTCCAGGCACACATAGCACACTCTCCACATCACCAAAGTCTGCTCCTTCTTCCATATTTAGAGAAAACTAACACTACTCACCAGCCCATTCTGTATTTAAAAACCTGTTAATGGAATCAGGGTCATACCGAATGGCGTGTCCTCTAACATAGCTCAAATAATCCTCAACAGGATGATCACCCAATCGCCTTGCATTGGTGTAAAACTCTTTCACCACTGCTATGTCAGCTGGTGTAGGATAAGTGGCTAGTCTCCTCAGTTCCTTTTCTTCAATTGCTCTCCAAACTGTGGACCAAAATTAGGTATCAATCAAGCATTCCTTTCCATCAATAGCCTTCTATCTTGGACAATATTGAAATGGCGCTCATGCTTGCGGGACAGGAACTTGCTGGCATAGGAGCGTTCTGCTTCGTTATCCTTCCTCTTGGATCCTATAGTCTTGATTCTCTTTCCCGATGAGGAGGCCATCCCTGCATCAAACACAATTCACAAAACCACAAGACATATTGTTAAGCATTAGTAGACCACAAACAACTCCTTAAAACCCTATCACCGCTGAGGGCAAACAGAACCGCTCAGCACAACCTGTACAACAAAACTAGCAAGAAAAAAGACTCAAAATACCATTCTGCTGATATCGCGCTCAGGGGAAATTTCCGCTGAGCGGCGATTCTGCAGATTTTTCAACATGCTCCAAAAATGCTTCTAATCTCCACCCACATGCAATCTTCCTAGTTCCAGACCCAAATCAAGCAGTTTAAAAGTCCAAACAGTAATTAATTCATCTAATCATGCATAAAAATCAAAATCCCTAAAGAATCATACTTAGACAACCATGTTCATACCAATTCATGCTTTCAACAACCCTAGAACGTAAAATGCTTGTACTTACTTGGGTGAAGATGCTAGATGAGTGAAGAATGCTCTATGAATGTGCACAAATCAGCCCCTAACAACAATACTCTCACCAAACCCCAAACTTGGATGGAAACTTGATGCAAAAGTGGTTTAAAGAGATATTTTATGAAGGGAGAAGAAGGGAAAAGTTAGAAAACTCTTTGGAGAGTGCTTGAGAGTGTGTGGGAAGAGGGAAATCTGAAAGTGACGGCCAAGACGCACCCTAGGGTATAAAAATGAACTAATGGGCCAAATACCACTGAGCCCAATTAAAACAAGCCCAATACGTCAAACTGTCACGTTCGCGCTCAGCAGTAATTACCGCTGGGCGGCATTTGCGGCATCAACTCTTCTTCTTCCTAGCTCGCCCTAGGTGTCCTTTACCAATGCCTCTCACTACCCCAATGCATTTAGTTTCTCACATCACTCAAACATTTAATCCCTATAATGCAACTAGAACAAAATCAACACAAACAACAAAATAAAGTCAATCAACTAGGCTGCCTCCCAGGTAGAGCTGTTTTAACGTCACGAGCCTGACCCAAAATCCTCTAGCACCCTTCAGTAGGTGCAAATATTTCTTACCAACACCCATCAGTAGGTGTATACAAACATAGTATCCTTAAGTAGATACTCTTCCACCTAACATCCATCAGTAGATGTAAACCTTGTAACAAACTTATAACCAAAACAAAAATACCAAAAGTTTAAAATTACATCACCAAACCAAAAATTAAAAGTTCTTAAGTCACTGGGCTGCCTCCCAACAAGCACGCTTTTAACATCACTAGCTTGACCCAATAAAGTTTAAGTTCCATCTTCAATGTTGGTGTTCATCTTTCTTTCATCACACCAACGCAACAACTGCACCTTTTTTACTCTTCTTGAATATGGAGCCTCAATCTCAATCACTCCATTCTCTTTAAAATCTTTGACAACCCACAACTTGTTCTTGAATCTTACTGGTGTACCAAGTTTGAGTTGTTCCTCCATCAAGTCACCATGAACATTCCTTCCTTTGCCATCTTTTTCTTCTTCCCTAACCTATGACAAGAAACAATTTTTACCTTTGACGTCCGGCTTTGAAGCTTTAGAACTAGTCACAGGTGCATCTTTACATGCAGCTTTATGACTAGCCTCCTTCTCTTGAATCTGCTGCTCCACTTTGAATACATTAAAGATCACCTTTTCTTCTCGGTCTTGAAGTACTATCATCCCATCATCCACATTGATGATTACCTTTGGCGTTTTCATAAACAGTCTTCAAAGAATAATTGGGATCTTCTCATTCTCCTTCATCTCCATCACCACAAAGTCTACCAGAAATTTCAGTTTGTCTATGCAAACCACAACATCTTCCGCCACACCATAAGGTTTCTTGGAAGATCCATCCGCCATTAGCAAAGTCACCTTTGTTGGTTTGACTTTAAGATCACCAATCCTTTTGAGCATAGATAAAGGTATCAAATTAATGCTTGACCCTAAATCAATCAGGGCTTTCCTTATATTCTCCTTCCCTATGACGAAAGGAATAATAAAACTTCCTGGATCTTTCACTTTTGGAGGAAGTGGCTTTTTCTTAATAACACTGCAATCTCCCTTTTCATCCTTAGTCTCCTCATCTAGATATCTCTTCTTTGTGGAAACTTGCTTTATATGTATTGCATAAGCTGGAATTTGTTGAAGTGCTTCATTCAAAGGTACAGTAATCTCCAGTTGCCTGAAAATATCTTTAAAACGCTCATATTGTCTCTCTTTTTCTATTTTCTCACTGCCCTTAGGATAAGGAAGAAATTTTTCATTTTTTTCAATATTTTTCTCTCCCCTTTTCTTTTCTTTCTCTTTTCTCTCAACCTCACCTATTCTCTCTTCTTTTTCTTCTCTTTTATCTAACTTAACACTCTCTTTTTTCTCGTCCACCCTCTCATTATCTGTACTTACAATAGCTTTACACTCTTCCTTAGGGTTAACCTCACTATTAGCCCCAAAACTCTTGTTAGGCATATCCTCCAACTTCTTAGCCATTTGGCAACCTTGTGTCTCCAAATTTCTAATTCCAGTTTCAGTGCTTTTTTGGTTTGAGATAGTCACCTGTATAAATTGTTGAAGAGTTTCTTCAAGCTTTGATGATTTCTCATTCAATATAGATACTTGTTGCCATATTGATGGTTGCTGCTGTGGTCTATTGAATTGTCCTGCTTGTCTAGCTTGTCCATTCTGACCTTGACCAATGCTTGGGTGAGGTTTCCACCCTTGGTTGTAGTTCCCTTGGCGGTATTGAAATTGATTGGCCATAAAATTGACATCTTCTAAAGCCTCCATTGGAAAAGCACATTGACCATTGATATGGTCACCACCACATATTTCACAAAGTTGTGGTTGAACCTGTGCAACGTTCTTTAGCTCCTTTGGCAACTGAGCAAGTGTCTTTGTCAAATTCTCCAACTATTGAGTTATGATTTTATTTTGAGCAAGCAAGGCATCTTGAGATTGCAATTGTAAGATTCCATTCTGTTCAGTTGGAGCTCCTCTTTCACTATCCATCTCGTTGTCATTAGTATCCATGTTTTCTATCAATTCAAAAGCTTCCTCTGGAGTCTTGCATTTGATATTACCTCCAACTGAGGCATCTAGCATCAATTTGGTTTGTGAACCAAGACCTCCAAGGAAAAGAATGACAATTGTTGCTTCATAAAAGCCATGAGTGGGCGTCTTTCTCAATAAGCTCTTGTACCTATCCCAGGCTTGACCTAGCGTCTCCTCCATGCCTTGTCTAAAAGAAGAAATCTCTTGCTTCCCTTTGTTGATTTTGGACTATGGGATGTACTTGTTTAGAAACTTTGAAACCACGACTTCCCATTCATTAAAGCTATCCTCCGGAAAAGAATTCAACCATAGCTTTGCATTGCCTCCCAATGAGAAAGGAAACAAGTTATTACATCATCTGGAACACCAATGATCTTCACAGTGTTGCAAATCTCGTTGAATGTGGTTAGATGCTCATATGGACTTTCATGTGATAGCCCATTAAATTGGTTGCTCTTTACCAATTGTATCAACACCAGTTTCACCTCCATGTTTGTAGCATTAACCCTCAGCCTAGCAATTATTAAAGTGACGAGGGCCAACAACATTGGTGTAATCCGCCAGAGTACGTCTACCATTGCTCTCTTCGATCATCTCTTAATTGCTCTAGTTAGATCTTTGTGGTGAGGGTTGTAGAAATGTTTCTGGAGAAGGAAATAATTATCTAGATGTACGAATTCTCCTCCTCTGTCTACTCTCGTCCAATCCTTCAAGAAGAGGTTCCGATGTTTTCTTGCTCCTACTTCGAATTGTATCATGCATACACAAGAAAACAAGTCCCTAGAAACATATGTAGCCCAAAAAGATAGAAAAGATAAACTAAAAAGATAAACAAAAAGATAGAAAACGAAAAGATAGAAAAAATAAAAGATAAAACAAAAAAGATAAAAAAATCAAGTCAAAGCTAATAAATAATCACACAAATAGAATACTTAAACCACGAGTCCCCAGCAGCGGCGCCAAAAACTTGTTGACACTCAGCAAGTGTACCGAATCGTATCAAGTAATAATAAAATGGTAAGACCAAGTATCGTTTCCCAAAAGGACTCACGGCCTAGACAGTTATGTGATTTGTTGATTAAATTAGACTTGTAAACGAAAACATTGTTGTTGAATTACGAAAAATAAACATGAATGCAAGGTTTTGATCAATGGAATTGAAAGATGCAAAAACGGTTGATGTAGAATATGAATGATTATGTTGTTGGGGTTTCCGACTCATCCTATCCACTCTTATGTATTCAAGAGTTCATCTTTCTTCATTAATGTTAATGCCACTTTCTAATTTACCTTAAATCCGATGTCTCGGTGAAGAAAGCCTACTCCTAAACACTAGTTTACAATGTCTTGTTTCCCTAACAATTATTTATGCATTATATTCGCGCAGAAGCTTAAAGGCAACCAATCCTCCTATCCCTATGTCTAAGCAATATTGCTCTTGGGAGAATTTCTTCAGTTCTAGATTTATCTATATGTGTCCATATAAATAACATTAATGATCATGCAATTGAATAAGTTAAACAAAGCATGCAAAGAGCATAGAAGAAAAACCCTAAAAATTAATGAAAAAAAGCATATAGATTAAAGAATCAATTCAATCATGAGAGTTTCAAAGGATTACATCGGTTCCCTAAAACCAATGAAAGTTTAGTTCACCATAGACATGGTAAAACTAGATGAAAAACAATGAAACAATAAAAGATAGAACCCTAGAAGTTGAAGAATAGAGCTTGAGCATCCAAAATCCTCCTCCAAGGGGTGAAAGGAATGTGATTTCTCCTCTTTCTGTCCAAAGATACTAACCCTAATTCGACTAAAACCTTATATAGTTTCCTAAAAATTACAGAAAATAGGCCCAAGCCCAAATAAATGGCACTCAGCGGCACTTTTACCGCTCAGCGGTAAGTGCGGGTCTTCAGAATTGACGCTCAGCTGTAGTTTTGGCCCTCAGCGGTGACTGCGGTACTTCAGAATGCCGCTCAGCAGTAAAATTGGCGCTAAGCGGTGACTGTGGCTCTTCTGTTATGCACTTTCACTTCCTTTCCTAAGTCCAGCTCCTTACTACTTCAACTTCTTTCATCTAATTTATCTTAATTCCTGCGAAAACAAGGAAAACCAAGCATAAAACCCATCCAACTCTCTTATTTCCAAAACTTAAGCAAAAGGTTATCTTTAAGGTCAAAATTAAGTATAAAAATAACAGTTTTTCAACTGTTATCCATAGTGAGATCTCTCAATCACTCTGCTATCACAATGTCACACAAATTAATTTTGCCTTTCATTTTACAAAAATTAAACATACTCAAAAGCAGGTTTTCAAAACAAGGGCTTTTCTTGGCTTGTAACTTGGCTGGGCTAAGAAGAAACATGGTTATTTAGGAATGCAAAATCCTTGAGTTAAGAGAGATATTTATGAAATTAACAATTACACACAGGTTCTCTTTTCAAGAAGATCTTTCCCAACCTTTTTCCCTTGCAGTGAGCTTTCTTTTCTTTCTTTTTTATTTTTCTTTTCATTTTTCTTTTCTTTTGATTTTTCTTTTTCTTTTTGCTCACTGCTTGTTTTCCTACAACCCCAAACTTGAACCTTTTTCAATACCTCACAAATATTCTCAACTCAACTCAAGGTAAAGAATTTAAAACAAGGTTTTCAAAACATGCTTAAGGCTAAAGGTTCAAAGGATGGAATAAGTTGTTCTCTTTTTGTTTGGGAAAAATTCACAAGCAGGCTAAAAAGGGATAAACAACAGATGGTCTTGATCATGTCAAACCTGCAAGCAAGTAATTCAATCACAAAAAATTTGGGCAAAATCATTCATGCTTCCAAAGTAATAATAATCACTAGTACAAAAAAAACGTACAACGTCAAATATTTTGGGCCTTTTACGTCGAATTTGAGAATGACATCATACCGGGAGACGTTAAATTGACATCAAATTTAAAAAATTTGACGTTAATTTAACGTCGAATTTTGTCAATATACGATGTTAATAACTTTTAAATTTTTTTAATTAATTGTAATCCTCTTTTACAACTCTACGAAACCTGAAAAGTAGAACTATGAACGGTAATATAGGATCAACAACAAATAACAACAACAAACAACAAACAAGTTCAACCAAACAACAACAAAAAGTTTCAACAAAAAAAAATAACAAACAAGTTCAACAAATACGTTCTTCAAAACGAAAACGAAAACTAACCTTCAAAAGGTGGGTTCATCGGAATAAAGTGTTGCCACCAGTGAGAGAGAAAGCAAAATGCGCCTATGAAGGACAAGAACACGAAAATAATCGTTGAAAACAAACGAAAATCATACCTAAAGTAGTTAATTAACATGCATTTGTATCAAATGAAAGAAAGATTACGATGGTCTCGTGCACTAAGATAAAGTGAATGAATTTTCAATCTCCCGCTCAAATTTGTATTGAACTCACTAGTCTTTTGACGTCTAACACTGAGGCATTTGACGTTTTATATCCTTTTACGTCGAATTATAATTCTAAATGACGTTTAATAATTGCATTTATTTACAAAATTGTCAGAGGTCATTTTTAACGTTGGCTATTTAGTGTTTAGACGTTGAACGCGTTATGTTATACGTTGTTTTTCCACTAGTGAATTATTCCCAAAAACTCTGGAGTTCAATCCTCACACAGGTTAAATTCGAGTTCTAGAATTCAGAAAAACACCTTGCCCAATATTTCAATTAAACTTTTACCTTAAGCATCTGTTTCACAATTAAAAGCAACCACCTGTATATTTTTACATCATGCATCATCTCAACATCAACCTAAACAATAAAGCATCATAAAGCAATACTCATCAAAAAGCACAACATATTAGAGAAAAATTAAACCACTGCAATATAGGTAATTCAAGCAAGTACATTACCCTATACTACAACGACAACAAAACAATAAAAACAGAAGCAAAATATAGTTCAACAATGAAAACCATAAAAAAAATAAACATAAAAATAAAAGAAATCATGTTCTAGAGACAAAATAACATCCATCAGTAGATGCTCTCATCTCTGCCATCAGAAGCAACGTATAACCAAAAAAAAAAACTTAAACACACAAAGAAAAATCAAATCCAAACCACACAAATAATCAAAATAAATAAAAAAAAATCAGAAACTGGGTTGCCTTCCAGTAAGCGCTTCTTTAACATCACTAGCTTGACCCAGTCTTCATCATCATAGCATCCATCAGTAGATGTTGTCAGTAACATCCATCAGTAGATGTCTAATCACATAGCATCGATTAGTAGATGCTAATATTTCTTATCTTCATTGGTATCCCTCAGTAGACACCTATCTTTCTCATCTTCATCGGCATCCCTCAGTAGATGCCTAATCACCTAACATCCATCAGTAGATGTCTAGTCATCGTCTTCTTCAATAGCAGCATCCATCAGTAGATGCTGTCATTCATCATGCTTATCATAGCAACATCCATCAGTAGATGTTATCTAGCATCCATCAGTAGATGTTGTCATTCACTCATACTTTCTTTTTCTTTTCTTTCTATTTTTATCTCATCCTCTTTCTTTTCTTCCCTCTCTTCTTTTCTCTCACTCTCTTTTTTTTCTTTTTTTTCCTCTACATCTTTCTCTTTTTCACTCAAACTTTCTTCTTCTTTTCTCTCTATTTTTCTCTCATCTAAAATCTTACCACTTCTAATCATAATGGCATGGCACTCCTCCTTAAGGTTAACTTCAGTAATAGCCCCAAAACTTCTGTTAGATGTCTCCTCCAACTTCTTGGCCGATTGACCAACCTTCATCTCCAGGTTCCTTATAGCAGCTTCATTGCTTTTCTGAGTGGAAAGACTTGCCTGTATGAATTGTTGGAGGGTTTCTTCAAGCTTTGTGGTTCTGTTTGAAAGAGAAGGTTATTGTTGCCACTGTTGTTGTTGCTGCTATGGTGGTCTATTGAATTGTCCACCAGTTTGCCCAAACTAACTTTGTTCCATGCTAGGATGAGATTTCGACCCTTGATTGTAATTGTTGGGACGAAACTGGTTACCCATGTAATTAACTTCTTCATTTATATTCTCGGACACAACACATTGACCATTAATATGGTCACCACCACATAGTTCACAGAGTTGCTGGTGAACCTGTAAAACATTCTAGCATTCCTTTTGTGGTTGAGAAAGCTTCTTTGTCAAGACTTCAAGTTGTTGAGTGATGATCTTATTTTGAGCAAGCAAGGCATCATAAGACTGTAGTTGTAGGTTGTGATGAATTTTTTCTTTCATTGTGCATCTCATTATCATTAGTAGACATGTTGTCAGTTTATTCATAAGCTTCCTCTGGAGTCCTGCATTTGATATTCCTCAAGCTGAGGCATCCAACATTAATTTGGTTTGTGAACAAAGACCTCCAAGGAAAAGAATGACTATTGTTGCTTCATCAAAACCATGAGTAGGTGTCTTTCTCAGCAAGCTATTGTATCTATCCCATGCTTGCGCTAATGATTCTTCCATGCCTTGATTGAAAGAAGAGATTTCCTGCTTCCCTTTGTTGATCTTCGATTGTGGGAAGTATTTGTTCCAGAACTTTGCAACCACATCTTCCCATTTAGTGAAACTGTTTTCAGGGAAAGAATTTAACCACACTTTAACATTGCCACCTAGTGAGAAAGGAAACAAGCTTAATTTAATAGCATCATCAGGTACTTCATTCAGCTTCATAGTGGTGCATATCTCATGAAAGGTGGTAAGATGCTCATATGGACTTTCATGTGACAATCCATTGAACTGGTTGCACTTCACAAGATGGATCAATGCAAGCTTCACCTCCATATTCATGGCATTAACCCTCGGCTTTGCAATGCTGTTAAAATGATGAGGGCCAACAACAGTTGCATAATCTACCAAACTACGTCTACCCGTCTGTCCACCATAGTTGTCCATGTTTCTCTGATCAGATAGTGAAAGGATCTCTGGAGCAGATTCCTTGGATATCCTGTTCCTCCTACTAGTCTCAAGTCCTTCAAGAAGAGGTTCAGAATTTTTGCTGCTTCGAGTCCTAACTGTATCCTAAAACCAAAACCCTAGAAAATATTGTTAGCACAAAAACAAAAATTAAAAATTAAATAACACAAAACAAAAAATTAAAAATTAAAAACAAAAATAAGAAAAATAAAACTGAAAAAAAATAAGGTCAAAGTTAATCAAGAATCACACAAATAGAATAGTTTAAACCGTGAGTTCCCCGGCAACGGCGCCAAAAACTTGTTGATGGATTGGCAAGTGTACCAAATCGCACAAGTAATATAAAATGGTAAGACCAAGTATCGTATCCCTGAAGACTTTCGGCACTAGACAGTTGTGTAATAACTCGATTAATTAAGACTTAAATAAAAAGAGATCATTGGTTTAAAATGCAAAGACAGAAAATTAAATATGAATGTAATTGATCAATAGTAGAGAACACAACGATGAACGGAGGTTGTTTATAAAATGAGATGATTATGCTGTTAGGGTTTGATTTCACAAAGTTTAATCTCATGTATATAAGAATTCTTCTTTTTACATTAATGTTAACGTCACTCACTAAATTACTTAGAACCCGATCCCTCGGCGCAATAAGCCTGCCTTAATTCCTACTTCGAGTAATTCCTAGCGTTCCTAGAAAATTAAGTCTGAAGATCAAGAACTTAAGATGACCAAGTACTCATACCCTCATCCCTGAGAAATATTACCCTTGGAAGAATTCAATAAGAACCTGAATTGTAAGAAACCTCCCGACACTCGTGCAATTCATAATTCATGCTACTAAATGAGTTAAATAGAGCAAGGATTGAACTAGATGAATTCCCTAACAATTAATGAAAAAGCATATAAATTAAGAATCAATTCAAATACATGAGAGTTCACAAGGTTACATCATCCCTCAACAACAAATAGAGTTTAGTTTCCCATAGACATGGAGAAACTAGATGAATAATGGAAAAGCATGAGATAGTGAAACCCTAAAAGTAGAAGAGGAAGCTCCCACCTCCAGATTTGCCTTCAGAGAGTAGAAGAGTGTGTTGTTGTGTTGCTCCAGCCAGAGATACAAAACCGAGAGCGCCTAGGTCCTTTAAATAAAGTCGGAAAAGAGTAGAAACAAGGCCCGGTCCAAAAGAGTCGAAATAGAGTAAAAGTTGGGCCGGATCTGTGACCCACGATGCTCGGGGGCCCCATTTAGGGCGTCTAGGCGATGGACGATCCTCATGTATGGCTTGAGGCTTCAATTTGTCACCTATGCTTCGGGGGCCGCCGCTCGGGTGGCCTAGGAGGGTGCCCGGGCGGTGGGCGTCGATTTTTCGAGGATCAAGCCTCTAGATAGGGTGCCCAAGCTTCGTGCGGTTCCTCCTTTTTGGTGCTTTTCTAGGCCTTTCTGAGCTCTAACTCCTTAGCACTTCATCTTTGTTTTCCGCATTCTCTCATTACCTATCAAAACAAGGGAAATTAGTTATAAAATCATCAAATTCAACCTCAACTCTCTTATTCACACAACTTAATGAAAAAGCATGAGTCCAAGCAAGTTTCTAAGTGAAAAAGGGTTTATTTAGTATCAAAATTGCATCACAAATAACGGTATTTTCAACCGTTAACAGTCAGCAAAGAGAGAAGGTTTTTCATACTATCTATTAGTGTGTTTGCTTCAAGATGAGGAGGTAGCCTGAGCATCCAAGATCTTCCTTCAAGGGGTGGAAAAGAGAGTGTTTACTTCGTCTCAGCCAAAGATACAAACCCTAGGACGTCCTAAAGCTTATATACTATTCTAAAATATACAAAAAATTAAGCCCAAGCCCAAAATAATGCCGCTCAGCGGTAAGTGCGTGAGTTGTTTTCCTCCCCTCAGCGGCCTTTTCACCCCTCAGCGGAGCCAACGTGGGTTTCTGAGTGCCGCTCAGCGGTAAACTGCCGCTGAGCGGTAATTACGGCTTCTCCTTTTACACTTTTTTTATGTCTTTTCTGATTCCATCTCTATCCTTCTTCACTTCTTTCACCAAATTCACCTTAAAACCTGCATAAAACAATGAAATCAAGCATAAACCTGTCCAGCTCTCTTATTTCTAAAAATATACCCAAAAGCATGATTTCAAGCTAGTTTCTAAGTGTTAAAGGTTGCTTTTAGTATCAACTTTAAGCATGAAAATAACAGTTTTTCAACTGTTATCAGATATGTGTTTGCATGCTTATGATTCTTCAAGGAATTACAAAGAGAAGGTGAAATTTTATCATGACAGGAAGCTGGCAAAGAAAGTTTTTAATCCAGGGTAGCAGGTGTTATAGTTCAATTCACGTCTAAAGCTTTTCCCTGGAAAATTGAAGTCTAAATGGTCTAGGCCGTTCAAAATCAAAAGTGTCAGACCATATGGGGCTATTGAGTTGACAGATCCCAATTCTGATGATCCATAAAGAAGTTGGGTGGTTAATGGGCAACGTCTCAAGCACTATTGGGTGGAGAGATTGAACGCATTTCCACAGTTTTAGAGTTGATTGATCTTTGAGCATTATGGCGTCAAACTAGTGACGTTAAAGAAACTCTTACTGGGAGGCAACCCAGCTTTCTGAACTTTTCTCTTTAAAAGTTTTAATTTTGGTTAATATGTACTTGGCCTAATGAGATATACTTGGATGGTTTAGCTAATATGTGTATGATGAGTAATTTCTATCTTGTGCTGCTTTATTGCGTGATTGATGTTGAGATGATGCATGGTCAAGTCTTATATACAGGTGGTTGCTCATGATTATTAGAAACTGATGCATGTTGTTAATTGTGATTAATGTACTGGGCAGGATGTTAATAAATTGTGGAACTTGATTTAGCCTATGAAAGATTGGGCTCCAGAGTTTTTAATTGATTGAATGCTATTGCTTTGGAAGCATGATTGATTTGGCCTAATTTTCTGTGATTGAACCACTTGCTTTCTTGTTACTGATGAGTCAATATTTTCTTGATTTCACTTAGCTTATTGTACTAGATTTAATCAGGGAATTGTGCCTGAATGTCCAGTATTTTCCCATTTTTGTTAATTGTGCTTAATTTGATCATAAATTCTTATTTTAATTAATTTGAATTATCTGAGGCTAATTATTTGCATTATTAATTGTAGGAAAAATATTGGATAATATTTTGGGACTTAAAGAGAAATGTCACATCAATTATATTTTAAGCTAAAATGAGTGAGGAGGTGTGGATTTGAATTATGGGAGTGCACACGGAGATGGGCTTGATTGGAGAAGCTTCTTTTAAAATGAAGAAGTGGTGCTGGAAGAAAAAGGGATGCCACGGCCCACACTTGGCAACGCCCAGCAACATCCAATGGAGAATGAGGAATGATGATGGGTTTTAGGTGTATGCTTGGAGAGAATGGAGGTGTAGCGGTCTAGCAAGGCTACGAAGATTGAGGGCTTCACGGGACAGAGGTTGGACATGTTGGAATAAAGGCAGCAGCCACCATATATAAGTGAGGGAACATTTAAGAGAGGGGAGAGCTGGACGTGTGTGGCTCAGCCGCGACCCTTGGCTGGGAACGTTTTTTAATTTGAAGGAAACATGTGAATGTTGTGGAGAGCTCAACATTAATTGCTTTTGGTTGCATTTGTTATTATGCCCCTTTTCATTTTCGCAACACGTTGAGAAGAGTGTTGTCATGGGTGTGCACGGGGAGGGAGTGGTGTCTCGGCCTGGAGCAGGAGGCAGCCGCCACTTACGCTTACTGCTCGGGGGATGGCGTTGAACATTTTTGAATGAGAGAAGCACCCTTCCTTTATTGTGCTGATTCTTGTGTTGGAAGATAGGTTACATTTCAGTTTATATTTTTTTATTCAAATGGAGGAGAAAGCTGATTTGAAAGCGTTGTTGGGATGAGAAAGGCTTACTTTCATTTTGTGATTAAATGCTTTTTGGAGATTTCTTTTCTTTGAGAAATGAAGTAGATTAGGTGGGAGTAAGTGTTGCACGTCCAGCAAAAGCATGCTGCACGGAGATTGATATTTTTCTTATGGAGTGAAGCACACATTTTATATTTGGAAAAGCTTTCGGACGAAAGAATAAAGGAACGGTGAGGTGCTGAAATGAGATTGAAGAAGCTTTTATCTTAACGCATTATTCCAGCCGCCACCTGGAAGGAAGCACACAAGGCTTTCATAAGAGGAAGAAGTGAAGCACGGTGATACAGTGAAGAAAGTCTCCAAGTTGCTGCTGCCACATTGGAGTTGGAGAGGATGTGGATTGCTTTGCTTGCTGGACAGGCGCGGACATCATTGCATTCAGTGCTTTCATTTCAGCTTTGGAGGCACTGGTTCTCGGTTGGTGATGGAGATTAATTTTATTTAATTAGATTGTGATGGATTTGTTGCTCTTACGTTTTCTGCGTGTTTATTGTTTTGGCGTTTTATTTCCAAATCCTGATGAATTATGCATTTTCTAGTTTTGTTGCGTTTAGAATGTTCAGTTTTACTTTTACCATTCGGCCTTACTATTTTGACATTTACTTCAACGCTTGTAATTCTGTTATGTTCAATTTCATCTTTTAGTTTAGTTCAATTGCATTCAAAAACACTTTTCACAAACCCCCCACTAAATGTTTGGCCTATTGACTGAACCACATTTGGTCCTTGAGAGACGACCTAGGAGTCACTTCCTAGTCTATACTACATTCTTATTGCACATCAAATTTGCATGGGGTGCGACACCCATCATTTGGTATTATATTGACAAATTTGGTTGATTTTCTAAAGTTTAGAAAAATATAACATTCATTATGGAACTTAAGGTCTATGTTATTGTTGATGATAGACCAATCTTGTTGAAATGAAGTTTGTATGGATATGATACCTAGTTATTTTAACTTTGGTCCCAAAGGTGTATTTCAAGCATGTTTTGTTGATCTTAGATCACGGTTGTTGAATTTAATGGAGTGTGGAAATGGTACTTGATTTTTTAAGACCACAAATGATTAGAGGAAGTTAAAATAAAAAAAAAGTGTCTGACAAGTGATTACGAGCATTGTGTAATGGATTAGCGATTACCAAAAAAAGTTTCTTTGGTAATTGATTACGACCATGTTGTAATTGATTAGTAGAGTTTACAAAGAGTTCAAATTGGGTTAAACTCCCTGATGTGTAAAAGCCAAAACGCATGTCCCAATTATTTCAACTATGGTCCCTTAGGTATATATTTGTTGTTTTTGAAGATCATTTTGTGACTTAGGGTATATGTTTTGTTCATGATAGAGCATCCTTGTTGAAATTAAAGGTGTTTGGAGATGATACTCAATTTTTTAAGTTCAAAAGCTTTTTTTAGAAGTCAGTCTACCCTGATGTGCAGTAAGTCCCCACTTATTTATTGAAATTAAAGGTGTTTGGACATGATACTCAATTTTTTGATGTTCAAAAGCTTTTTGTAGAAGTCGGTCTACCCTGATGTGAAGTAAGTCTCCACTTATTTGAACTATGGTCCCATAGGTGTATTGAAGGTATATTTCTTGTTTTTGAAGATCATTTTGTGACTTAGGTTGTATGTTTTGATCATGATAGAGCATCCTTGTTGAAGTTAAAGTTGTTTGGACATGATACTCAATTTTTTAAGTTGGAAAATTTTATGTAAAAGTCAGTCTACCCTGGTGTGCAGAACTCATAGCGTAAGTCCCTACTTATTTGAACTATGGTCTCATAGGTGTATTGAAGGTATATTTCTTGTTTTTGAAGATCATTTGAACTATGATTAACATTTATATCGAACTTCATCCCCAATGAGTCATTTTTCTACAACTCTTGGTGCAAAAACTGCATTGGTACCAAAGGCTAAATAATTGGGGACTGTAGGCAAAACTTTTGCACAAACAGGTCAACTTCGAAAATGACATTGATTTTGAAGTGCAAATTTTGTTTTAACACTTCTTTGACATACAAGTGATGTTCAGACAATGATTATGACATTTATACCGAACTCCATCCCCAATGAGCCCTTTTTTCTAGAACTCTTGGTGAAAAAATTGCATTGGTACCAAAGGCTAAATAAGTGGGGACTTTAGGCAAAGGTTTTGCACATGCAGGTCAACTATGAAAATGACATTAATTTTGAAGTGCAAATTTTTTTTTAACATTTATTTGACATACAAGTGATGTTCAGGTCATGATTATGACATTTATATCGAACTCCATCCCCAAGGAATCATTTTTTTCTAGAACTCTTGGTGCAAAAACTACATTGGTACCAAAGGCTAAATAACTGGAAACTTTAGGCAAAGGTTTTGCACAAGCAGGTCAACTTTGAAAATGACATTGATTTTGAAGTGCAAAATTTTTTTAACATTTATTTGACATACAAGTAATGTTCAAGCCATGATTATGACATTTATATCGAACTTCATCCCCAAGGAATCATTTTTTCTAGAACTCTTGGTTCAAAAACTACATTGGTACCAAAGGCTAAATAACTGGAAACTATAGGCAAAGGTTTTGCACAAGTAGATCAACTTTGAAAATGACATTCATTTTGAAGTGCAATTTTTTTAACACTTATTTCACATACAAGTGATGTTCAGGCAATGATTATAACTTTTATAGTGAACTTCATCCCCAAGGAACCATTTTTTGTAGAACTCTTGGTGAAAAAATTGCATTGGTACTAAAGAGTAAATAAGTAGGGACTTTAGACAAAGATTTTGCACAGGCAGGTCAACTTTGAAAATGACATTCATTTTGAAGTGCAAAATTTAATTTTAACACTTATTTCACATACAAGTGATGTTCAAGCAATGATTATGACATTTATATTGAACTTCATCCCCAAAGAACCATTTTTTGTAGAACTCTTGGTGAAAAAATTGCATTGGTACCAAAGAGTAAATAAAAGGAGACTTTGGACAAAAGTTTTGCACAGTCAGGTCAACTTTGAAAATGACATTGATTTTCGAGTGGAGATTTTTTTTCACACTTATTTTGCATAGAATTCATGTTCATCCAATGATCATGACATTTATATCCAATGTTGTGCTTCTAAGGCAAACATTTTACACATCTTGGTCAACAAAGTTCATGTCATTCCTTTCTAAGTGCACAATTCATTTTTCAACATTTAATGTACCTACAACCCTATATACATAGGACATTTAACACACATAATGACATATGCATTTGGTGGGGACTGCAATACAAATGTCTAAGACAAAATATTGTCATTCTTTTATTCAACCCTATGGTAATCAACATAAAAAATAACACAAAATGATCATTGTTATCTTTAAAACGATGGAACACATTGACATTGATACTAAAATATAGCAATCTCAAATTTCATTATCAATAAATGTAAGGAATACATTTCTTTCAACATTTCTAACAAAAAAATATGTACATATACACCTAATGAATACATTTTGAAACAGATATAGAACCATAAATCACATTGCAACAATCCCCATTGTACAACATCTACAACAGCCCTAAATGTTGCAACTACTTCATCCCTCTCCACATTGCCAACATCCAAAATTCAATCACAAACATACTTCTCCCTAGCCTGTTGCATTTCCTCCTGAAAACAAAAAAAATGCACACAAAATCAATAAAATGCCCAATGTTGAATCAAAGGTCCAAACGATAAAAATTTTATAACTTACACTTATGTAATTGCGCATTGTTTTCCCTTCGTATTTCTCAACACCATTCCACAACTCCATAAATTTGAAAATAATAACTCCACAATCATATCTACATCAAACGAAGTCCAAAATACAAATGATGTAATACTAGTTCAATCAAATCAAGAAATTTTATAATAAAAAAAAACAAGATTAAAAACTTACGAGTTCAGTTGTATTGGAGTGTGCACGTGTTAGACCTCAAAAGATGGTTTGTTGTCTTCGTAATGATTGAACAAATGTCAAAAAAATAATTTAAGATTATGTGCCTGCAAAACAACAAAGTCAACTTGACGTTCCAATAAATCAATTTACAAATACAAAGTACATCAATCAATTACAAGACTTACAATTGCAATGACAATCTTTTTACGTTCTTTTCTATTGTGGCCAACACAGTCCAGTGCCAACATTTCCATGGATGAAATCTTCACGGCGTAGTACCACCAATGTCTATCGTGGATAATTGCATGAACAACTACAAACAAATAAATGTGTCCACAAATGTATAATAAACCATCAATATTATCTCAAAATACATTGTATGACATTTAATTGCACTAAAAATTCAGCATTAACAAATTCAACATTATACAAATATTACATAATATAGTTTATATAATATTTAAAACACAATTACTTTATACTAATATTACATTACATGATATAACTTATATAATATTTAAAGTACCTCTCTGTATAATATGAAAATATTATATAATATAAGCTATATAAAAAAAACGAAACCAAAACCTAATGGCATTATTATGTTATGTACACACCTCTCCAACCAAATAAAAAAACATTTTCTATTTCTTAATCTGCACCATACTTCAAAAAATAAAAAAAATCATCATTTACTCCTTACTACTACAATATTTTTTACTGCTTAAACAACCAATTATAGACTTAAAGTCAGTCCATAAAACCCTACACTATAATTTTATATATACGTTTACTCTCAAAGAAAATATCTAAAAACTTATCAATTAAACAACGACTCATAAACTAAAAAAAAAAACCATAAACACTGCACCAGAATAAACTTCCTGCATCAGCTCCTAGAGAAATATATTACATGACTTAAACCACTTAAATAACCAATTATACTGCATCATAAAGCAACGTAAGGATTGTTGAACCAATTCCATTCCCAACATCGAATGAACATCATAAAAGAATCCAAATATTTTCATATTTTCTGTCTAATCACCGTTACACTTTGGTATTATATATATATATATATATATATATATATATATATATATATATATATATATATATATATATTGATGTTTATAAAAAAAATAAGTAAAATTGTTATTGCACTCCGATTACCTCCAAAATATAACTTAAACATTGAAATTTATATCCTTACTCACAATCGCACAAACTTTTTACTAAGCACAGTTTTCACAATGATTCATAAACCTAAACAATATAATGATTCAAATTATATACTAATGTTTGTCTAATCATTCGCTATAAACTTTGCACGCCACTTACATTTATAAAACTCCATGATCAAACTTAAAGCACCACACATCTCTAGCCACATAAATGCAAGCCATCAGAAAAACTCACTAGCGACAAGCAAGAAGACTCACGTCTAAGAATCAA
Organism: Vigna umbellata; assembly: GCF_029865625.1. Lineage (NCBI taxonomy): Eukaryota > Viridiplantae > Streptophyta > Magnoliopsida > Fabales > Fabaceae > Vigna > Vigna umbellata. The sequence goes on along the minus strand of NC_142168.1, from coordinate 53,115,808 downwards.
ATACTCATGGCATCACAGTACCAACAGACAAAAAAGATTACCACCCCATACTCATGAGAAGCTTCAGTCTGTTGACCAAATTCCTCCATTACACAAATAAGGTTAAAAAAAATTTCAATAAGACCCATAAAACAGAGGAACCCCTAAATGGTAAAAAAATTATAAAGCAACTCATACCCACCTAACAACAACAAACGATTGGCGAAAGGAACGGTTCCACGGCAGCGAAACGGTGGAAAGGCGACGATTTCAGTGGTCGTTGCTTCCAAAAGGTAGATCGATGGCATAATGTGCTCCTGTGAATGGCGACAGTTCGCAGAACGACGACAGTTGGCAGAACGATGAAAGTTCGCAGAACGACGACAGTTCACAGAACAGCCAAAACTCCGTCAAACGATAGTTCTGCTCACACGACACGCTTTTGCTGGGTGCTCCTTCTCTCTAGGGTTCTCTCCAGCCCAAAGTGATATGTTGGTTTTGAAATCCTAAAATGAAGCCCACACGACGCGCTTCTGCTGGGTGTTCCTTCTCTCTAGGGTTCTCTCCAGTCCAAAGTGATATGTTGGTTTTGAAATCCTAAAATGAAGCCCACCACTTGAAACTTCTGCATCCCTTCATTTTCACATCATTTTTGTTTTTTAATTTCTTGTACACATGGACCATTGACAATATGACACGTGACTATGTCAAAATGTTGTCAAAATTTATTGTCAAAATATCATTATCCTAGTAATAATTTATACAAGAAAGTTTAACTCATTTTACCTAGAAATTTGAAGATTTTATTACATTTGGATAACTTTGTATCATGCAAGAAAACTAGTTTTAGAAATGAATTCTGGGTGGATTTAGAATTTAGAATTTAAGATTTAGCTTATATTTGTGATATTATTTGGTTTCGTGCTTTGAAGATTTATTTGTATCGTATTTAGTAACTACAAACCTGTTGAATAAAATATTCACGACACGTGCCTGAGAAATAGTTTATCTTAATGTTATATTTGTAAAATTAAAAATTATTTTAAAATTGATAAAATTAATGTCTTTACCAAAAAATCTAAAATACTACTTTTAAATATCTGACAGTTAAAGTTTCCTATTATTTAACTGCATCGCAGGATAAATTCACTAGTTTTTAGTAATTTTTGTTTAGCTTGTTCAAAATATTAACTATTTTTTCTTTAATCTTAGCTTCATTTTTTTTTCTTAATCGGAGTATAAAGTTCTTTTTCGAAAGACAATACTTTTAAGCTATTAATATATAATTTGAAAAAATAAAAAGTCTGTAACAAATATTATTTGTTTCAAACCTTGCAACATAAAATAAAATTATTACAAATATTAGGAATATATAAAAAATACTATTAGTCAATAATTATTATTTATAGATGGGAATTTTCGGTAACCCTTTCCTCAAATTGTGCTCTGGGACGGGAATTGGGTCCCTGCATTTACAGCATTCTAGGGAAAAAAGTTTAGTTCGTTTGTAGATTATACTAAAAAAATTTAAAGAGGAAAATTTTATTTGATATACCCATTTAAAATCAGTTTAACATAATTTGTAGATTATACTAAAAAAATTTAAAGAGGAAAATTTTATTTGATATACCCATTTAAAATAAGTTTAACAATTTTTTCTTCCATTAATTGCTGTTATAACCTTCTAGATAACAGATTGGTTATTTTTTAAGCTACCCATTGCTTTCTACCAAGCTGAACAAAATCTGATTTGATTGGTCATGTTTCTTAGAAGAAAAAAGAATTCAATATCTCTGTTCAGCAGGATCAACTGAACTGTTTTTGTCAGTGGCTCAGAGCCCATACTTGGAATTGTGAAGCAGAATGAGCTTCAAACCGCTTGCAGTTGTCTTTGATGACCTGCACAAAGGAGCACGATAATATCTCTCTCTTAAGACCACGTCGTCCTTGCAAGACCAGGTCTGTCCTCGAGGAGAGCTATTGGTCCACAAGAACCTCTCAGAGAATGGATTCACTAGACTCTCACGAAACTCCTGCACTGCCTCACAAAGCAAACCCTGAAACAGTCACAGAAAGAGTGGTGTTAAAATATAACTTTTGAAATACCAGAGAGTGGAATAAAATGGGGATAATATAACTTTTGATACCTCTGCCATGCTTTTGATTTTCAAAGGGATATCCTCACTGAGTAGGACAAGTTGTCCATCATTTTGGTTTCTTCTATACAGAAGAGCAAAGTCAAGGATGTGATCTTCTAAGGTTGGTGAAGCAATTTCCATGCATTTCTGGTATGAAGGAGAAATTACACTGTCTTCACTAAACTGAGACTGGGGAGAAGCAGGTGGGGTTGGAGCAATTAACCTTCCTTCATCTGCTGAGCTCTGGATTTTAATCCACCAATTTGTCTTCACCATACATTCTTCAATCCATTCCAATGCCAAGGAAGCCTCTGAAGTTCTTCTGAAGATTTTGAACTGTCGCATCATACGGTCCAGTTCCCTTATGACTGACATTGCAGAGTGATAGTTAGACTCATGAGAAACAGAAGTAATTCATTTATTTTAAACAGTAAAAAATAAGAAAAATGATAGTTTAAGACATTACCCAATCTTGGAATGATTAACCGAGTCCCCTTGAGGCCTTGTAGAAGCTGCAGAGCTTTCCTTGATTCCTTGTTCACAAGAGAAGTAGTATCCACAATCATGTCCCAGCTACTCTTCTTTGGCACCCCACTAATATCCTACAAATTAAAACATATATAAACATACTCTACCCAGTTTATTGAATCATTCTAAGCAAACATGAACGCATGATATTTCCTGTGGAAACTTACTGAAGGGTGGTTAATGTGCTGGTCTAAAATTTGTCCACAATTACTGAAATGAAAGCTTTTGGCTGAAGAAACAGGGGAAAAAGTGTTTGATTTTCCCTTGTCTGCTGAGCTATTTAGTGATTGGAAAGGTACCCTTTGCACTCTGTCCTCTGATGTCACAAGATGTTGCTCCTGTGCCAAGTTGATTTGGCTGCAAAAAGGCTTTCTTTGCAACTTTTGATTTTCTTTCCACGGGGACTTGGAATGTTTAATTTCTGCCACCTTATCCTTCTTTTTAAGAAGCCGCAATTTAAGGGCATTTGGACTGAAGTTTTCCTTATCTGGATTGAAGACTTCTTCGTCCTCTTCTTCCCAAGCCAAATCAGAGAAATGACCTTTTGAGATTGAGCTATTTATCGTATCATTCTGGTTCAGTATGCTTTCATTTTGATACATGTCAGGATTACATGTACCCTTTGAAAGGGGTGACTTTTGAGACTTGAAACATTCAATTTCTTCTACCTTACTCTTATTTTTCAGGAGCCTCAACTGAAGGGTATTTGGACTGAAGTTTTCCTTATTAGGAGAAAAGATTTCTTCTTCCTCTTCTTCCCCATCCAAATCAGAGATGAGATCGACTGAGATTGAGCTATTTATTATATCATTCTGGTTCAGTTTACCATAAGCTGGGCCTATGCTTTCATTCGGATACACGTCAGGATTAAACGTACCCTTTGAAAGGGGTGACTTTTGACACTTGAAACATTTAACTTCTTCTACCTTACCCTTATTTTTCAGGAGATGCAATTGAAGGGTATTTGGACCGATGTTTTCCTTATTAGGGGTGATGATTTCTTCTTCCTCTTCTTCCCCGTTCAAATCAGAGATGAAGTCTGAGATTGTAGTATTTTTTCCCGTTCTTTCATTTGGATATAGATTAAATATACCCCCCTTTGAAAGAGGTGACCATTCTGACTTGGAACGGTTAATTTCTTCTACCTTACCCTTCTCTTTCAGAAGCCTCAATTGAAGGGTATTTGGACTAATGTTTTCCTTATCCAGGGCGAAGAACTCTTCCTCTTTCTCCCCATCCGAAACAGAGAAAAGATCCTTTGAAATTGTTTTGTTTATGATATCCTTCTGGTTCATTTTCCTTAAAGCGGTGCTTTCACTTCGATGCTTTGAAAGGGATCGTGACCTTTGTGACCTGGAATGTTTAATTTCTTCTACTTTATCCTCCTTCAATAATCGCTTCTGGAGAGTATTTGGACTGAAATTTTCTTTATCTGGAGTGAAGATTTCTTCTTCCTCTACCTCCCCATCCTGTACAGAGAAAAGGTTCTTTGCGACTGTTCTATTTCTGATATCCTTCTCCTTGCTCATTGCAACTTCAGCGTCAACGTTGGCTGCACTCTTAACTGTGCTCTTGCTAGTTCGAACCTGAGGAGCTCTATCAGCTTTACCTCTTCTTGACCAAATATTATGATTTGTTGAAGTTTTCTCCACTGCTTTTACACAGCTTTCAAGGATTTCCATATCAGACTGCAGGGTCTGGTCCTTATTCATAATATTGAAAACTAATTCTTGTGTCATTGATAAATTGACTGACTCTATCTGACGTGATGTGGGGGAGGAGATGATACCTGTGCACTTGTTTCTAACATCTTGAGTTATTTCATTGAGTGAGTGCCTACGGTCATGACAAAATTTATCCTTCCCCAGCTGTGACTGTGATCTATACATGTCTTGCTTGTCTATGTCAGATGAACAATCAATAGCAACTATGTCAACAATTTTAATCTGCTCATCGAGTGTTCCTAGCACAGCTTCCTTGACTGGTGGCAACATATCCACAGAATCCATATTTCCACCTCCAGCAGTAAAATCATCTGACGTGCTTCTATAGTAGTCTCTGAGGGCAAATTCGGATTCAGATTCTTTAGGCAGTATTACATCTTCGGCTAAACTTTTCTCATCAAGAGGCGCAGGAACTGGAAAGGCATCTACAACACCTTCATCATCTCTGTCTGTACATTCATATTCACATTCGGTTTCTTTAGGCAAGTTGAAATGAAGCTTTTCAAACGAATTTTCATGACCAGGTGGTAATGAGGAAGAAAGTGTATTATGTGGAGTATGGTAATGCAGCATTTTGGTCTCCAAAACAGCTTCCACAGCTGGCAAACATAAAGTCTCAGACAATTTTTCTGTCAGTATGACATGACCTTGGACAAGTGATTCCACATAAGGTGGTGATAGAACCTGACTTACAGAGTCACCCAAATTTTTTTCACCATCAGATATTTGGGTTCCAATTGCTTCCTCTTGTGATGGGCTCTTCTTTTCTTCCAGCATCCAAGGTGCCAAGTGAATCTCCTCTTCCACAGTTAGTTTTACATTCTCATCAAGGAATAAAGAACTTGTATCCTCGACAATTGAATCCACTTCCACAATTAGTTTTACATTCTCATCCGGGAATAAGGAACTTGTATCCTCAACAATTGAATCCACTTCCATTTCAGCAGGATAGCCATTCAACTTCTGCAGTTTCAAAAAGCAGAAACGTAAAGATCATGTTATAATACTTAAACAAAACAGCAAAGAAAGCCCGGTATATATAGTTCACTATCAGTACCCAGTTCAGACATAACTTACAAAAAACACTTGAATATATACAATACAGCACAGACAAAGGGACACGAATATTTTAAAACTTGAAACACATGACTCGACTAATATAAAAACATGCAAAAATGTCATAAATAAAAGCACAAGACTTTGAATGGAAACATAATAATATTATAATATTATTATGTTTTTGGATCTTACTGCAATGTTATCATTTTTTCTCTTATATAAAAGTGAATACAATTTTTAAAAAAACAAATGTTCAAAATAATACAAAATGCAGCTAGACATTAATGCATGGTAACCTAAGGTGTGGTATCTTTTGTGTGTACTAAAAGTATTCCTTAGCAAACAGGGGAGCCTAATGTCCAATCTCTTCCGGATGTAGAGATGAATAAAGTGAGTTTTACCTTTTGAAACAATTTTATTTTTATACTGATTTATATAATCAAGGTGATAGTCTCATTTATTTATAAAATAAAATGCTTTATAAAATAAAATGCAGCTACGCAAAACATGCTTACACATTGTGATATTTCTACAGCTTAACCGATAGCTAAAACAGAAACGTAAAGATCATATAATTACCTCTTCAAGACATACGATCAAGAAAAAGTGATTTACCTTTCATAACAAGAACAAAGACTTCGATCACTTAAAATATCTCTTCAAGACTTACGAACAAGATGAAATTTGCCTATCATAACAAAGTCTTTTTCATGCACATGACCACTGGCAAAGTCCCATTGGTATCTCTTCAACACATAAAGATCAACCAAGTAGAAGCTACATATCATAAAACAAATCGTTTTCATGCAAATGACCTGGTAATGAATTATCTACCAATTATGTCAAGCTTCTTGGTACATTGAACACTTATAATAATTGTATTTACATACGAACCTCAAGCTTTTCTCATGCACCTCAATTACCGAAACACCCAAACAAAAACAAAATAATTCATCAGAAAATAGTTATACCGCCATTTAATCATCACAATCACAGCGTACAGAGTAAGTTTGTTATTTTTTACAATCAACAGCTTAAAAGTCAGATCAAATCCAATGTGTCATTCGTTTAAAGGACAAAACGCAGAAGTTATTAAGCATACTATTCAAAAGAAATCAAAAGAAGATATCGCAAACACCTCGTGTGAATCGTTCAATTGTATCGTACCTGCATTTTCTCTTCCTGCTCCTCCTCCTCTTCTTCTTCTTCTTCTTCTTCTTCTTCTTCGGCAACCACATCCAATTGCGCAACGAACGGATTTTCCAAATCATAGGCGCGACTAATCGGAATCCAATGTAGACGGTAAACCCTACTGGAAACCCCGATCCTGAGGACGTCCCCCTCCCTCATCTCCACACTCACCATCGGCTCGATCCTCTTTCCCGACACCCACGTCCCGTGCACTGCAACGTCATCACCAACCATCGTTCGTTTTGTTCATTCATTGGACATCGAACCAATCAATGAAAACAAGAAAAGAAAGCGTTATGTTACCGGAAGACAAATCGACAACGGAGAAGGCGCGTGTGGATGGCTTGGAGCGGATCTGGAGGTGGAAACGGCTGATGCTGGGGTGCGTGAGCATGAGGTCACAGTCGGGGTGGCGCCCCACGAGGAGAACATCCACGTGCTCGCCACGTGACGCCTTTTCTGGCTCCTCCGGCGGCTTGTTGACGATGAAGATGTTCTTGAGGATTGTGTTGTTCTTGAGCACCGTCAGCACAGGGATTTCACCTTCGTCTTCCTCGCCTTTCGCTCGCTTCTCAGAACCCATTCTCTGTATTTCTTTCTCTGGTTTTCGATGACTGTTGCCGAATTTGGGTTTGAAGGAGTGAGCAAGTGAGGTTTAACGAATAAAAGAGAAGAAGGTTTTGAATTGAATTATTAGAGAATGCTGACCGTTTATTTGACGAGGTGCAACGGCTATTTCTACCTGCGTTTTAATTTTCTTAAAATCCGATATTTTTTATAATTTAAATTTATGATTTTGTTCCATCGAATAGGAGTCTTGAAGGTCCGTAACTTTTAGGCTTAGTCTTTAATTTGTTAATTTGATTTATTTTAGTATTATTATTACTTTTTAGTTTAATTTAGTTTTTCAACTTTTAAAAAAGTTTAATTTAATTTTTTCTATTAAATTTAACATGCTGACCATGTATCAATTTGTGAATTTTTTAATTTTAATTTTTTTAGGGTTAAATATGTTTTTAGTCCCTAAACTATTGGTCGTTTCTGGTTTTCGTCCCTCTTTCAAAATAAGGTACAATTTGTTCCTCATTCTTTTCGAAACTTTGGTTTTAGTCCTCGAAAACTAACACCGTTAAAAATGTGCTGACGTGGCTAACGGTAGACTGACACAATTTTTTTTTGTCAGAGTTTATCAGCTTTTCTTCCTCTCTCTCCCTCGTCTCTTCCTTTCCTTAATTACACAGTATCCTCCCACATTTTCCAGTGGTGGCATAGGCGCAAGTGGTGGCAAAAGCTTCTTGTTGTCATCATTCTCCTCTGGCTTTTCAACAATTGAATTTGAATCACCTGAAAACAGTTGCTTCGGTTAAAATAGTTGCAGATCCCTGAAGAAACAATAAAATTCACGTTTAGCACCAAAGGGCACAGAGATAGTAGGCAATGAAAGCTTAACAGTTATGGTGGTAATAACACCTTTGAGCTCAACTTCACAACATATCTACAACCTCCAAACCTCAAATACTCCAAGAATCATATAAAATAATGTAGCTTACAGTGGCAAAGGTAAAATGTTTTAATAATTCTTTTTATAACTTTTAATTAATTTTTTTCTTGCAGTAAATAAATATAAGTATTTTTATTCAATAATATACGTTAGGCATACTTTATTCATATATATATATATATATATATATATATATATATATATATATATTACTACTTAAATTAAAATATAGGTTTAATCCTTTTTTACGTCCCTATTTGTGTAGGAATGTCTCAGATAGGTCCTCGTTTTCTAAAGTGTATCAAAATGGTCCTTAATTTTGAAAATTGATATCAATTGAGTCCTTTCCGTTAAGTTGGCTGGACGGCGTTAAAAAAATTGATGAGTGGGATGCTGAGATGACGAACGAACGCTTGTCCACCACCGAACGAACGCTCGTCCACCAGCGAACGAACGCTCGGCGACCACCGAACGAACGGTCGTCTAGTGTGGAACGAACGGTCGTCCAGCGGTAAGAGGTCGAAGAGCGTTCGTTCGCTGGTGGACGAGCGTTCGTTCGCTGGTGGACGAGCGTTCGTTCGTCATCTCAGCATCTCACTCATCAATTTTTTTAACGCCGTCCAGCCAACTTAACAGAAAGGACTCAATTGATATCAATTTTCAAAATTAAGGACCATTTTGATACATGTTAGAAAACGAGGACCTATCTGAGACATTCCTACACAAATAGGGACGTCAAAAAGGATTAAACCTAAAATATATATTGGCCAAAGCCATTTGTTTATGTTAGTTTAAAATTAAAAAAATTACAATATTTGATTTAACAATATTTTTAAGATTTTATTAAACTAAACAAATATATATTCTTTTATTATGAAATATATATTTTTATTATACTAATGTCATTTTCTGAAATATGTTTTGGTATTTTAAAAACTGAAGTCCAAAGAAAACCAATCTGAAACCATACAATATTCTCGGTGGAAGATGGGTCCAAGAGAGAGAAGGGGAGAAAAGGTGAGAAACACTTGAAAAAAAAGTCGTGTGTCAGTCTACCGTTAGCCACGTCAGCACATTTTTAACGGTGTTAGTTTTCGAGGACTAAAACCAAAGTTTCGAAAAGAATGAGGACCAAATTGTACCTTATTTTGAAAGATGAACGAAAACCAGAAACGACCAATAGTTTAGGGACTAAAAACATATTTAACCCATTTTTTTTTTAATTTAAGAAAACATATTTTGTCACGTATGAGATCGTAGTTGTGTCACGTAAAAGTAATAATTAATCATAACTTGACACTTAATTGTTTATATTTTTTTAAATTAAAAAATCAATATTTTACACGTACCATGTCAATTTAAAATAAAAGATTAAATTGAATATTTTTAAAAAGATTAGAGAATTAAATTGAATTAAAAACATAATAAAAGAATCAAAATGAACCAAACTAATAAAATAAAGTACTAAATCACTAACTAAGCCTAATTTTCATTTTTGTACTAATTTGTTTTAATAATAATAGTTATACAAGTTTATGCAAGTTTTCATTTTTTTTCCAACGGACAAACTTATCTCTTAGGCCTGACCCTTTTTACCATTCATAATTTTATATATGATTTAAGGTAAACTAAATATTAAAGAGTAATAGTTGTATTTACTAACTAAATAATCGTATCAAACCTAAGATCATTGATTGTAGAAAAATGAATGTATTGAGGTTTCTTTTTAGAGACTAAGTTACAAACCACTAAAACAACTTTTGTTTCGTATTGAAAATTTATTTTATAGTTATGTGTGATAGTTCTATAAGAATCACCACTATCAGAAACACTGAATCTTTGGATAGAGTAAACTTTGTTCTTACTAATATTGAAATATGTGTCTAATAATGGAGGCATGAATTAAAACACCCTATAGTCACATTTTTAGATATTGAAAGTTAAAACAATATTGAAGAGTAAATATTTTGTGAACACTTTGTATTGCACTATACCTCTTTATCCTAGAGTACAATCTTCATTGAAAATGGAGGTTTGCTTTTAGTATAATCTTTAACAAACCATAACATCATCACTCGAGTAATGGTATTCTAATTTTCCCTCTCAAGATTCAGTTCCACTGTGGAGTGACATTGTTTTTCACAATAAATATAATGAATAATGAATGTAACCCATTAATTTTCCAACACAAATGATGTCTACAAATGTATATATAGAGTAAGAAAATAGAGAATAAATGCCAAACAATCAATGTTGATTTGATTTTCAATTTTAATTTGGTTTATGAATTCATAAAAGATTTTTGTATTGTGGTCAATAATTTGCCAAAATAAATTATAAAAGTAGACATGCAAACTATGCACAGTTTCCTTCTAAACCTTTATATATCATTAAAAATGGATAACTACAACTACAAAACAATGCACATAGAACAGAATGCAATCTCGATCAGACTAGTTTCTTGAAAAAGGAAAAATTATTGAAAAGTATTTTATGAAATGCCAGATGCAGATATCAAATGAATGTATGAGAAAAGTTTTTGCATCTTCACAGAGAAAGAGATAAAATTTGAGCATAAGTAAATTGTAAATAAACCTATGTGCGAAAAAAAGAGAGTAGAATTTCTTGTGGGTCGAGCTTATGCTATATGAGCCAAGCTTGTCTCCATGTTTGCCCTGCCGAGCTTGTCTACTATTGAGCTTATATAGTGCCGAACTTGCTACTTGTCTCTTGTTGAGCTTGTGTCGACATTTTTCCTATCAAGCTTGTATAAAAATAGTTAACTACAACTACAAAATAATGCACACAGAACAAAATATAATCCTAATTAAAGTAGTTTCTCCAAAAAGGAATTTTTTTTAAAACTACTTTATGAAATGTCAGATGCAAATGTCATAAATATGCACCACCAATTAAGAAGATTGAATTAAAGATATTTCGGAAAAACAAATGCAAAAACTTTATTTATGACAGTTGACATGCACAAATGTTATAAGAAAATGGTAGGCGTATGCAACAAAGAGATCCCCGTGTAGATGTACGGTAGTCAACAAAAAAAAATACAAATTTGAGAGGAATATATGAGAAAAACATTATATCATCTACAAAAGAATGAACAGATAAATTTCTAAAAATATATATATATATATATATATATATATATATATATATATATATATAAATTTTTTCTTTCATTTTTTGTAGATGATATTTTTTTAGTAGTTGTATATTATTAAGATGTGATGTTATACGATAAAGAAATGGTGAAAAAAAAAATGGGATGATCACATAACGAAAATGTTTAATGTTTATTCAATGTATTATGAAACTAGTATGTGACCCGTGCATAGGCATGGGCTTTTTTTTCACCAAACATTAATAAAAATGTATTATTATTGAGTAGGATAGTAGGTATTATTGTTGTAAATGAATACAATTTTATATATCACCTTGTGAATATGAGTTTGCTGTTACATTTTAATGATAATTTTAATACTAATACTAATAATAATTTTGAAGATAATTTATCATGCAGGTAAAAGAAGCACAGTCCACATACTTCTGCACTTTGCTATATAATTTAGACCTCCTTCATACCAAACATTTGTGATAAAGAAGAAATGTAAAATAGCAGAAAAGTCATTGGTCTTGAGAACTTGAAAAACCGGTTAATATTAAATTTCACATAATATGTACTGAGAGAAGTCTGAAGCACATAATTATTTGTGTTAATGGAGTTTTAGGTGAAATAGTTTTTTGTTACATACAAAATTAGTCCATAATAAAATTGGAAACTCCAAAAAAGAATTCAGATTTTTATACCTAACATTTAATGTAAAGCGAGTCATAGCATAACCTTATTGGTCATGAAATGTTTATAAGTAATCACTCTAATGATATTGTATACTAATACAAATTCACATATTTATTAAATAATGAGAATAAAAATAATGAAACATTCTTCCTGAAAAATAAAAAGAAAAATGCTAAAACACCTAAAAACGAACTACATTATTATCCCCTGACAATATATCATCCAAATAACACCATGAACTCTGTAAAGCGTATCTTTTAACAATCTCAGTGTTGTACCATACAAAACATTAATGTAAAGTTCTCCAGCAAACACTAAGATTACAAAAAAGAAAACTGATTAATGTAAAGAAAATCAAAATGGCAGGTTGTTTCGGTCGGATCTGGTCTGACCCTGTTAAAACACTCAAGAGTTTGCCGAAGACCGGGCGGACGTTGCTGAATCCCATTAACTGAAGTAGATCGAGTGGCTCTTTCTCTAGGGGGCACTAGAAGCTGGCGAAAACCGGACGGTTACCTCTTTGCTGAGGGCTGGACGTGCTGGGAAGGGCTGAACGGGCTCTCTCGTCTTCAAGTCCTGATTGTAGTATTCGTTCTCTCCTCGTTCTCCAAGGCGGGCGGTGGGTACCTGTCAAATGCACTTCGACGCTTAAGTCAGTGAAATGACCGAGTGATCTATAATGCATGTATATATTGCATAGTAAGCCATCTATCCAGAAATCATACCCGGGACCTTTATTTATACTAGTTGTTATGGGCTTTTACCTGTTGTGGGCTTGATGTTGGCCTAATCATATCTTAATCTCCATTAGGGACTTTAATGAGTCATTAGTGCTTAACCGTACCATCGACCTAATGATGGTCAGTAGGGTGGTCGGCCAAGGTTGTTGCTTGGATGGGCGGCCTTACGAAGACCGTTCGGTTTATGAATGGTCGGTTCTGGGACGACCTTAAAGGAGTCTGTCGTGGAGGACCGGTCTTGGGGGAGCCACTCGGTCAACCTTGGAAGAGCCGACCTTATGGAACTGCTCGGTCAACCTTGGAAGAGTCGCTTTGGAGAGCCACTCAGCGTTCAGTCTGTCTCTGGGAGTGACGCTCGGTTTATGGGTCGGGAGGACCGGACGGTACACAGGTGTTTCAAACAACAAAACGTGCTAACACTGTTTGAAGAAGAGGAAACAAAAAAAACAATTCAAAGGTATTACCTTTTCTTCAACCCAGACGAATACGTTTATGAAACAGCTGAAAAAGAATACGTTTATGGAAAAAGAATACCTTCAAAGAACAACAGTGACGAGAATATTTGGAGAAGAAGAACCCTAAACCAAAAAACACAATTGTAAAGAGCAACACAACTGATCACAAAAACCCCTGCAATAATCTATTTCGGATCATTCTATTCCATCAAAATATGTGTGTTTGAGAAAAAACCACTGTAAGTTAAACCAAATGATGCATAAACCACTGAAATTTTTGGTTATCAATACGTGAAGAAAGGATAAAAAGGAGAATTTAGCCTATTCACAGGACCAACAAAAAAGAGAGTTGAGAAATTACGAAATAAACCAGCAATGCACACTCTAAAAAGCAAAGTAGAATGCTCAAAGCAGTAAATTGGTCGCGTAAAATCACAGAAAACCTAGCTTAACTGTATGGGTATTTATGTATCATGGTAAACATTTTTGTGGTTGTATAGTAGATATAATCGATAGATGTATAGTAGATATAATAGATAGTAGATATAATAGATAGTAGATATATTAGAAGTAGACATTCCATTTATATTGAAAATAACACTGTGACTTAAAATCTCTAATCTAATAAACCATGAAAAGAAGGGAATGATTTTCATATATATTTGGACAATGGTGTTAAAGATGATAATCTTACGTAGTTCTTTGAGTCCCATAATAATAGAAGTTTTGATTTGTGTCCAAAAATGGGCTCTGAGGTGATAATCAATGTGTTAAAAATTTACGATCTAAATTACGTGAATAAACATTAATATTTTTTTTAAATGTTAAAATTGTCATAGTTGTATGGTTTGACTATAAATACTTTTGGATCTATTCTTTTGGGGAGACTGAAAACATTAAAATTTAGGACTACTCCTTTTACTAGTACACTTTATTCTATTTTTAAATTTTACACATTTCACTCTTAAACTTCGTCTTACTAATAATTGACTATACTTTTTCATTTGTTTTGTAGTGTTTGATATTTTAGGAAGATTTCATGTACCCAAATATTGTGACATTTTTAAACTTTAAATTATATTTACTTCATGTTCACTTTATAATTATAACTTGTTAGTTTGGACAATTTGTAATATAGACAAATTGTGTTATATATTTTTTTAATGCTTTGAATTATTTTAGACAAACTGATAATACTTTGACTTTTGATTTACTTCAATGTTTGAATTAATTTTTGTAAAAATAATTCTATTTTTTTTAATTAGCTTGACATTTTAAAATGCAACTTTTAACTAAAATAACAAAAAAAAAAACTCAAAATTTTAATTCAATTGACCTAAGACAATCCAACTCCCTCAATATTAAATTGGATGAGATTAAGTTTAATAGCAAAAATTGCAAAAACCCATCCTAATGGGATACTGATTTAGTAGATTGGGTAATAAGTTTATCCATATCTTACCCCACCCTCAAACACCTACTTCCAATTTAATCGAACCAGTATTTTAGCATGTGATGTTTACATGATATATATTTATTTTATATAATAAAAGGACAAACATTTTAAATATGTAAGTTATATTTTAATTTAAATTATAACCAAATTTTTTTATTTATATATTAGTTGTATTGTTCAATTAAACAAGTAGTTTATACTATATTACAAAAATACGTTTACTGCTTAGAGATTAGAGTTTTTGGTTAAAAAATATTCAAACAATTCGCTAATATTGTCACATTAGCACTTCATTAGAGACTCAGCCCCTTTATTAATAAAAGGAGCTAAAAGGTTAAAAAATATACCGTAAATAGAGTACACAAACATAATTAGAAATAATAAAAATACTAAACAAGCAGATCTCAAAAAAGAAAAACAAAATTCTTGTGCAAAACCTTATTATTATTACAATGCCAATAGCATGAACTACTCTTGTTTGTTACGAGCAGCCCTTGCACGATGTCTCAGTTCAGCTCTTTTCCACCTAACAATCAAGTAACATAAGGAGAAGAGTGTATTGACCTGCACATAGAGAAAGATATTTCAAGTCAATGTTAAATGTGAAAAGAAAAAACCAGCAGCACTGAAATGGTTATGTGATGGAAAATACTAACCAAGATTATCATAGAAATTATAAGAAGAGGTCCAGACCAAAGAACTGACATAAATAGCCCACTGGGATCAAAGTAGTTCTGACCAGAGAAGCTTTTCCAGTTTTTACCCATAATTTTGTTCAGAGGCTCAGCAAGATATACACCAGCCACTGCATCAAACAATTTGTACTAAGACAAGCTTCAAGAACAACCAAGTCTTTTCCCACAAGGGAGATTGAATGCAAGCTACGCAAACAACGTCATAATGTTCTATTGTGGGAACAAAGAGGAAAGTTAATAGAGACTAGAACTTCAGAAACATCTGCAAGATTGCAAGCATACAAGGGGATGAAAAAATTAATGACAGCTAGACCACATACGTGGCAGGGATTATAAAGGGTTCAATCAATACAAAAGGTAGAAGTCACATAATGTTGATATAAAAGTGGGAGATTGATGGTGTTAAAATGATAAACAACTAGTCACAGAAAAATAGCACTAGTTATCAACAAAGTTTAATAATGCTATTTAAAGATAAATATAGTCGTCATTGGGTCAATAATTACCACAAAAATTTTAAAATTTTAACAGATGGCCCTTAAGATGGTATAGTGCATGTGCATCACTTGCTCTTCAAAACCAAAGGGCTCTTGCATAAGAGGCATGTCGGATGTAAAACCATTCCTAGGCATCCATTTCTTTACAGTCTATTTATCAAGGAATCGTCGAGTTCAGGACATAGATGGTTAATCATGATACATAATGAAATGATATATCACTGCTTAGGCCATTGTAGATGACTAATATTTAGCAAATTTCACAATAATATCCTAAACATCAGTAAATCTAGGATATCCTAAATAGAACCCAATATTTCTTACTTATATTAAACAGCCTTTGTTTGCATCATCATCCTCTTTTCAGGATTTAAATTTATAATGATTCTATGAAAATCCTGCCCATTAAGAATTTAACTTAATTTTCCCCAAAATGAAAATTGTCTCGGAAAATTTCAGCCTCACATAAAACGTATGGTACAATTGTTACCCTACCATCTTTATAACTTGATTTCTTTCTATAGGCACAAAGCAAGAAATTTTTGCAGAAAGATAGCAAACATCAAAGTAGAATAAAATTTTCTAGACTCTACTACTGAACTTTAAGTACGATTCAACTTTTGTGCTTTATGAAAGACGAGTTCAGCACATCTAAGACTAATGCCGAGAATCCGTTATGTTCATATTTGCTACTGTTAAACTAGATAAATCAAGAAACTAGGTAATACTGTATCAATCCAGTGAAATTACATCAACATTTCTTAAGGTCCTAATGCACTCCCCTTTATCAGACTAATGTTTCTCCCCTATATACAATACATACTAACAATCTGCCTAGTCAGCTCATCCACATCCCCCTACAACCTTCCTCTTCAAATAGATTCATAAAGTTGTGCCACTCGACCCATTATCTAAAGCAAGCCCTGTTAGGATAAAGTGTCCTAAAAGAATGATATATCATCAAATTGGTTATGAATGAGCTTGAATATTCATTTGGATTAAATAGGTACTGGATATAAATGATA
The DNA here is from genome assembly GCF_029865625.1 of Vigna umbellata. NCBI lineage: Eukaryota > Viridiplantae > Streptophyta > Magnoliopsida > Fabales > Fabaceae > Vigna > Vigna umbellata. The sequence continues at coordinate 53,099,006 of NC_142168.1, read as the reverse complement.
ATCCATCATCAAATTTCTCATTTTAAAAGAAATATTTACATAAATGATATGGAGAAATTTACAATAATTTGAGCTCTTCACACTGCAAAAGAATATATTGTTTCAAGATGCTAAAATGGCTGGATTTTGTCCCACTAATTTGACAATAGTAGGTATATTTGCAATTCTAAAAACATTAACAAGAAAAATGCTTGCATGAAGCTCAAAGCCAAACATAATATTGGACAGCATTCCTCTCATTTTCAGACAATTTGTGAGGTATTTTATTTCAGCTAACATGATCAAGCAAAGGCAAGGCACTAACTTTACTATTAGGAAGGATTCAAGGAAATCAACAAAATGAAACAAGAATTAGGCTAGCTGCCTCAAAATAAATATATCAGTTTTAATTCAGCCTAAAATAAGTAAGGAATGTAACATACATGTCAAAAGGAATAAAAACATTTGAAAGTTCGTTTTCTTTCTAGAGATGATAACTACAAGCAGCAACACAGCATGGAATCCTGCTAATCCCATTATCCATGGTTCCTGAAGCAAAGGGTAAAAAGAAAAATTAGTAAACCAAAAAGGAGAGTTCAGAAAAAGAAAAGTGATAGAGATTGAACAATCTGAGAACAGAAAACACTGAAGGTCATGATTTGAAAACCAAAGTACATATGTAAATGTGATAAGCATTGTACACTAAGACAGCAGTATATAGATATGAAATCTCAAGATACTCCTGCCAAGAACCAACATGAATTCTCTTCCATTGTTCCTTTTCTATTAAGCTGACAAGACAAATACCATCATATTGTTTATAACCTTTGATAGCATTACAGATCCACTGATGTCCAATATGGAACATTAAAATATCACAACAATAAAGAAAGGGTCACTTACAATACCAAATTGCAAATGAAGTAATAGTTTTCGTACATCATCCCCTCTTCATCAAATTTGAATTTGAAAATTTCTATCCAACTTATACCTATTCCAATAATCAAATATCACCAAACACAACATCTAAAAAAATTCATAAGATTATATCACTAAAAATATAATAGCAGAAAATGAGATCCAAGAACAAAATCATGCCACTCACAGCACAAACAAGCACTAAACATCTACCAATGGACGATGACATCAGAATAGAGACCATAAGAGAACATTTTCACTTTCTGATTTGAAATACATTTTCATCAGAAAAATTATTAGAAAGCCTCCCATCAGTCCAGTAAATTTTTCTTTTAATTTTGATTTTGATAAGAAAAGAGAGGAATTGGTTTTATTCAATCTCATTGCACTCTAACACAAAAATATAATGTGAAAGAGCAACTATGAATAGCAAATCTAACACAAAAGGTTGATGAAAGGTATTGATAAGATGTGGCTGGATACTTGACGAAAGAAACCATCTATTAAAATAGGAGTAAAATCGCCCTCCTCGTCATAAGAGAAGTTCAGACTTCAACACTGCAGCTGTCATTCAAGTAACAAACACCAGAAAGTCCTTATCGCCTCTTAAATTGTAGGAAGTAACGCATTATGGTAATCACGTTGACAATCAAATTGAAAACACAAATCCACAATTCACAGCTCAAGAACACAAAGAACATGAGCTTAAACTGAAAACCCGCAAATCGAAAATCAATATACAACAAACGGTGAGTTCCAAGAACAAAAGAACACGGAGCTTAAATTGAAAACCCATAGATCGATAAAGAAAGGAAGAACAAACACTAAACTAGAAAATCAAAAAAGAACAAACGGAGTTAAGAAAAACCAAAACTGGAAAGCTACCTTCCAGTCAATGGCATGGAAGAAACCCATAAAGTTATCATAAGCGGGGATAAAGCCAGCACGAATATCTGTGGAGAACTTCTGAACAAGATCTACCATAAGCTCCATGTGCTCCTCCATAGCAGATTTTAGTTCCTCCATTCTTCTAACACTCTAAATTTTTGTCTCACAAAACAATGCAGTACCCCGATTCAAGTCCTGTTCATACACTGCAAGAGGTTTTCTTATGCCCGAACTTTCCCTTCGTCAAAACTGATATGTTAGTTGCTTTTTTCTTTCTCGAAACATTCTTTTTGGGCCTTTTATTGGATCGGGCCTTTGTCATGCCCAAAAAAATAGATGGCTTTTGCTTCATACCTTGTTCCCACACCTCCCATCTTTGTTAAATGACTAAAATAACCTTGTTAAGAAAAAAATTATTTGACAAACATCTCTCAACCCTAAAAATTCTTTTGAATAATTAGTTTTCATTCAACTTATTACGGAAAAAATTTGTTCTGCATCATGGTAAAATTTTTAAAATTTTAAATATATTTCTAATCTTTTCATTTTTTTGTCCTTTTAAAATTTAAACACATTCCTTTTAGATTCTTCTAAAATTTACTATTTGTTTTTTAAGTGTTAATAAGAACGACAAACGAACTTACGTGGACGAGAGTCTTGATTAATATCAATTATACTTTTAAATTGTAATCTACGAGCTAAAATTATAATTCATGTAAATATTTTGTGTATCATTGTCATTAATAAAAATATAACAAATATTTTTAAAGCTAAAGGAAAAAATACAATATTATTAGAATGTATTTAATTTATTAAAAACTTTGTAGGACTAAATACACATTCTATCCACTTGATACTACAAAACATATATTTTAATAATTTTCAAAATAATATTGTCGTTCGTGAATATTTTGGGAAGTAAAGTGAATATTGATTTAATTTAACAATTTGAAGCAAAATTATATTGTTTTAATGTCACAAAAATAGCAATGATGGGTTCTTGAATTCACATTTTGCTTACTTCTATATAAATAAATAAAACGGCAACATCATATTCTATAATATAAGTTTGTGGATGAGTCTACGCGTTGAAGTTGCACTTTAACGAAAGCCCACACATCCAAAATCAATAAAGAACAAACATAGGTGAAGAAAACCCAAATTTCAAAATCAACAAAGAACAAACAAAATAAATAAAACCTAAATTGAAGAGCTAGCTTTTAGTCAATAGCATGGAAGAGGCGAAAGCTTGCATGAATATCCAAACAGAACTTTCAAACAAGATCAGCCAGAAGCTCCTTGTGCTCTTCCATTGCAGTCTTAATTAATATCAATTATACATTTAACATAAATTATTTTTAATTGATAATGTAGAGGCTAAATTATTATTCATATAAACATTTTGTGTATGTTTATTATCAAGAAAAAAATCTTACAAATATTTTAAATGTAAAGGGAGGAAAATAATACAATATTTTTAGAATGTCATTAATAGATTTAAAATTTTGTACCATAGACCAAACACATCACTAGATACTACAAACATATATTCTGTTTGTGCATATTTTAAGAATTGAAGTAATTTCCTTTTTGTAATTTAAGCATTTCAAGTAATTTAAGCATTAATACCAAAGAATATCATTTGATGGGATCATGAATTCACTTCTTATTTCTATAAATTAAAAATGGCAGTATGGCATGTTCCAAAATGGTTGAATTTCTTCAGGCTAAAATCCTTATATGATTAATGTGATTACAAAATCAAAGTTTTTGATGATAAAAAGTATGGAAGGGGATTATTAGCATAATAGATTGCAAATATTTGAATATAACAACAATGCTAATAAAGAGTTTTCTTCTTGAACTTCATCATCCCAATTTATGCAAACAGAGAACAACATCAAACACTCTAACAAAAGTTACATAAATACAAACACCATATAAAATGAAAACATGTATACAACAACTAAAACAGCCATACTTGAAGCTTATTTCCTTCTAGAAAGTTGCTTTGCCAGGCTTAGAAGCTCAAATATTTGAGATATGTAAGAGGCGTGTGCTCTTCAAGATGCTGAAAAATAACACAATGTGTAAATGAATTGTTGCTCTCAATTAATTAATTTAGTTTAATGAATTATATTTTTTTTATAAAAAGAATAAAGTAAATATTTTTTAAAGTACAAACTATGAAGGATCATGAATTAAATACTTAATCCAACTTTTCAAAAGGTTCTCTGAGTCATCTTCTTTATGAAAAAAAAAAAGATTACAAATTATATATATATATATTTTGTCCTCCTAAAATTATATATAAAGATTTAGTTTTAATTTGATAACAACTTTTAAAATAAATATACGTTTTGTTTTTACAAAATTACAAATGTTCAACTTTCCATCCTGTACAAATTTTTATCACTTTTCGATTCATCAAAATAGATTTACTATCGTTATAAATTAGAGATATCACATTTATTATTTTTATGAACATAAAAGTACTAAAAGGAAAATAGAAAAAAAAAATATTTGTAATTTTATAACAATGAGATGCATAAAAAACACATATTTTACAAAAAATTAATTTGAAGGTAAAATCTACTATGTTTAAACATTGACTTTCATATGAACTGATCCATTTCAATATTCATTGACCAAAAGAATTATTTTTTTGTTATGGCTTTTTAAAGATGTTTGAGATTGGATACTATCTACAAGGATTTAACCAATAAGATTTAGATTTAGATTGAATATCACCTAAGTGGGATAAGTTGCCCATTTTAAAACAAGCCAAGATTTAAAAAAGAAGAAGAAGAAGTTAATATTGAAATGGTAGAAAGCAAAGTTGTACTTGAGTAGACTATAGAGAATAAAAGGAGAAAGTATCTTAAAACTGGGTAAATATTTATGTTTTAAAATAAAAGAAATTGCATGTTAACTTTTATGATTTAAAAAGATACGTATTATAATCCAAAAACATAAAAATACAATTTAAAAGCACAAAAATACAAAATAAATTAATATATAATATCAAATTATTCTTGTCACTTATTTATCTATAATATTATAGTTTTGAATGAAGAAATTCACAACACATAAGGATTTAAGTTTAGAGTTTTCATTTTATTAATATAATTTAAAACTTATAGGGAAGTTAAGTTTAGAGTTATTTTCATTTTATTAATATAATTTTAAACTTATAGGTAAGTTGATGAGTCCTGACTCATCAAACATTCTTAATTTGAGTGAGTTAGATTTTTAAGTGGATCAGATATCAGTGAAAATTTATAATCTATTTAAACTTAATCTAACTCAAACATGGAATAAGTCAAATTGATATACAAATTTTAATCAATTTTGATAATGAAAAGTTTGAGATGTGTGGATTTTTTAAAGAAAAAGTACAAAAGAGGCATTCATTTTGGAAACTGTGATGAAAAAGAATACTGTCATAAGATAAGTTTTTTTTTTAAATAAAACATATTTTTCCTTGTTAATCTACTATATAAATGTCATCAATTTTTCCTTGTAAACAAAACTGAATACTATAACACTATTACCTGTTAATCTACTTGCTCCATTTGCAATTGGCGAATTTTACCGCTACCATATAAATGTCATCAATTAAATGGTTAAAGAACTTGAAATAAGCATGTCTCCAAGAACGATTAAATAAGATTGAGCCAAACACAATCCAGAAGCTTATTGTGAATCCCAATGCCATACTGATGTAAAATTCATGGTCAAACAGAGAATGTTCATGAATTTCAATGACCGGTTCTTGAGGTTCTTGAGATAGCCCATCATCATTGCACAATTTTTTCAGTGGTAGTCCACAAAGATTAAGATTATCTTCATAACTCGAGATATTGAAACTTTGTAGTTGTGTGCTTGTTGGAATAACTCCACTTAGATGATTGTATGATAAATCTAACATAGTGAGTCGATCAATTTGAGCAAGACTTTGAGGAATTGAACCAACAAATTGATTTCTAGACAAATCAAGAAATTCGAGTGATTTCAAATTTCCAATATTTGAAGGAATTTTCTCAGTAAAATTGTTTCTTGACAAATTCAATGAAATCAACTCAACTAAATTCTCTATTTCCATTGGAATTTCTTCTAAAAAGTTATTGCTTGAAAGATCAATGCTTCTTAAAAGTAATAATTCATGAGTTTTGAATATTTGTTCTGAACCTTTCCACATCAAGAATGCCTTTAAATATGGCTCATAGGTACTCCCTTGATCATTTGGAAGAATATACCAAGGACTTTCATAACCACTTGAAAACGTCTTGTTAACCATTGACGTAAAATTATTTATACATGTAGGAATTTTTCCAGATAAATTATTTAGCGATAGATCCAAGATTTGGATGTTTTTTAGATAACAAATTTGTAATGGGAAAATTCCATTGAAATTATTACTTCCCAAGCTTAAAATCTGCAACTCTTGCATTTTGCTCCCAATCCAAGTAGGGATATGCCCTGATAAGTTATTATTTCTTAATAACAATACTTGAAGACCAAGAAGTGATCCTAATGAAGTAGGGATCTTTCCTGAAAATTTATTGTGGCTCAAATCTAAATAAGTTAATGACTTAAAATGACTCCAACAATCTGGTATTTGTCCAAAAAGATTATTATTTGAAAGGTCTAACTGATATAATGTTTCATCAGAACCACTACATATAAATGAATGAGAATATGTAAAATTATTATTAGATAAATCAAGAGATCCGGAACCTCGTAGAAATAGTGGAATAGAACCTTCAAATTGATTTGAAGCAAGATTTAAGTCAGGAACAATATTCTTTCCAGAAAAATTTGGAATTATACCATAGAGACCATTGTTTGAAATGTCTATTGAAATGGTATTTCCCAAAGCCAATTTAGCCCAAAACCACCTTGGAACCATATCCAATATTGTAGAATTTGAAATGTCAAGATCAAGAAATTCATTTTGTGTTTGCAACCATTTGGGAAATGTTGGACCTAATATGCAAGATCGTAACGATATGTAACTTAGCTGAAAAGGTGGGATCCAATTTTGGGTAAATGTCAAGGTTAATGAGTTGTCAGATAGGTCCAAGTAAGATAACTTGGATACATTAACAAAATGATGGTCAGTGAACACACCGTATAACGAACTTGAATGCATGTCTAGTTCCTCTAGAAGAGGTGGAAATTGAATGTCTTTATGAATCTCTCCATTTAGCAAGTTTCTATCAACATGCAACACTTTCAAAGATGAGAATATTGAAAGGTCAGGTAGTGTGCCACTGATTTTATTCATTCTTAGATATAATTGTTCCAATGAATATCTAGCACATCCAGATAAGTGATGTATTATCAGTGAAAGCTCATCACTCAAGTTATTATAGCTCATGTCTAAGGTGCTTAAGGCACATGCATTACCAAATGATTTTGGAATTCCGCCTTTTAGAAAGTTTTGTGAGATTGATAAAATTTCCAATTGAGTTGGCAATTTGTTACCTTCTGCTATTTTTCCATTTAATTGATTTCTTGAGAGATACAATGATTTCAAAGCTGGAAATGTTGAAAGGTTAGATAAGGATCCAGTAATATGATTGTCTGTCAAATCCAAGTCTTGTAGCGAGTATCTAACACAACCACTAGACAACTCATGAAGAACTGATGGAAGGTCTTCAGTGAAATTATTTCTTTGCATGTATAAAGAATGTAAAGTGCATATATTCATGAAAGATTTCAGAACCTCACCCTTGAAAGTATTATCGGAAAGGTCAAGGTGCTCAAGAGAATTCATTGCCATGCCAAAATGATTGAATACAGAGCCCTCCAAGTTGTTGTCAGCAAGGTCTAGCTCAACAAGATTGGAAGTGATATTTGTCAGCCACTCGAATATCACGGGTGACGTGAAGGTGTTCACAGAAAGATGAAAGGCCAAAAGGGAAGTAGAAAAGTTGAATTTGGAAGGCCTCGATGAAAGGATAAAATGATCAGAAAGACTACAATCAATTAAGCTTAGCTCCCTTAGTTTTGATAGCTTTTGCAGCCAACTATGAGAACTATTAAGACCATGTATGGATATCAAGTAAAGATGGGTTAAAGAAACGAGATTAGACAACAACTTACCCCCATCGTTGAAGTAAGCTCCCTCAAGGTAAAGCTGTTGTAAGTTTGAAAGATTTCCGATTTGGGATGGTATATTTCCTTCAAAAGAGTTGTAGCTGAGGTCAAGATATTCCAACTTAGAAAGATTTTTTAGTTGGGTAGGGATTAAACCCTGAAGACCATTCCCAGCTAGATTCAAGTATTTCAAATGAGAAAGAGACCCAAACTGACTTGGAATTTTACCGCCAAAAAAACACCACGAGAGATCAAGGTATCTCAAGTTGCTGAGAGAACCAAGAAACTCTGGGATATAGTTGTTTGAAAAAGAATTAAAACTGAGATTCAAATACTTTAATTGTTGCAACTCAATCAATGACTCGTGGATCTCTCCACTGATATAAGACCATGATTCAGTTTCATAATCATACTCAGCGTGAGGGTCGAGGCTTACGATATTACCAGTGAGGTTGTTGCAGTGAATACGTTTCCATTGGCAGCAATCAGCAGTGGTCCAAGACGAGAGCATGCCATTGGGATCATGAAGGGAAGCTTTGAATCGGAGGAGTGCTTCCCTCTCCCTTTCTAAGCACTTAATCTCATGCTCACCACCAACAACCTTGAATGCCACACACACCATCAATATTATCAGTTTCAAATGAATCGGACTCATCATTGAGAATTCAGTGATTATCATCACAAAGACAAATTCTTGAGAATGTATCAAAAGAGACGATATTGGTGAGGTTAGCATTCTTAGTAAGCCATATATATAACATTCTAAATTCACCCCCAACCTAGACAAACTACAAAAAGACTGTTACGTATATTCATGTACTTAACATTAAAATTCAAAATAATTATACAAAAAATAATATGCAACAAAATTTTAAAATTATTATATAGAAAACGTAATTTTTGGGGGAAGACTTTAAAAAATTTCAAGTGGCATTAAAAGCTAACGAAATTAGTTAACGAAATTATTGGTACATGTGTCTATTGATCTATTTATTAGTTAAAAATGACTAAAATAATGTTTTTAGAAATATAAAATGTTGAATTTTAAACCTTTAAAAATTTATTAACAAACAAATGTCTCAATCAGTTCTATTAAAGTGAAAATTTAAACTATAAAAAACACTAAAACCTAGAAAAGGACAAAAATATTAATCTAATGCACGTAAAATAATTTATTAAGTTATGTAAAAGAAGTGTACGAGTTATTTTTCTTTCTAAAAACTTTTTAAGTTGTCACCACTAAAATATTTAATCATATTTAATAATATTTTTTAAAGAATTTTTTTTGTTTCTTCATTATTAGTAGAATAACATCAATTTCCAAACATAAGTTGATAAAAATATAACTGCAAAATGAAAACCAATCAAAATTATAAAAAAAATGGACCACAACTTTAAAATTAACAAAATTATAAGAAGATGGTTCAAAAGTCGTATAAAAGAACAAAATAAGAAAAGGACTTTAAAATTGATTATAAACATTTACATATTATCATTTATCACTCAACTTGGTGCACAAAGTATTTTTTTTTTATTTTTTTAAATAAAATACTACTACTTTTAGTATCAAATCATTTTTTATTTTCTTATAATTACTTTTAATTTTATAAAAAAAAAATAAATATGTTTACAAAAACTATCACTAAAATTTACATAATTTATAATGTATAAGAAAATAGTTTTAACCGGATATATTTTTTTCTTGTTTGAATTAGGTTAAGTTAAATTCCGATTAGACTGACTCAAGTCAGATTCAAATTAAATTAAGATTATGGATTTAACAAGGTTAAATTTAGGTCAAATTATGTATAATTGGGTTAATTCCGCATCAAGTTAAATTGGTTTAATATAATTCAAATCGAGCCTAATCAAATCTAAATTTAAATATAGTCTAAAAAATAAGTATTCATAGTTACAAATGAGAAGCACAAAAGATTATTGTTCTATGGAAAATGATACTCGAACAACCAAATTTGACAACATTTGAACACGGCACACGTGTCAGCGTTTGAGCGGTCCACGTTTTAAATGGAAAAAGCTGCTGCAATCTGAGAAAACCTGCTTCAATTGTGACGTGGCGAGGGACGGGCACGGGCAGTTTAGGGTGTGCATTTCAAATTTGAAATGATATTCGAACTTGGTAGAGAGAGAAGCGGCGCGAACATTTGGGGACGCCATCCGTGTGACCTAGACAGAGAGACGAGAGAGTTGGAGAAAGGGTTCACGAGCGAGAGAGAGACGGAGTGCTTGCCGGAGTGCCGCCGTTCACTGTTGAAGGCCGTGTCGGAGAGATCGAACGCCTCCAGCCCGTTCCGTTTCAGGGGCGCCGAAGGTCCGACGTCGACCGGTCGAAGCGAACACGGCATCGTGTTCCGTCCGTTCCGGCCCAGCGACTTAGGGAGGCGTTGAAGGTGTCGCTTCGTCCCAGGTGGTTCCGTCCCTGTCCCGGAGTGCCGCCGGAGTGCCGCGGGAGTGTGGACTGTTCGGTGGACGAAAAAGAGGGGTTTTCCGGGATTGAAATTGAGCCTTTCAACCTAGATAAAGAAAGGGAAGAAGGTTATTTTCATGCAGCAGCCAATTTTGTTGAATATGTAAGAGAGAATGAGATTAAGGTGAGGGATTTATGTTGTTTTCTTTCTTTATTTGTGATATTTCATTTGAATTCTGTTAATAAATTAGGGATCCTTGCACGATGCATGGCTTGATAATATTGAATTTGATCCAAAATATTCTTCATTAAAATCTGTACCAACTAATGATGTGGATGAGGGCATGCCTGACCTTTCTTCTAAAGATATTGCCGTCATGAAGAGGCGGATTGCAAATGTTCTTGAACCTGGGAAACGGTATGTATGTATTTTATCATTCTTAATTTTCTGATTTTTTATTTCTTTGTTCTACTGAAGTATCATTGTAAAATACAATATTTATTTTCCAATTCACTCCAGAGTAGTTGTAGATCATCCATTTGTTTTAGGCAATCACTGGTTTTTTATCATGAAAAGCGAGAGGTTTTTGATCGTGAAGCGGGTTAGTGTTATACACTATGCTTTATTCTACTTATATTATGTTTTGTTGTTTCATTATGTTTACATTGTTAACAACATGATGTAATATGCTGTTTGATTTTATAATTTATTTGATTTAACTACTTGGTTTTACTATTATAATATTGTTCAACTTATGTTGTTATTATGGTCATGATGCAAGATAGAACTTATTGTTCTATTATCAATATCATACATGGTGTTTGTTTATTCTTAGTGTTTGGAGAAACTATCTTTGGGCCTCCATATTAGTTAAGTGTTGGATTTTGGGGCAGGTTATTAATTTTCAATTTTTCCTTGGCTCTTCTTTCTTCTTTCTATGATGTTGTCGATATTTAGGTTTATGAGAAGGAGTGAAGGGTGCCTGTTTCGTGGTATTAACTGCTTAATGCTTATGCCTTCTACATTCTCCCCTTTTCAGAAGGATATGAGAAGTTAGCCCGGGCAAAAGAAGGCCCATCAAATCAACATTTGGATTTGGCTAGTGGAGAAGCCTCTAGCACTGGTGAAGATGATTATGATATGTTTGCTGACGAGGATGATAACAGTAAGCCATCTACAGATGAAAATAATACAGTTAGTCAATCTTCATCGGACGCCATATTGTGTGGAGGAATGAAGTGTTGCAACATTTAGGGTTGTTACAAAATGGATAGTACGAATGTCATTTATGGATTTCTTATCACTCTTTGAAATTGTGATGATTAGGTTTGAATGTACATATTTTTTGTTACAAATCATCAAAGAAATGTTCAATAAATGACATAATCAATGGTTGAAGATCATTTGCATGTCCAATAAGTGTTAAAAAAAATTCATTAAAAAATCAATGTCATTTTGAAAGTTGAACTATCTCTGCAAAAACTTTGCTTGAACTCCCCACTTATTTGGTCTTTGCTACCAATGTTGTTTCTGTACAACGATTTTTACAAAGAATGGTTCCTTGGGCATGGAGTTTGATATAAAGGTGATAATCAATGTCTGAACATCACTTGTATGTCCAATAAGTCTTTAAAAAAAATTGGTTCACTTAAAATCAATGCTATTTTCTTGGTGAGTCTCCCCTTTTCTGTAAAATCCTCTTCTCCCAACATCGAGAGTGTTGTAGTGGTGTAGCAGGCTTTACAGATGGAATCTGTACAGAGGTGCAAGATGGGCACTCGTGTATGACAACCCAAAAGTGAAAGTGCCAGCAAAAAAAAATGATTCTCTCTTTCAGAAACCCATACTCAGCCAAAAAATATTCTCTTCTTGCAGAAACCCATACTGTGAGTGGACATTTTCAGAGGACGGTTAATGGCAGACATTTTTGGCAGTTGAAAGTGGGAATCCTCGCTGCTCAGACAAATTTAAAAACGAATTTAAAAACGCAGCCACCACTACTTTTGGACGCTCGGGCAATACGGGATCTGCTACCGAACGTTGTATGACGAACGACCATACACAAACCTTTGATCCAGGTCGAACGCTTAAGAGTTACCAAAACGCCAAAACCGAGCGTTAAAATCACTAGCATATCAAAATGCCAAATCCGAACGCTCGCCACCTAAAAACAAATATGATCAAACATTATTAAACCGGATACCACTGTGACGAACGTTTTGCACCCTGGCCGAAAGATCACAACACATGACCGATCGGTATGACATCAGCACCTAACCGAACAGTATCAAATCAAAGCCTGACCGAACGGTACCAGATTAACACCTATTATATACTGTTTGGAAGTACGCCCATCAAGATCGAACGTTCAACTGAGAGTAAGCATACAGAACGAACGTTCACATAATGTGACTGAACGCTATTTTGCTGAGCACTGTTTGCTGATCAACTGGGCCGAACGCTCAACACCGAACGCTGAAGAGAAACATCATGGAGACCGAGCGTTCAAATGACAATTCACCGAACGTTCAAATGAATACCGAACGTTCACTAAAACACTATGACCGAACGGTTGAAGCTGAGAATTGCCGAACGTCCTAAAGGAAGGATTGTACGAACGGTCGAATAAGGCAAATGACGAACGGTGGAGGACGAACGCTCTTTTTCTTTTATTTTTATGTTTTAATTTTATTTTTATTTTATTTTTTTATTTTTATTTTACACTCATGAATAAAACAAATCTATTAGTCAATCGGGCGAAATTGGGTGTTGACAATTATCAGTTTAAATAGATTTAAAATATCCTATCTTAAATTGTTTAAAAATTGGATTTGATACAGTGCTGCTTCAACTTTCTATACCTGAAAATATAAAATTAATATTAGAAAACGTTCCAAGCTGGATGCAGTGCTGCTTCAACCTCTCATTCCAAGCTCTCTAAAGACGTTCCAAGCGAAACCATTTGCAGCTGGATGTGTACGTACGCGGTGGCTAGTGAACGTGCGCCTCCAAGTTGGCAGCTGGATGCAGTCCTCCTATCTCCAAAAGCAACGTTCCAAAGACCAAGAGCCAAAGGTGAGAGAGTTCGTCTGAGAAGTATATGGCAGCTGGATGTGTACTGAGGTGTGGGCTGGGTGTAGTTCTCCTCTCTCAAGGCAACGTTCTCCAAGAAACAAAAACAATATGAGAGAGTTCTCCCGTCCCCATCTGCATGCTGAATGTCGTCCTCCTTTCTTCCAGAGCCCCTGGAAAAAAGATGAGAACCTAGAGTTGTTGTTGGAGAATCTCCCTGCTCCTGGCCGTCCACCTTCTCTTGTTCTCCACCTCTCTTACAAAAATAATTTCTCCACTCCTCTTTTCAGAGAATTCCTTAACCAAAGTGGCAGCAAGCGTGCAGCTATTCTTTCTGCATTTCTGGAGGTGGCAGTTATCAGTCCCCGAGCGTGAATGACTGCAGCCTCTTTCTTTTCTATTTTCTTCCTCCGGACCATGCTGGATGTGTTTGTTATTCTCTTGGGGAGTCAGTGTGCAGGCCATGCGTCTTCCAGTTGAACCAAAGAAAATAATATCTCCCACGCTTATTGTATGCTCTGCTGCCTCCAACGTGTAGTGTGCTTCTTGTTCCAGAATGGAATGCACCGTGTCCAGCTCTACATCACGTGTACACCACTTCTTGCTTTCTTCTGTTTTCTCTTCGGCTGGAGTGCTACATTCCCTTCTTCCGTGGGCCTCATTGCCTTGGTGCGGAATGTGTGATCTTGTGTTGGACCGTGGCTTTACTAAGCTGGACAAGCATCAGCTGTTTGGACCGAGTGCACCCTCCCAGCTCAAGTGAATTAGTAGCTGCTTCCTTAAATTGCCAAAGCCCAATTGTCCAATGTGAACCGTGGCAGCTGCGTGTGTTTCTTTCCAGTCAGTCTGCTACAGTTTGAATGTAATAATGCACTTTTGTTTCTGCAACAATTGGAATAAAATGTGAATCAGTGTGCTACAGTTCTACACTTTTAATGATTCCATGTGATAACCCATGTGTCATGTCCATAGTATCAATCACCACACATTTAATTCATCCAACAAATACTATTAACAAACCACCTCCATCATACATAAACAACATTCCACCGTCATCGAACAAGTCATATTTTTACAGCTTACAAACAACATATCATACATAACCAAAATCATCCACAAACAACATCATACATAGATTAAAGCTTCATTCCACTGAAATAAAACAAACGAACCTTCAGTGAACACAACGTGTGCCAGTTGGAACACACAGGAAGAAAAATGTGTGGGTGGGACTAACAACCCGGAAAACCCCTCTTTTTCGTCCACCGTACAGTCGCCACTCCGGCGGCACTCCGGCGGTGAATGCAAAGGTCCGGCACAGGGAGGGAAGCAGGTGGGACGAAGCGAGACTCAGAACGCGCACCTAGTTCGCTGGGCCGGAGGGAAGACGACGCCGTCTTCGGTTCGTTCGCCAACGTCGGAGCTGCGGCGACCGTGAATCGGAACCGGCTGGAGGAGTTGAGGACCTCCGACGGCCTTCAACGTTGTCCGGCGGCACTCCGGCAAGCAATCCGTCGGACCTCTCTCTCTCGAACTCCCTTTCTCCAACTCTCTCGGGCTCTCTCTAGGTTAGACTCTCTCTCTCAACCTTCGCTTCTCTCTAAAATTGTTCAAAAATGAAATTCAAATTTCAAACGCCAAACAAAAACCGCTGACCACTCCCTTCCCACGTCATATTTCATTTTCATTTTAATTTTTGAAACGCACACCCTAAACTGCCCGTGCCCGTCCTCGCCACGTCACAGTTGAAGCAGGTTTGATCAGAAATTCTCAGATTGCAGCAGCTTTTTCCATTTAAAACGTGGACCGCTCAAACGCTGACACGTGTGCTGTGTTCAAATGTTGTCAAATTTGGTTGTTCGAGTATCATTTTCCTTGTTCTATAGTCACACACTTTCGTTCATCAATGATTAAAGAGAATCAAATTCATAGAAACCACTATTTCACATTTTTATTCCAATAATCCCAAACTGATAAACCCTACTTGATCTAAATTTTCCTCTCTAAATTGTTGGAACTTATCGGAGAAGAGATGAGTAATTTTGATTTATTAAGGGTCTACATATTGACAGAGGCATGGTAGGGGATTTTTAGCTTTTTAGTGTGTATGTTTCTCTTATGTTATTCTTATTCCTTTCTGTCCCTAGTCTTTTCTCTCCCTCGATGTTTGGTCACTCCATTTATCTTTTAAATCTAATTTAAAATAAATATGTTTTTAGTTCTAAATATGAATGCAAAATTAAAATTCGTTTATATTTCATATTTTGATATATTTTTTTTATAAATTGTAAAAATGAATGGATTATATCTGTTTCTTTTAAAATTTTGAAGACAAAACTATATCTAAGTTTAAGACAAGAATGAATTTAAATTTTATATCCAAATTTAAAAATTAAAGAGATATTTAATCTTTTAAAAAAATAATATAAATGGATGACTAAATTTAATTTAATTTAAATCAAAATTTAAATTGGATTAGAAAAGTTTAATTGAATTTGATTTAGTTAAAATAGATTTGAATTTATGAAAAAGAATATGAGAAATAATTATTTGATAAATCAAGAAATTGGGGAAAATTGAAAATGTTGAAAGGTTAGATAAAAATACAGTAATAAGATTGTCTTCCAAATCCAAATCTTGTAATGAGTATCTAATACAAATTATGATTTGATAGAGAACCCTCCATTGGAATATCGCGGGTGACGTGAAGATGTTGTCAGAAAGATGAAAGGATAAAATGATCAGAAATGCTATACAATCAATTAAGCGTAAACTCTCTTCGTTTCGCAGGTTGGCAATGTTTTGCATGCAACTATAATAACTAATAAGACCGCAAGTAAATAAGGTTAAAACTCAAAATAATTATACAAAAATAATATATGCAACAAAATTTTATAATTATTATATACAAACCGTAACTTTGGGGGAAGACTTTAAGAAATTTTCAACTCAAATGCGTAATGCATTAAAAGCTAAAAAAATATATATACGAGCTAAACGTTACTTAGTTACTACTACTTTATGATTTTGTAATTCTGTGTTGTGGTATACCACATTTTAAAATTTGAATTTAGTACTTTATTTTAACAATATTTTTAATATATTTTAATATAATCGTTAAATAGGTTAACAAAATTATTGGTAGATGGACGTGTCTATTGATTTATTGGTTAAATCTGACTAAAATAAAGTTTTTATTAGACATATATAAAATACTGAATTGAAACTTTTAAAACTTTATTAATAAACAAAAATCTAAATCAGTTCCATTAATTAACGTGGAAATCTAATGTATAAAAAACACTAAAACAAAAACTAGAATATTATTCTTATACAGAGTAATTTATTAAGTTACGTAAGAAAATGGTACTAGTTATTCTTCTTTCTCTAAACCTTTTAAGCTATCACCACTAAAATATCTAGTAATATATTTTAAAGAAATTTTTTATATTTATTCATTATTGGTAGAATAACATCAATTTCCAAGCAGAAGTGATAATATGATAATATAACTGCAAAATAATAACCAATAAAAATTATACAAAAAAAATGGACCAAACTTTAAAATTAACAAAATTATAGGAAGCTGACTTCAAAAGTCTACTAAAAGTAAGAAAAGGACTTTATTTGCAAACTTTTATATATTATCATTTATCACAACTTGGTACGCAAAATAGTTTTTTATTATTTTTTAAATAAAATACTATTACTTTTAGTATTAAATATTTTGTATTTCCTTATAGTTACTTTTAACTTTATAATAAAGGTTATTTGAATATGATTATAAAAAATCTTACTAAAATTTATATAATTCACGAAGATTTTGATATGTTTGTAGTTGTGATTGATTATGTTTAGTTAGAATAGTTTGGGTTAAGTTTAGGTTAGGTTATCTTAAGTCAAATCCAAATCAAGTTACAATCAAATTAAGTTGAGTTTGATAAAGTCAAACTTAGGTTAAATTGAGTTTGATCACGTTAAACTTAGGTTAAATTGGGTTTGACATGGTTGAACTCATATTAAGTTGAAATGATATAAAGAGTTCAGATTGAGTAAAACCAAATCTAAATTTAAATATAATCTATGTAGGATTTTTCACCAACATGAACATTTTTCTCAACTTAATCCCATGTTTTTTGCAATTATCAATTTGGTTATAATTTTATTTAAAATGCATTGAAGTGGTCTTTCTTATAATCTATGTTTTTTATAATTATAATTTTATTTAAAATACACTAATGTGGTCATGATTTTATTAGCTGGTTTCATTTATATTGTAACCTTGAGAAATAAGATTTGTTACTTAATAATGAAACTAAACTCCTTACTTTAGAAAAAAAAAAACATTAGTAACAATAATGATTGCTTTTGGTTTGGAGGTTTAGGTGGTGGAATGAATATGGTTGATGGTGATCTTAAGGAGGTTGGGTCAACTTTAGAGATGATGACTAGAGGGATTTCATTAGATGTTCTATCTATTGTTGGAAGAATCAGTACCAATTTTGCGCGTTAAAACATATTTGATTGTTAAGAGTGGAAAAGCGTGTTCGGTCAATAACATGGTTCCTTTAATTTTCTTGTAAAACTTTTAACGAATAGTTGATGTGATAAAACTTTAGAGAGTGTGGGGAAGAGAAAAATCACACAAATGATTTTTATCCTAGTTCGAATCAAATGATTTTTCACTAAAATATTATTTCACAGATTACAATAATATGGAATAAAGAGTAAGAACAAAAAACACATTCCTTCGACAAACGAACCGAAAGAAAACTGCTCAGCCAACTTGAAGAGAACCGCTCCGACCTTAGACAAACTAAGCGCGAGCTTCTCCTATTCACAAGACTTGAGAAGAGCAACATTATCACTTGAGAACTTCCTCAGACAAACTGTATTCTCAAATGACATAGATTCCTTTTCACTCATAGAGAGTTTCCCTTAGGCACAAAACTCTAATACTCTCAAATGAAAAGTTACTTTCTAAGAGCTATGAAGACCTCTATTTATAAGTCCAGGTTCGTGCAGGGCCAGAAACTGAAAAAGACATATTACAACTGCCAGTGATAATCAATTATTGTAAGTGATAATCAATTATCTACGAGACTTGGAACAGTTAAGATATTTAACTCTTCAACCGGTCGACTCCAGTTTTTCACCTCCTTCCACCATTCGGCTTGAGCCCTCACTGCCTTCTGTCGTTCGACTTGAGCCCTCATTGTCTTCTATCGTTCGACTCAATTCTTCTTCACTTGTATACCTTCCAACTCTTAACATTTTATTCTACAGTGTTAGTTGGAATCAATATTGTTCGACTTGTGTTCAACACTGTTCGGTCTTTAACTGTGTTCGGCTTGTGTTCGAAGTTGTCATCTGTTAGTGACCGTTCGGTCTTGGACATGTGTTGTGTTTATCTATTTTTTCCGGATTTCAATTGCTATACGCCGTTCGGCCTTTTAGCTGTTGTGTTTGGTTTTCTTTTTCTCAACTTTGCATATGGGTTGTTGTTCCCTTTCCTCGCAGACCAACATACAGGAATGCTATTAAACTTAATACAACAAGGGTCTTCATATTCTTCACTTTGTAACATCATCAAAATCATTATCTTCAAGACATCAATGCTCCTTTTTGGTAACAATCTCCCCCTTTTTGATGATGATAAAAAAATATCTTATTTAAAAGTATCTTTGTAGTGTCATCAATATTAGCTGTCAAACACAAGTTTGCTTCTTCATCAGAATCACTTGAACTAGAGGTGCTTGATGCATTATCCTCCCAAGCAATGTGGACCTTCTTCTTTTTATGAATTTTCTTGATGATTCGACAAACAAATTTCACATGGCCTCTTTCACCACATCTATAACATTTGAAGCTTAATAAGGAGCCTTGATTGTCCTTCTTTTTCTTTCAAGAATTGGCTTCCAAATGATTCACTGTTGGCCATTAATCATATATTTTCTTGCTCATTAGAATTGCTTGAGCTTGAGGAGTTTGATGTATAGCTTGAATTCGAACAAGTCAACTTAGCCACATTCGAGACTTCACAATAAGTGACTTTTAAAAATTCCAACATCTCTTGAGTACTTTTATAAACAGAGACCTTAAAGAATTCATCAAGGGTTAATGCAGATAAAGTTATATTTCTAGCATTAACATCATATTGTGCCATTTTGTTTTCATCCACAGTCCACATAAAAAATGGTTTTTCTACCTGCAAATCATTTACACTTATAAAGGGAACAATTGGTCCATTTAAAACAACTTCTCAAATACCCCTGTCAATAGACTCCAAAAATATTTGCATTCTTATTTTCGAAAAAGCATAATTTTTCCCTGTAAACAAAGGAGGTCTATCAATAGAAGCACCTTCTGCAAAAACTTGGTTATGACCGTCCATTTTCGAAAAATTTGAAAAACTATCAAACCAAGCTCTGATACCAATTGTTGGAACAACCGATACCGATTTTGCGCAACGGAGTTATAACAGATTCAATTGTTAAGAGCGAAAAAACGTGTTCGGTCAATGAAATGGTTCCTTTAATTTTCTTGAAAACTTTTAACGAACAATTGATGTGCTAAAAGTTTAGAGAGTGTAGGGAAGAGAAAAATCACACAAATGATTTTTATCCTAGTTCGAATCAAAAGATTGTACGTCCAGTCGTTAATCACTATGAATAGTGATTACCTTTTCACTAAAATATTGTTTCACAGATTACAATAATATAGAATAAAGAGTAAGAACAGAAAACACATTCCTTCGAAAAATGAATGGAAGAAACTTCCTTCGACAAACGAACCAGAAGAAAACTGCTCAACCAACTTGAAGAGAACCACTCCGACCTTAGACACACTAAGTGCGAGCTTATCCTATTCACAAGACTTGACAAGAGCAACACTATCACTTGAGAACTTCCTCAAACAAACTGTATTCTCAAATGACATAGATTCCTTTTCACTCACAGAGAGTTTCCCTTAGGCATAAAGCTCTAATAGTCTTAAATGAAAAGTTACTTTCTAAGAGCCCTAAAAACCTCTATTTATAAGTGCAGGTTTGTGTAGGGTCAGAAATTGAAAAGACATATTACAACTACTAGTGATAATCAATTATCTGCGAGACTTGGAACAGTTAGGATATTTAACTCTTCAACCGGTCGGCTCTAGTTCTTCATCTCCTTCCACCGTTCAGCTTGAGCCCTCACCGCCTTCTGTCGTTCGACTCAATTCTTCTTCTCTCGTATACCTTCCAACTCTTCACATTTTATTCTACAGTGTTAGTTGGACTCAATATTGTTTGGCTTGTGTTTGAGGTTGTTCGGTCTTTAAGTGTGTTCAGCCTATGTTCGGCTGTCATCTGTTAGTGACCATTCGATCTTGTACATGTGTTGTGTTTATCTGTTATGTTTGGCTTTCAACTGCTATACGTCGTTTAGCCTTATAGTTGTTGTGTTCGGTTTTCTTTTTCTTTGCTTTGCATATGGACTCTTGTTCCCTTTCCTTGCGGACCAACATACAAGAATGCTTTTAAACTTAATACAACAAGGGTCTTCATATTCTTCACTTTGTAACATCATCAAAATCATTATCTTCAAGACACCAATGCTCCTTATTGATAACATCCATGACTTAGAAACAAGTTAAAAATGACTCAATAATTTGACAGTATTTTATTACAAATCTCAAACTAGGTTTAATGATAAAGACATCTCAAAGAAAGTATTGAATCAATTGCTAGCTTGTTTAAAAATCGCATCATAAGTACTATTCTTGATGGACGAGCGCCCGAGGAGATGACGATAGAAATTGTGCGAGCACGATTCGGACTCCTCGAAGCTTCTGCGACGAGTGAAGACGCAGCGGAATGGAGAGGAAACGCGAGATTGAAGGGGAAAACTGAGATCGAACACTGGAAAACTTAGGATCTAGGGTTTAATCGGTGTAAGTTGAAGGTAAGGAGGATGATGGTTTTGGACGGTGCAAAACTCTATAATGGTGAGGAAACTCATAACGAACCGATTAAATGGTTCAAAGGCTCGGATGATCAGTGGAAAGTGAAGATCGAAGGGACTAAGGTGTTTGAACGGTGGAAAATGGAGGAAGGGAGTGGAAACCTTAGAAGAAGATGTGATAGTGTGATGAACGAAGATAAAATACCTTCGAAGACGCGTATGGAGTGCAGATCTATGGTTGGTGACAATGGAACTCTCGAGAACGAGAAGGAAACGCTCTGAAAAGTGGACTGATGCGCGATGGATGCACGAGGGAAGAAATGAGAGGCGCGGTCTGAAGACGTGGCTGATGCGTTGGAGTGGAGACGTAATGGAAGCTGACGCGTGCAAGATGTGGCAGTGGAGAGTCAGCATGGAGGAAGAATGAGAAGCATAATGGTTAACATAGAGAAATGAGAGAACGAGGAAGGTGCTTGGAAGATGGCTAGAGGGAGTCTTTGGACTTTCTAGCATGTGACTTTCAAGAGAGAATTATTTCTGAAGGTCAGAAAATTAAATTCTCATTAAGCTCAAAAGTGAATGATACAATGGTGGAGACGGGTATTTATAGTAACCCATGCTCCTTACAAGCTAACCTATGAAAGGTAAAAATACTAAAGAAGGACTACGTCGGGTAGGATTACATCATACCCTTCCTCTTAAAAAAAGGATTTGTCCTCAAATCTGGCATCACCTTATGAATAAGCTCCACGCAGTCTTGGGAGCAGAGCCATGAAGTGACCTTATTACTTTAGATCTATTTTTTTTCCTCCTAGATCAAACACGAATCTGCAATACACATCAAATATATCTTCAATTAATATCAATCCAAGAAAGAATTTTTCTTTAAAAACAAGAGAATAAGAACTTCTAATACTTTGATTTGTAATCTTTGAAAATTTTAGAAGTCCAAATTCAATTTTGTCTTGAGTTAATTGTTTTCTTAAATATAACAATAACTCAAGATTTGAATTGTCATATTTTGAAAATGTTTTTATAGAATATATAATGACAATTGGTTTGAAAGAGAAGTCAATATTTGAAGAATAAACCGTGATTGGAAAAGAAGTAAAGATTTGGAAACCTTCCCTTTTAAGTTCCATAGTCTTGGAAAGAATAGAATTTGTCATCAGCAACAATTTCTCCTTTTCTTTCTTCTCTCTTTCTTGCCTTTCTCTCTTTTCTTCTTTTCTCTCTTTTTCTTTTCTTTCTTCTTCTTTTCTTTTCTCTTCTTCTCTTCTTCTCTCTTCTTCTTTTCTTAATTCCCCTCTTCTTCTCTCTTCTCTTTTCTCGTTTTCTTTTCTCTCTCTCTCTCTCTCTTCTCTTCTTCTTTCCTTTCTTCCTCTTCCTTTCTCTCAATCTCTCTTTCTCTTTTCTTATTCTTGAGCTCTTTAAGTCTTGCCCCAAATTCTAATTCTCTACGAAGAAACCCATGATCATTTAAATGCTCAAGAAATAATTTTCCATCATCAATGCAATCCCTAATTAGTTCTAGGTTTCTTTTAATGCTTGAAGGCACAAACTTTCTTCTCATGTTAGCTTTTAAATCATGCCAATTATGTATGGAGGACTTTCTACCTTTCCTAACATGATATTGTCTTTCATCCCACCACTCACTTGCATGCTCTTCTAACTTAGAGAGATATATGCTAAGGACATAATATTCACTCTCTCCATAAAACCAAGGATTTATTTTATCAATTTCTTTTTCCCAAGCTAGGTATGTTAGTACACCTATGTCTTTACCAAAGGATGGAAGGTTCCTAGCTTGTTTAAACATTTCATCAACATTATCTAACCTAGAAGACCTATATGAACTATAACAAGACATCTTTGTTTTTAAAAGTTTTCTTTGTGTGAAAGGTATACAAGATTCACACTTAGACAAGTCCCAGGTAAGAGAGGTGAGTCATGAAAACTGCTTAAGTACCAAGTCTTACCTTGCCAGAAATGTCTTAGGTTACTACTAGTTACCCTTTAAACAAAAACCACCTTTAAAATCAAAGAACATAATTTACAAACAATCACAAACAATTAAGCACAAATTAAAAGACTAGACTCTCAGACTCTAATGTGATAAGGCTTAGAGTTTAATCCCTTTTAGCCTAAATCACCCCTAAACGTGAAACACAAAACAAATCAATATTTAAAGTCTACTCCTATGGTGAGGCTTGTTGCTTTGGCTAACAAGATACACTCATTTGTCTAGCTATGCTAAAATTAAAGCAAGTAAAGTTGCCAAGAGTTTGAAAGAGCACCAAGGACTCTTCCAAAGCACTTGGACTTTATGAAAGGCCCTTTTACAAAACAAAATTTAAAGCTAACAGTTGCTAACACGAGCCTATTACAAACAAAATTGAAACCAAAAGAAAACTATAGCCTATCAGCCTATTACACATCAAATGGAACAAAACATGCACGCTGTTACGGTCTGGTCCTGGTTAAGCTACAGTCCACTTTTGATGCCAAGGCCTTGTGCTAAAATACGTACACTGATGTTGCTGTTTCAGGCAGCTTTGGCCCCCTTTTCTAGCTTTTGGATTCCACTCTCTTTGGATCTGATTCACCACTCCTGCAAAATAGTATATAACAACATGTGGATTAGGGAACCTGATGCAAAAAAATTACAAGAAGAGATACACAACAATTTAAAGTCTTCCCTTTAGTTTAGAAGACAACTGCTAGCCTGCTCCAACTACACTTTTGCTCAATTTTGTTGCTTCTTGACAGCTTCTGGAATCAATGCTTTTGAATCTCCTGGCCAGTATAATCCTACAATCACAAATCACAAAGCTGCTATGAGTATTCACTTGGTTAAAACAGATTGCAAAAGAGGATATAGGGTAGTAATAATTTCCCTTTCTCTTGGCTGCACAAGCTTTCCACTAAGATTCTACTGCTACTCAATTAATGGTCTCAACTTATACTGCACAAACAATTCCAACTAAATCAGCAGATTAAACAATTCTAATCCCAACGATTGCAGGCCATACAAAACAATTTAAGGATATCAAAAGCAATTTGAGATAAAAGAAACTCCCTTCAGTTCAGATGGCTGCTACTGGTTGCTCAAGCTATACTCATGCTCATTCTAAACTAATCTCAACTTCTATTGGACACCCTGCACTGTTTCCACTAGTGCAGAAAGGGGTTTTAACGTCCGATATTTTGGCCTTTTGACGTCCGCCGTACGCCCGACGTTTATGTGGGTGACGTCGCTCAGACGTCCGTTGTGGCAGGACGGACGTCTCTGTAAACGTCCGTTGTGTCAGCACGGACGTCTACATGAACGTCCGTTGTGGCAGGACGGACGTCTCTGTAAAACGTCCGTTGTGTCAGCACGGACGTCTACATGAACGTCCGTTGTGTCATGACGGACGTCGACATGAACGTCCGTTGTGTCAGGAGGGACGTTTACATGAACGTCCGTTGTGTCTGGACGGACGCCTATATAAACGTCCGTTGTGTCTGGACGGACGTCTATATATATGTCCGCCTCCTCCCCCCTGACGTCTACCTTGCTGAAATGTTTTAGGTAGGAGCTGGGGGGTGGACGTCCGTGTGTGCACTGACAGACGTCTGTAGACGTCCGACTGTGCACTAACGGACGTCTACTGGGCGTTTTTTTTTTAAAAATTAGTTTATTTTTTCAATAAAACCACACCTGAAAAGCAGAAAAATGTCCCAGAACAATTTTGCAATAATATAAAAATGCGTTTTATATAAACAAAGTTCTACTTAATGTGGAGTTCAATCCACTACCAAACTATCAACATAAAACTTAAACTAAAAAACTAAACAATGTTCAACAAGAAATATAACTATTCCTAACTCCATCTTTGCAGAAGATAAGCGGTCCACTCCTGCCTTATCTGTTTAATTGTGTCTTCTGTAATAGGCGATGTAGTCTTGAAGCGCTGCAAAATTCAACAAAGATTCATTATTGTTTCATATATAGTTGTAGATGAATATGATTTGTAATGTATTGAAGGTATACATCATTACCTCATTCCAGTCATCTGTAATGACTGCTCGAATGATGGTCTTAATCCAACACATCACATAGAAGCCACATTCCCATGAATCTACCTGGTGGTTACACTAAAATAACAAACTAAATAGTTAAGAATTTAGATCATTCAATAACATAAATGAAAAGGAAACGTTAAATGACTTACAACCTTTGGATACAAAACTTGAACCAGTTGACCACGAGATTTACCAATAACTCTATACAGATTGAAAACACAAAGTATAATTAATATGACTATTTTATCATAAAAGTTGAAGGTGAACATCAAATTCAAAGTCATTTTTGGAGAAACACTTACCCTTGAAGCATGGTTCTCAACTCAGTTTTCATCCTCCTGTGCAACGAACAAAAAAATATAATTTTACATTGTTTGGGAAGGATTACCATCAGCTGCCAGTGCGACCTATCACGAAGGACAAATAGTTATTCAACTAATTAACGAAACTATAATAATAAACTGACCACATATAACAACACCTACCCGTCAATGTATGGCACAAGGTATACGTCTCTTTTTGACTCATCCATCCATGTTTGCAAATAATCTTGTCTGTTTTGAAGTGTGTTACCAGACGGTTGAATGGTCTGAGGTTCAACAAATCCGTACACGGAAGACCGACCTTGGTCTACAACGATTGTGTCCATGTACCTAAAACAACAAAGTTAAGTTGTTAGAAACTATATAACAATGTAAATAAAAGTAATATGAAAGACCAAATTGAGTAACTTACATGCACCACAGCTGAATGATGGAAATATTCAACATCCTGTCTCCCCCAATCACCTCCAATGCATCAGAAAATGTGATATAAACTGGCACATGTGGGGGAAGACCAAATACCCTCAAATCCCAGTAGACTTCTAATGATGCTTTCTTTAATCTGGGTAATTTTGTCACTAACTTTGATAGAGGATCATCCTCCGCTTCAGCCATCTCATCATCTTCATGTATGACTGTACCATGATGTCAAAAAAGGAAGGTGGAAAATACATCTCCAATTGACATAGTAGTCTTATTCCCTCATTTTCCAATTCATCTAAACTTCGAGGGTCAACAACTTTCTTGCAAATGGCATTAAAGAAAAAACTCAGACGTGTCAGAATACCCCTAACAGAAGGAGGTAATATACCTCGAATAACAACTGGTAACAACTGTTGCATCAATACATGACAATCGTGAGACTTTAAACCAACTAGCTTTAAGTCTTGCATAGACACAAGGTTACTAATGTTTGAAGAATAACCTTGCGGAACCTTCACACTTCTTAAACAGTTACAAAAACTTTGTTTTTCTTTTTTGGAAAGTGTGTGACAGGCTGGGGGCAGATAGGTGCGTCTTCCTATTATCTGTGGATGTAACTCAGATCGGATTCCCATGTCAGCCAAATCTTGTCTTGCTTTTATTCCGTCTTTGGTCTTCCCTTTGACGTTTAATAAAGTTCCGATAACACTGTCACAAACATTTTTTTCAACGTGCATCACATCAATACAATGTCTAACATCAAGTTCACACCAATATGGAAGCTTAAAAAATATCGATCGTTTCTTCCAGATGTTCTTTGCATAGGTACTTTTATGATGTTTTCCAAACACAATGTCAATGTTTTTCACTTCGTTGTACACCTCTTCACCATTCCGGGGTCTGCACACAACCTCATCCTCAGCACTTCCATTAAATGCTTTTTTCAATCTACGATAAGGATGATTACGAGGAAGAAATTTTCGATGTCTTGTATATACTGTCTTCTGACCATGCTTCAACTGAAGGTAACTAGTGTTTTCTTCACATATGGGACATGCAAAATGACCTTTAACACTATAACCGCTCAAGTTTCCATATGCTGGGAAATCATTTATAGTGCAAAACAACATTGCACGCAAACGAAACTGTTCCTGAACATGTGAGTCAAACACGTCGATGCCTTCTTCCCACAACAATTTCAAATCATCAATTAAAGGTGCTAAGTAAACATCAATGTCATTTCCAGGTTGTTTAGGACCCGATATCATCATGGACAACATCACATATTTTCTCTTCATGCACAACGAAGGAGAAAGATTGTAAATCATCAACATAACTGGCCACGAACTGTGTTTGCCACTTAAGTTTCCATAAGGATTCATACCATCAGTTGCAAGTGCAAGCCTTAAGTTTCTTGGATCTGCACCAAATTCAGGAAATTTGTCATCAATCTTTTTCCATTGTGGAGAATCAGTAGGGTGTCGAAGAAGATTATCGCACTTTCTTTCGTCAGAGTGCCATTTAAGGTTCTTTGCATCTTCTTTAACAGAGAACATACGTTTGAACCTAGGTATTATAGGCAAATACCACATCACCTTAGCAGGTGCACCATCATTACCTTCATCACCAGTGACTCTGTCAGATTTCTTTTTAAAACGGGATAAACCACATGTTGGACAATACTTTAACGAAGCAAACTCCTTTGTGTACAAAACACAATCATTAGGACAAGCATGTATCTTTCGATATTCAAGACCCATTGGACATAAAAATTTTTTGGCCTCGTAATTACGAATAGGTAGAGTATTATTTTCTGGAAGCATCTCCTTCAACAACTCCAACAACTCGGTGAAACTTTTATCGGTCCATCCATTCCTTGCTTTTAAACTAAATAATTTTAAAGTTGAAGACAGACGTGTAAAGTTCGAGCATCCTGGGAACAACGGTTGCTCTGAATCATTAATAAGAGAATCATACAAATTAGCCCTTACAAAATTATCTTCACCGACATCACGTATCATGTCCTCTAAATGGTCACTCATCCATTCTTCCACATAATCTGTTCCTCGTGACGTGGTTTGCTGCTCCAGTAGTTCTCCATGCCAAGTCCAAACGGTATAAGTCCTCATTATGCCGTACATGAATAGATGGTCACGCACATTGCCTAAGTCTTGCCATATTTGATTAAGACAACGCACACAAGGACAAAAATATTTCCCGTTGACGGACTTAGCATTTTGTTCAACATATTGCAAGAACTTCGAAACACCCTTCTCATACTCTTCACTGATGCGACGTTCCTTCATCCAACTTCGATCCATACTATGTTCGTAAAATCATTAGTTCAAGTGTTTTAACTCTCACAAGGTTAGGCCCTACCCATTCAAAAAAACAAATTTTCATAATTATATCAGCCACGTGCATTGAAGTCTACATCATAAAATTGATAAGATTTCGGCAGCATTTCGCATTGGTCTCCGAAATACACGAAATGAGAGTAGTCAACGATGACCACAATCAAATATGCATCCGGAGAACAACACAAGTACTGAACCGAAATTTTATCAATCTTATCCTTAAACTCCAAATGACATGGAATTGCAAATTATGGAAATTAATTTTCTCAAACTGTCCAATCGGACAATTCAAAATTTAACACAAACGATTAAAAGATTAATCGTTTGTCTTAAATTTCAAACGGGAACTAAGTGTCACTCAATGATTTGATACTTATATAATACACAACTAATACAGATATATTCAAAAGCCAATTACGCAGTCACATTTTACAGTAAAAAACGTGCATTCACAAAACTCAATTACATGCATACAAAAAAATTTCAACCAACAAGCTAACCTGAAAAGTAGATTCCAAATGAAAAGGATGAAAACGGAGGAGTGAACGGCCTAAAACGCAGTCCAAAAACAGTCAAAGAAGCCTCCAAGAACACGCAAGAGTCTGCAAAAAAACGGACCGAAAACGATTTTTAATCGGTTCAAATCAAAGGTATTTCATCACAGAGCAATGTAATCGGATTGAAAATGAATTTAAACGGTCCAAAAACGAGAAAACTCACCTGGAAATCAATGGCGCAGCAGCGTTTTGCGGTGGAAGACGATGAACAGTGCGTTTCCAAACGTTAACTGGTCACTGGTTCGCGGGAGCACGATATTATACTCTTAGACGTCCGGCGAGCTTGTGGACGGACGTCTATAAGAGTATAGACGTCAGGTTCGTCACTAATGTGACGTCTTTGAGGATTTAAAAATGATATTCGCGGGTGGGTTTAAACGTCCGTCCTTGGTTGCGCCGACGTCTGTAATATGATAAACGTCCGTTTTGGGGAGCTGACGTCTATTATATTGAACAAACTGAACGTTTCAACTCCCCATGGCAGGCCCTCAACGTCCGTCCTACGAGGGCTCTGACGTCTATAATAGTATAAACGTCGGGCCCCGCATATGGGACGTCTCTGGACCTGAAGAGAATTAAATATCCAACCACCCTGTCAGTACATTAAACGTCCGCTATACGAGCTCGGACGTCTATAATATTATAGACGTCCGTGCCCTCTTAGGACTGACGTTGAGGGCCTGAAGAGAATTAAATATCCAACCACCCTGTCAGTACCTTAAACGTCGTTTATACGGGCACGGACGTCTGTGTTTATTATAGACGTCCGTGCCCGCCCAAAACGGACGTGTAAGGTCCCTACTTGGGAAATTGAAACGTTCAGCCTCGTAGACGTCCGTCCCTGGCCGAGACGGACGTCTAAGGGCTGCAATGGGTACTTGAAACGTTCAGCTATAAACGTTCAGCCTTTTCACGTCCGTCTCCGAGGACGGACGTTCGCTATAGTATAAACGTCCGTCTCGGACAGGGACGGACGTTCAAATCCTGCAAATGGTTTCACTGCTCAGCCAAATAAACGTCCGTCACTTAGGACGGACGTTCACTCAAGTATAAACGTCCGTCTCGGCCACGGACGGACGTTCAAAGCCTGCACATGGATTTTCACTGTCAGCCTAATAAACGTCCGTCACTTAGGACGGACGTGCACTCAAGTATAAACGTCCGTCTCGGCCAGGGACGGACGTTCAAATCCTGCAAATGGTTTCACTGCTCAGCCAAATAAACGTCTGTCACTTAGGACAGACGTTCACTCAAGTATAAACGTTCGTCGCGGGCAAGGACGGACGTTCAAAGAGCTGATAGGTGTTTACTAGTTCAGCCTAGTAAACGTCCGTCGCCCAGGACGGACGTCCAGAACATTATAAACGTCCGTCTCGACCAAGGACGGACGTCCAAAGGGCTGACACGTGTTCACTTTGTTCAGCCTATAAACGTCCGTCGCCAAGGACGGACGTTCATAACATTATAGACGTCCGGCTAGCCCCAGGACGGACGTCTACAGTTCCACTTATTTACTAATATGCCACCGGTCAATTATATACGTTGGGGCTTTTGTGGACGGACGTCTATTGGGAGACGTTAAAACCCCTTTCTGCACTAGTGTTCATTTCTGCATACAAAATCAAACCCAAATCCAGCAAATACAAATAGGAATGGACATTAACCAGATGCAATGGGTGTAATTCAAAGCTGAACTAAACTGATTTAAACAACCATTCAATTCTAATTTAAAATCTGATAAATCCAATGGGTAAAAAGAATGATGTGCTTAATTCAACCAGGAAGTCAGAATTGGAAATTAAGTGCTTTAGTCACTTCTTAAAAAATGGAATGATGCTTTGGCAATTAAAACAAGTTCATGCATAAGCCTAATTACTCCAAGCGAATCAATTCATGCATAAATCTGTCGATGAAATCCTAACTAGGTGGCATGCAAGAGTATGCAATCAATCAATCTGACAAAAATTGAAAGCTGCATGTGATTAATACCAGGAAACTATTTTCTATATGTATTTGGAAAAATGATCTCAACAAAGAAAGAGTAATGGTGCTAATACGGACTCAACAGATTTCAACAATTGTAATCAAACCATGAAATCAGTAATCACATTCAGAACATTTAATATCTCAATGATTTCAGCAAACAGTTTATAATCTAAAATGAATACAATAGCAGATTAAAATGAAAACAATCACAATTGCTCTAGTTTGATCACTCAAACTCCTTTTCCCTGCACAATGAACAATCACAAACAGTTAGATTAACAATGAGTTCTCTATTTCAAAGTGCCAAGGAATTAGGCCAAGTTAGCCACACTAAACTCACTACACTTAGGCTTCTCTTTGAAAGCTTAAATCACTCAAAATGGAAAGGTTTGGAAGGGAGATTCTCCCTTGGCAGTACAAAGCTAGAAAGTCTTTCAGACCACCACCACTTAAGATGCTACCAAGCACACAAACCTTCTTTCAAATTCCAGAAACCAAAGTGTAAAAGCTTCTCAATCAAGAATGGCCAGGCTAAGGTCAGAAATCAGAAACCAGAACAGGATAACCACCAACAATGTAAGCATCAGATAATGAAACTGACAGCACAACAGAGAAACTGACTCAAAATCAACTCTAGACCAGATTACAAAAGCAACAAAAGCTCAATTAAAGAACACCAGAATAGAATGCACATGCATTGAGACAAAACCAGGAAAGTCAATCAAGACAAACAAGAAACAAAGCAAAGAATAAGGTGAGCACACAAACAGAACCTAATAAGGGATCTAGAACTGATTAAGAAAGCAAATAAAAAAAATGCAGCAAGGAATTGCAGAACTGGTTGGTGAACACATGTTTCAGATGCAAAATTGAACTTGTCCAATAGCTATTTTTAGCAATTTCAATTCTGGACACAATTGCACACTGAACTCCACTCGAACAAGCTTAATGATGCCTGTTTTGATCATTCAAGGCCAGTTTACACAATTTCATAGGCTTTTACTCAAATTCACATGTTCAGTTCCTTGTTTTTCTTTTCAGAATTTGCCTCTTTTGAACTGATTTACTCAACTCATGCCTTTATTTCGTTTTGGACCAAAACAGTGATTAACAAGCATTGAAACAACTTAGTTCTGTAGTTTAGAAAGTGTAAAAGACGGTTGGCAATGACTCTAGGATTGAATATACAAAATTCCAGCAATGATCTACTACTGAAATAAACAAAAACAAAACAAAAGACTCAAGCAATGAAATATGCAGTTCGGCCTACTGCTTGCAAGTAATTTCTGCCGTGACTTTCACACTAACAACCAAGCTAATGCTGAGCATATCACGGCTTTTCTGGTTGGCACTTTGTTACTAGTCATCTTAGCATTCCAGCTCAATTTTAAAAATGCATAATAGCTTCAATGTTCAGATTCAACAGCTTATTAAAACCAGAAGTTCACAACAGAAAATTCAAATCAGATCTGCTGCTCATTTCATGCATCCAAGCTCTCAGTATTGAATGTCATAGCTCATACGGTATGCACATTGAACATACAATCAAATCACAACAAACACAACTCAAATAAGAAGTACAACTTGAAGTTATGAATAAGAAAAATCAACTAACATGACTAAACATGACAGGATAAGATTCAGAATATGAAAAACAAATTGGATTCACCGAATAAAATGATATAAGACTCAAAGCACAGAACGACTCAACACACAATATAGAAATTGGAAACCTATTTGAATAACTCAAACAGATACACAAAATCACAATTGAACTGAAATCAACCAAGACAGTAAAAGAAATGATGAACAACGCAGAAATTGACGAAACAAAACGCAAAGAATCAAAATCAAACCGAGACAAAATAAGATGAATGAATAGAGACGCGAAACAACGCAAGAACAGCAGAAAACTCGAAACAGAAACGATGAACGAAACAAAAATAAAAACAATGACAGAGATACTTAGCTTTGAAGCGTGCTCGACCTTGCTCTGAATACCAACTGATGGACGAGCGCCCGAGGAGATGACGATAGAAACTATGCGAGAACGATTCGGACTCCTCGAAGCTTCTCCGACGAGTGAAGACGCAGCGGAATGGAGAGGAAACGCGAGATTGAAGGAGAAAACTGAGATCGAACACTGGAAAACTTAGGATCTAGGGTTTAATCGGTGTAAGTTGAAGGTAAGGAGGATGATGGTTTTGGACGGTGCAAAACTCTATAATGGTGAGGAAACTCATATCGAACCGATTAAATGGTTCAAAGGCTCGGATGATCAGTGGAAAGTGAAGATCGAAGGAATTAAGGTGTTTGAACGGTGGAAAATGGAGGAAGGGAGTGGAAACCTTAGAAGAAGATGTGATAGTGTGATGAACGAAGATAAAATACCTTTGAAGACGCGTATGAAGTGCGGATCTATGGTTGGTGACAATGGAACTCTCGAGAACGAGAAGGAAACGCTCTGAAAAGTGGACTGATGCGCGAAGGATGCACGAGGGAAGAAATGAGAGGCGCAGTCTGAAGACGTGGCTGATGCGTTGGAGTGGAGACGTAATGGAAGCTGACGCGTGCAAGATGTGGCAGTGGAGAGTCAGCATGGAGGAAGAATGAGAAGCATAATGGTTAACATAGAGAAATGAGAGAACGAGGAAGGTTCTTGGAAGATGGCTAGAGGGAGTCTTTGGACTTTCTAGCATGTGACTTTCAAGAGAGAATTATTTCTGAAGGTCAGAAAATTAAATTCTCATTAAGCTCAAAAGTGAATGATACAATGGTGGAGACGGGTATTTATAGTAACCCATGCTCCTTACAAGCTAACCTATGAAAGGTAAAAATACTAAAGAAGGACTACGTCGGGTAGGATTACATCAATTCTCATAAATACCATGGGGCTATGTCTGTCATCCTATTAATGTTTGGAATATATTTTTACAAATTTATCTTTTATGTTTATCTTTGAATCTTTAGATTCCCTTATTTTTTTTCTCCTTCATAGGATTTTCATTGATATATGACATCATAACAGAACAATGACACTTGATTAATATCTTTTACCAAATTGGATACTTATTATGAAACATGTCGTTCTTCCAACAATTTAAAGGAAGATACTACATTCAATCTGTTAGGAACACAAAATAAAAAAGAGAAAGAAGGGTAATATTATTTATTGTATAGATGGAAAACAACACAAAAATTTGATAGCACTCTCTCCTCCAAGGGTTTTCCCTTCACAAAGAGCTAAAGCTCAATCTACAAAATTATCCAAAAGTCCCCTGCATACCAGGATCCCCTAATTGTATAAAGGAAACCTCATTCACCCTAACAACCTAACTAACAACTACTTCTTAATCTATTTTCTCCTATCATACACATTATATCCTATCATTACACGCCGCTGTAGAAAAATCTTGTCCTCAAGGTTGGAATAGTGAA
The DNA here is from genome assembly GCF_029865625.1 of Vigna umbellata. Taxonomy (NCBI): domain Eukaryota; kingdom Viridiplantae; phylum Streptophyta; class Magnoliopsida; order Fabales; family Fabaceae; genus Vigna; species Vigna umbellata. Next base: position 53,064,520 of record NC_142168.1, on the reverse strand, counting down.
GCTTGATCTCATGGTAGTGTGATATTATCTTATCATCGGAAGGAACCCGCTGGCTATTGTCTGCAAATTTAGATCTAGAGGCTTAGGTGGTGGTCGATATGAGAGTGGCTTTTGTATACCATATTCTGAACCTAGTAAGTTGGAATTCCAAAATTCTAATGTCATTGATGTTCCAATCATTATCACATCTAAGTTCAACCATGAATTCTTATTCATATTATGTAAATATGATTTTGGGAAAATATTTGTTTGGCTTCATCATCACCTTCAACTTTTTATTGTTCCATCCCCTTCCTCCTTCATCCTAATATATATTTTTTTATTACAAATCTTACTTTTGTTTTGGTTTTTTCTTCACCACAGAGGGTGAGTTTCTTCATTGATGACCCTTCTCCCACCTCTACAACAATTTGCATATATCTAATCAAGTTCTGTGGATCCTATTGTGGCTACCGATTTTGAATGTTAAATTGTAGCACTACAAAGAAATATCCCTGCAATTGATCTTCTGGTGTTTTATTTGCTTGTGTCACCAATATCTTGAATTCTTGGATGAATTTCCGCCCCTCAAAACAACTATATCTTCTACTCTATTCCCAGAAGTAATATTCACCATGTTTCCCACCACATTCTACTTTCTTTCCTCTATCTTCACCATCCTTCCCCATTTTGACATACGCACCATGACCTACTACATTATTTCCCTTTAAAATAGAAATTTTTGCAACTTCACTCTAAGAAGAAAGAGTCACAACATTCCCATCACAGTCTTCACTTGCTGTTGTTGATGTCACAACAACAACAACTTCTATAACTTTCTCAACAATAACAACAATGTCTTCAACCCAATTTTCTTGTTTGCCTTTTTCACACATATTCTCTTCTCTCATGTCTTTCCCTCCAATTTCTTCAAAACAATTAACACTTAACCTTTGGTTGGACGTCAGTGGTGTACTGAACTTGGCAAACCTGTCGAGTAGTGTAGTCAACTATTATAATTAGAGAACTCGTCAAGACAGTCGAGTAGTTCAGTGAATTTGACAAAACAAATGAGTAGCGTAGATATGACGGTTAAACATTTAAGTATGTTGGAGATGGGCAAGGAAAGCTTAAATAGCCCAGAGAGGGGCAAGGAAAGCTCAAATAGCGTGTAAAGGGGCATGCAAAGCTTGGATAGTTTAGGAAGGTGTTTGGACAACTTGCATAACTCAAACCAACATATGGAGAGCTTAGTAGAGGATGTAAAGCTTAGTAAAGTATGTTGATAGCTCATTGGGGAGTCCAAGTAGCTTAGTGGAGCAAGTGAACGACTTACATATTTGATGGTGAAAGGGCCAAGCTGGAGATGGAGATCCGTGGTGGAAGGGTCGAGCTAAAGATGGACATCCATGGTGGAATGGCCAAGTTGAAGTTGGAGATCCACGATGGAAAGGTCGAGCTAAGCTGGAGATCTATGGTGGAAGGGTCGAGCTTAAGCTGGATATCCATGGTGGAACAACCAAGTTAGAGCTGGAGATCCTTGGTGGAAGGGCCAAGCTGGAATTTTAGATCTGTGGTGGAATGGCCAGTTGAAGTTGAAAATCCGTGGTGAAAGGGTCGAGCTATAGTTAGTAGTCGTGCATATTATGAAGCTGAGTTCGTATAGTGGTGTTGACATCTTGATGGATCATCTGCTCTCACATTTCATTACAATTTCCTTTTTACAACATTCTCGTTTACCCTTATTATTACCCTTTTACATAACCATGTGGCTAAGACGCACGCATGCCACCTTGCGTGTCATTCGAATGTAAATCCACCTACACTTGTCAAAGTAACAATTTTGTTAGTTAAAATAGATATGAATTTTATACCTAATTTATTTTGTTGGATTTGGATTGAAATTATATTATGTTTTGAAAATTTCAATTCTTGATCATCCCAATCCTTAATTGGTTATAATGATTCTGACTTTAAGTGTTGCAAGGAGATAGAAAATGTACTAGTGGTAACCAAAGGGTTTAAGTTAAGGGGAGTTAGGTAACCAAAGACTTTGAGTAGTTTAATAAACTTGCCTCAGATACCCACATGAACTCAAACACTTTTCTCTGTTTAAAATGAGAGGAATGAAGAAAGATGACAAATTACTTGATTTTATCATAGGTTGGATTCTTCTTCCTAGAAATGGTAATCATGCTCAAATGACAAATGAAGACACTTTTATTTGTCATTCATTAGAAGGAAGAATATTTGAAAATTGGCCTTAAATCATAGTAAATCGGATTTTCAAAGCTTCTAAGCTTCCTATGTGCTCCTTACCATATGCAAATTTTCTTCCTATGTTGACACTAGAGGAGAAATTATCAAAGATATTTTTGCTTCAAATAAGATTGAAGTAAATGCACTTCATCACATAGGACTTATAAACAAACATGATAAGTGAGTCTACAAGAATGAACCTTTTGAGGATATTATTGATGTTGTGGAACCTGTAATTATAGACAAGTCAAATGCCACTACTGGTGTAAAACCAAAAACTGACTTTGCAAACATTGTTCCAAATAGATTAATAGTGTTAGGTTATTTCTAGGAAAAAACTTCATTTAACATCTTTACTAATAAATTAAATAACAACATAATCTATTATTGTAGTAAAGGCTAAAAAGTTGAAGACTCACTCTTTTAATCGATTAGGTGACAAATATAATCGATTAAAACAACAAGCTTTGATTTTTTGCAATTCATGTTTTTACCATTTTAATTGATTAAACCGTTTATGTAATCATTTAAAACTCAAAAAATCGTTATCTTTAAAATCTATCATTCATTCTCTTTTCATAATATGTTTTTCTAAAATTAAAAATTTTAGAAGTCGACTTTTAAAATGTTTTGAGAGAGTTCTTGCTGAATTTTTAGTGTTTTTCAAAGATTTAATCAAGATTAATTGTTTGTATAAAGTTCTTGTTTGGCATAGGTTTGAATCGTTAAAACTTCATTTTAGGTGATATCTTTCCTATCTTTACTTTGAATTTTCACCTCTTTATGTTGTAATTCACCTGCTAGGTGTAGTGTGTGGTGACTGTGTGTAGCATCACCTAATGTTTTGTTTATTGAAAGGTTCCTTTAAGGTTTTGCTTATTGAAATGTTCCTTTAAAGTTTTGCTTAGATCTTGATTTTATAATTATGTAGGTATATGAAAATTTTAATCTTTAACGAAATTTCTAACTCAAGTTGCTAGAAAAACTTTTGTGTCTTGCTCTTCTTCTTGATCTAAAACTTTCTTTTTTTTTTCTTTCTTTGTGATTGAAATGGACCTTAATAATGCATCTCACACTAATCTTGTTAAGTGATTTAATAAATTTCATTTAAAAGTTATTTTGAAACTTTGGAAAGAGCATTTTTGTATAAAACCCAATTTACTTGTATATCGGTTGTAATATATTTTTAACACCTTGTAAAGCTTATTGTATTACATGTGCGAAAGGGAGTTTAGCCTTGCCAGGGGTTGCAACAACACTTTTGACACAGTAGCTGAGCGGAAGCAATACAAATAGTGATGTAGTAAGGGCATGGAAACCAATAGGCGACCATGGCAACAAAAATTCCAATAATGGAAAAGAAATGAAGTTGAAACTGCTAAGAGAAAACTGACGATGAACACTTGGGATATAATATTTTTAATAAATATAATATTATAATTTATAACACTAAAAATAAAAGCATTATTGTATTTAATTATTAACATTAAAATAAATACAAATTATAATAAATATATAAATCAATAAATTACATTAATGTTTGTTAATAAGGAAACTATGAAAGAAAATGACAAATGAATATAATATAAAATCTATTAAAATAATACATAAAAAATATAAATTGATATAAATAACTAAATTATATGTTTTATAAAAAAATTCTAAATATCACTTTATAAATAATAAATATCAACTTTACTAAATTTTGATTTTTTTTTTAAATCACTAGTTCAAACCGGTTTTAACTTGTTTTAAAAAAACTAATTTTGTATAGTAGATCTTGGCATGATGGGTCTGATTCATCTGAACTACAAAAATCTAATTTTGTATAGTAGATATTGGCCACTGATATGTCAATCCATGACCCATTCTTTGATGAGACAGACTAAAATTTTAAATTCATTTCTATACGACGGATTATCCGATCCCATCCTGTTTTTATAAATCAAAAACGAGATGGACCAAAATAGGATAGGATAAGATATGACGAATTGATCGATTCTAACACTCCCAATTCTAATTTGAAAACTATGAATTACAATTACCAAAATATTTTTAACTTTTCTTTATACAAAGATAAGTATTTTACAAAATTATTTCGACTTGTACAATGTTCAAACTATTCAACTTGAATTCAATACTTGTAATATATTTACTAAAGTGATTTGCCATACTAACTTATTTTATAAATAGAAGTGTCAAAAAATACACAATTTCTGTTTAGCATTACCCACAGTTTCATTTTTCAATTTAATTATATATGGAGACTCTAATATCTTAATGGAAGACTTGAAAACTCCAAAAAGAATATCGTATAAAATAATTTATTACAAATATATTAGCCAATACTGACTTTCAAATGTAAAGTAATTAGAAAAATAATAATCAATCAATTCATACTTCATGAAAGAGAAAACAAACCATTGGTTTTGAAAAGTCTTATTAGCTTATCGTAACTCTGGGAGAAAGACTTAGAAAATTGGGATCACAGCCCATCACATAAGTAATATCGAATTGACATACAGTACACCCTGCTTCAATGGGAATTAATTAAAATAAAAATAAATAAATAAATAAATAAAATTTATCTATGTAATAAACTATTTTTGTGTTATTCTTTCATAATTTACAAAAAGTATCATTTTTAAATGTTTGATGCAACTGATAAAGGCAGTTTCTTTCTTATCATTTTAGGTTAAAATCAGAATGATATCTTAATATAGTTTTTAAATATTTTTCCTAGTGGCCAGAATAACACCAATGTGAAAAGAATTATTGGCATAATAATATTATTATTGCAAATAATACACAAACCAAAATTCTGAAAAAAGAAGACCGCGACGAAGACTTCAAAATTGACAGAAATGATAAAGGACTGCAAAGACTTTAAAAAGTCTCTACTTAAAAAAAAAGAAAAACAATTTGGAATCCACAACACAGAACTATTTCAAAAATATTGACATTTAAATGGACAAAAATCCCAAATTTCTATTCACTGATGATAATATAGCCCGTAAGACACTTTATCCTAAAATTTAAAAAGTATTTTAAAGACGGAAACAAGTTGTATTAATTTTCTTGTGACAAATGTGAGGTGGACAGGTTTGATTTTTAGAGAAATGATCAAAGATATTTAGGCCCACCCATTGATATTAAAACAAAGGTTATAAATTTGATTTTCAGTAAGTAATTTACTTTAAGGTAGAAATGTCAGAATATGTTGTAATTAGATTTATAATTGATTTCAACGTGAGTCAAATACTTAATCTAATTTACTTAATCTTCAACTAAACGAGTTTAAATTTGGTTGAAAATAGGTTAACTCAAAACAACAATTTTTTATTTTTTATCTTTTTTTTTCATTATTTAGGCTGACAACTTGACACTTTTATAAAGATTGTAATCTTATTTTTTTTTGTCCAATTTTATAGTTGAAAATTTTATAATAATACTACATACATAAACACGTTAATTATGCTGCTATAAATAAATGATCGAATCTACTTTGATTATATTATAACAAATATATAAAATAAATTAAAAGAACAATAAATCAAATCACATAATTCACTAACTTATAATAAATTCTAATTAAATTACAAAATTTCTAAATAGTGAGTTGAATTGAGTCTCTTTAATTACTTTGATAGATTTTATTCTTTTTAAACGATTTATTTAGAAAAACATATTATATATATATATATATATATATATATATATATATATATATATATATATATATATATATATATATATATATATATATATTCCTATTATCTCTAAGAGTTTGATTAGTTATAATGCTTTCATAATTTTATTTTTTTCGTGTTTAATTTTATATTGTTAGTATAATAGAACTTAATTTAGTCTCATAGTTTATTATCGTGAGAAATTATTATCTATTTAGTTATATAACCAATTCTTTGGAAAATTTAAAAAATATATTAAACATAAATATACTTCATAGTATAGTTATAGTATAGTCGTTTTGATAAAGATCGGATGATCTTCAGGAGCAACTAAGTTCTTCTATAAATGTTATTCTGAAAAATAATTCTTAGCATATGACACTCGATTGAATTACGTCTAATTTTTTAGTGAAAGACTTGAAAACTCCAAAACATAATATAAATAATTTATTGCAAATGTATTAGCCAATAGTGACTTTCAAATGTAAAGTAATTTGAAAAATAAAAATCAATCAATTCATACTTCATGAAAGAAAAAAAAACCATTGATTTTTAAAAGTCTTATTAGCTTAACGTAACCCTGGGAGAAAGACTTAGAAAATTGGGATACCAACCCATCACATAATTAATATCCAATTGACATATAGTATACTCTGATGCTTCAAGGGGAATTAATTAAAATAAAAATAAATAAATGAGTATAATTGTTCATAATTTACAAAGTGTCATTTTTAACGCAACTGATAAGAAAGGTAGTCTTTTTTTTTCATAAGCATTTTAGGTTAAAATTTCAATGACTCTGAAAATATTTTTTAAATATTTTTTCCAATTAGATCAATATGAAAAAGAACTATATAATTGGTTTAATTGTTTACTTTGTCTCTGTTTTCATAAGTGTGTCAATTGAGTTCTCACCTGATATAATATGTATCAATCAAGTTCATTCTGTTAATTTTGCAAAAATAGAATTAACTGTATAAACATTTTTTGTCCTCTCCTTTGTGTTCCGTGTCCTCATTTTTTTTCTCTCCTATGTGGTATAATGTGTATCAATCAAGTCCATTTCATTAATTTTGCAAAAAATGGAATTAACTGTAGTTATGTAATAAGCATTGTTTTCTCTCCTTTGTGTTCTAAGTGCACGACGCAAACCCAACTATTTCTCTCTCTTCCACTCATAGAGAAAAAAATATTTTTGTTTTTAATATTTATTTTTTTGACACAATTTTTAATATGCAACTTTGAAAGGTATCATCCTCACTCTTCCTTTCACTCTCCCTCAAACCTAAACTCATCTACCGCACCAATGTCTTTCCGCTTTCTCGTTCAACCCCACCTCCTCAAAACACATCACAAGACGTATAATGTAAAAACAGGGTTGGTCAAAAAAAAAAATACAGACCCTATAATACACCCAATTAGAAGTACTCAAAAGAAGGATGTGAAGTTAAACATATGCTAAGTAAATATTAAAAGCTAAAATATTTTTTTCTATGAGTTAAAGAGAGAGAAAAAGTTGGGTCTCTCTCGCACACAGAAGACACAGAGGAAAAAGAAAAAAATGTTTGTCATATCACTACACAATTAACTCCATTTTTGTAAAATTAAGGGAATAAAGGGAATAAACTTGATTGATGCACATTATACCACGTGGAAACGAAATGGACACCTTTTTTTTTTAAAATGAGAACAAAATTGACATAAACAAAATAAACAATTAAACCTACATAATATTATTGCACATAATACACAAACCAAAATTCTGATGAAAACCCCATAAAGACTTCAAAATTATAAAGGACCGCAAAGAATTTAAAAAATCTCTACTTCAAAAAATCAACTCGAAATTCACAACAAAGAACTATTTCAAAAATACTGCAATTTAAATGGGAAAAAATCCCAAAACTTCTATTGACTGATAATATATCCCATAAAACACTTTATCCTCAAAAATAAAAATATTTTAAAGTGGAAAACAAGTTGTATTAATTTTCTTATGACAAAAGTGAAGTGGACGAGTTTTATTTTTAGTGGAATTTAATCAAAGATATTTAGGCCTTCCACTACAAAAATAATTAATTTTAAGAGAGGTTATTTTTCGACGGTTTGGGAAACCCCGAATAATTCCCGACGGTTTAAGTACAAACCGCCCCTAATTGTTTTTTTTTTTAATTTTATAATACTTACGAACCCATATCTCCTTCCCCACACCTTCGCTCATTCGTTCTAGTAACATCTGTTCTAGTTTCAGATACTTTCGAACCCTAAAACTTTCTTCCCGTCTTCATCAAAATTTCCCCCAAACCCTACCCTACCACAATCTTTTCTTGCTTGGCTTCTTCTTTGGCTTGGCTTCGTGTTAGTCTTCTCTTCTTGCTTGGCTTCGTGTTCGTTTTATTCTGCAAGGTGGAGCATCGAGGTGGAGACGTCGAGGTTGAGGCATCGAGGTGGAGGCGTCGAGGCATTTGTGGGTTGAGCGAGTTCGAGGTGCTCTGGCGCGCTCCAGCATTGACCGTCAAGGTAAGACCGTGTTCGATCTTGGCTCTCCGGTTTTGGCTCTTTCGTTCTTTGTTTGTTCGATCTACTGATGTTCGATCTTTTTGTGGTAACTCGAAACATTTTGTCTCTGGTTTGGTCTAACACTTTAATAACAATTTTTGAAACATTGAACTCCACAATCTAACATTGAACTCCACAATCTAATCTTGCCATGCCAAAATCTGATATCTTTGGATGCATCTTGGCATCTAAAAGAATATACTTGCTTTGAGATTACGGTGAATGATCGTCAAACGTGAATCCTCGTGAAGATTAAGAAGACCTCTAGCTATGTCTGTTATGATTTTGTGTCGCTTTTCCCAATCCAATTGTGCCCGCCCAACTTCATCTACAAACCAAAGCCAAGATACGATATTCTCAACGAGTTAGAATGTTTATAAATGAAGAATAGATGGTTTGGTTCCTTAATTTTGACTTGCCAAATATGAAGAAATCGAGGCTTTTGTTGGGAACAAATTCATACACCAATAGCCTTTCTCTTATTTCCAAGCAATATCCTATCAGCTTAACTAAATTTCGGTGTTGAAGTTTGGCCACTAACATCACCTCACTCTTAAACTCAATTTCTCCTTGGAGGGAGTTCTTGGACAACCTTTTGACTGCAACATCCTGACCATTGGAGAGCTTACCCTGAAAATTTAAAGTTTATGAATGTAAGTCAGGGTAACGGCCTATCAAGTATACCACTATATTTTGTAGATGTGATATACATATTTTTGTGACACTGTTATATTTACCTTTTAAACAGGTCCAAATCCTCCTTCTCCTAGCCTATTTGCATCAATAGCCGTCATGATTGTGGATAAGTCTAATTGCAATGTCTCTATTGATGTGATTTCATCATGATTTTCAGCTTGAACTAGGAATGATTCGCAATAAATCAGTTCTCCAAATGGAATTCTGCTTCATTTTAGGAAAATATTCTTCTTATAGACACTTACTTGCTTATTTATGATAACAATAATAACTTTCTTTTGGGAATTTGGTAGAACTTATAATATAAAATTTATGATATCTCGTATTTATTATAGCTGATATGTTAAAGTTAAGTGATACTTGGCATAAGTTTATTTAGACTATTTGTATTATGTGAATCAGAAATTCTACAACTAACTATTTTGGATAAGCTGATTTTCAGACATTTTAAAAAAGTTTCTACTCTTTCTCCAAATGCATTTTACTATATAGGTTTAATACCTGTTTTTGTCCCTCTTTATAAGGGAAATGTTCAATTTCGTCCTACCTTTTTCAAAAAGTTCAATGTGGTTCCAAGTTGTGTAAAAAGTGTCCAATTTAATCCTTTTTGGTCACGGCGTTAAATATTTAACGATCCTGCTGACAGCGTGGACTGATGTGTGCAACGTGGCTTTTTTCCTTCGTAACATGGCAGTTGACGTGGCAGTGGCAGTGAAAAATTCTGAGTTAGGGTTTGGGTATTTTCTCCCATCCTTACTTCTACAGTTTGGAACCAATTGGATTCGAAGCTGTTACAGGGCACAAACAACGTTTGTTTTGTTTAGTTTGGGACTTTGTGTACCCTTCTGCGCCGGGTGGCATTGATATCCCCATGGTCAACCCCTTCGCTCCTGGGGCACCAAGCTTGGATGGACTTGGGTGTTCCAAGATTATTGTGTGTGTGGCTAGCGAGGATAAAATTAGGGATAGAGGGGTTTGGTACTTGGAGGGTGTGAGAAAGAGTGGGTGGCAAGGAAAACTGGAACTGTTTGTAGAGCAAGTGATGAGAACGGAGAGTGTAATTTTGCCGTGGAAGCCCCTGGTTGAAGAAGCATCAATGGAGAATCCTCCCACGACCATTTTTTGCTGGCTTTGTTTTTCCTTTCTAAACACTGAAAACAGGTATATTTTAATGTTAATTAAAATTAATGTTAATTAAAATTAATGTTAATTAAAATTAATTAGGGGTTGTTATATAAAGTGAGAATTTTTATTTCCTTAATTAAAAATAAGGGTTAAATATGTTTTTAGTCCCTGAACTATCAGACGATTTTGTTTTTAGTCCCTGCTCAGAACTTTGATGGTTTTTAGTCCTTATAGTTTTGAAACTCTGAGTATTAGTCCTTAAAAATGGACGGTGTTAAGTTTTTGTGGATGTGGCAAACGACGATGCCACGTGATCACTGATCTCTGCCTTCACTCTCTGCCACGTGGGATGTTTAACTGTTGAACTGAGATTAAGTCAGTTAATTACGTTGTTGATTGAAATTAGATATAGGGTTCAGAATTTGTCAAAAGTAAATATTTGAATTGGGGGGAAAACGTAGTTTTAGTGGAAGCATTGTAGTGGAAACCTTTGACAGGAAGCATTGTATCTTGGTTGTCCTTGCGGTGGTGGTTGCGGTGGTCGTTCCGGTGGTCGTCAAAGACAAGCGTAAAGACAAGCGTAAAGGTAAGTTAAGCTATTGTTTTTGTGTTTCGGTTATGGTTGTTCCAATTTGTGCGTAAAGCGTTGATGTGTGAATGTAGGTCTAGAAATGGTTTTCGACATTTGTTTGCATCACATGGGGAAGTTTGTTAGTAATAAAGGGCTACAGTATGTTGGAGGAGAGATACACGTGATCAAAGGAGTTGATCCGGATCGTTGGTCATATTTTGAAGCGGTTGGAATAGTTAAAGAATTTAAGTATGATGCAGACTTCAAACTTTGGTGGAAGGGGTCCAAACAAAGGCTGATGAATAATGTCAGATTATTGAGTGATGACAGTGAAGTACTGTACTTGGCTAATTATGCAGAGGAGAATAACGAAGAGGTAGAAATTTATGTTCAACATGTTCCTAGTGAGGCAGTGGAAGTTCACTTTCTTAGTTGTGGTGAAGTGGCTGAGGAAGTGGAAGAGGGTGATGTTGAAAAAGGAAACATAGACACGGAGGAAGTGGTTTCCAAAGTGGATGAGATTGTACAAGAGGGTGGAATGGGTCTAGAAGAGGGTGAGGAAGACTGTGATGGTGGTCATGAACAGCAGGAGGTTGATAAGGGTGAGGAAGACTGTGATGGTGGTCATGAACAGGAAGAGGTTGAAAAGGGTGAGGAGGAAGAGTGTGATGGTGGTGAGGAACAGCAAGAGGTTCAAATGGGTGAGGAAGAAGAAGAGTTTGGTGGTGGTCATGAACAACAAGAGGTTCAAATGAGTGAGGAAGAAGAGTGTGATGGTGATGATGAGCATGAAGAGGTTGAAATGGGTGAGGAAGAAGAAGAGTGTGATGGTCATGATGAACATGAAGATGTTCAAATGGGTCAGGAAGAACAAGAGTTTGTTGGTGGTGATGAATATGATTATCTTGGGGAAGAAGAGGAAGGGGGGAATGTTGTTGAGGGGGAAGTAGAAGCTTCAGCTGAAGAATGTATGGATGACAGTGAAGAAGACAGAATGGCTAATGAAGATGATGGGTTTGATGTTCAGAATGATAGGGTGGACCAATTTCGGAGAAACATTAATCCAGTTTTGGATAGGTGGAATAGAATGAAAAAGAAGAAGAAATGTGTGCGTAGAAGAGGCAATGTTGGGGAAGGTTCATTTTTACTGAATGAAGAAGTTGGAGATCATGAGATCGATGAAGAATACAACAGTGATGAATTGGATTCAAATGTAGATAGTGATGAGGATGTGAGGTTATCAAAGGGGAAATTTAAAAAGTTTAGAAAAGATGATATGAACAAGAACTTCATATTTGAATTGGGGATGGAGTTCTGTTCTTTAAAGGAATTCAAAAATGCACTATTGGAGCATAGTGTATTAAATGGAAAAGAGGTTAAGTTTGTGAAGAATGACCTGAACAGAGTAAGGGCAGTTTGTAAAAACAAATGTGGTTTTCTGATTATGGCTAGCAAGGTAGGAGGGAAGCAAACATTTAGGGTGAAAACCTTGGTTGGACGACACAGTTGTGGAAGGACCTTTGGAAACAAAAGTGCAAATGTGAACTGGATTGCACAAGTATTAGTAGATAGGTTTGTAAATGTGGCTAACATGACTGTCAACCAAATAATTGATGACATTAAGAAGTCATTCAGTGTTGGAATCACTGCTTGGAAAGCTGGAAAGGCAAAGCAAATTGCCTTGGATTCTTTGGTTGGTGATGGAGAGCAACAATACGGTCGTGTATATGATTATGTGGGTGAATTGCTAAGAGTGAAGGCTGGAACATTTAAAATTAAAGTCAATCAACCCCAACCAAGTTTGCCTCCAAGATTTGGCTCATTCTATATGTGTTTAGAGGGTTGTAAGCAAGGCTTCTTAGGAAGTTGCAGGCCCTTCATAGGGGTAGATGGTTGTCATCTGAAGACAACATATGGGGGTCAGCTGTTGGTGGCAGTGGGCAGAGACCCGAATGACCAATACTTCCCACTAGCTTTTGCTGTGGTTGAAAATGAATGCAAAGAGAGTTGGAGATGGTTTTTGACACTACTACTGGAAGATATTGGAGGAATTGATTGTCAACGTTGGGTTTTCATCTCTGATCAACAAAAGGTATCTTCATTTTAATATTTCCCTATTTTTATACAGTAGCAATTGGAATACTTACTATTGAGCAAGACCTTTTCTGAATTGCAGGGACTAATGACAAACTTTTATGATTTGCAGGGACTAATGACAGTTTTTGATGAGATCTTGGAAGGAGTGGAACATAGATTGTGCTTAAGGCACTTGTATAACAATTACAAGAAGAAGTTTGGTGGAGGAGTGCTTATTAGAGATCTTATGATGGGGGCTGCTGATAACAGTTGAAAAACTGTTATTTTCATGCTTAAAAGTGATACTAAAAGCAACCTTTAGACTTAGAAACTAGCTTGAAATCATGCATTTTGTTTATATTTTCAGAAATAAGAGAGTTGGACAGGTTTATGCTTGATTTGAGTGTTTTTGTGCAGGTTTTGAGGTGAATTTGGTGAAAGAAGTGAAGAATGAGAGAGAGGACATTAGAAAAGACAAGAAAGAGTGCAAAAAGAGAAGTCGAAGGCACCGCTCAGCGGCAAACTACCGCTGAGCGGCACTCAAGAGGTGGCGTTGGAACCGCTGAGGGGCAAATGGCCGCTGAGGGGAAGAAAGAAGACGCGTAACCACCGCTGAGCGGTAAATGGCGCTGAGCGGCACTTTTTGGGCTTGGGCTTTTGTAATCTTTTGTAACTCTAGATTAGTATATAAGGGCTTGCACGTCCTTTAGTTAGGCATCTTTGGCAGAAACGAGGCAAACACTCTCTCTTTCACCCCTTTGAAGGAGGATCTTGGATGCTCAGGCTACCTCTTCCACTTTATTGGGTTTATTCTTTCATACTTTCATTGTTATTCATCTAGGTTCACCATGAATATGGTGAACTAAACCTTGTATGTTGGTTGGGGAATCAAAGTAATCTCTTGAAGCTCTCATATATGGATTTGTTGAGTACATCTTTGAATTAAGACATATGCTTTCTTTCATCATTAGTTAGGGTTTTTCCTCTTTGATTAATGCTTGCATTGTTTAACTCATTCTAATGCATGATCATTGGTTTTGTTGATACGGACACGTACGGGGAAATCTAGATCCGGGGAATTTCTCCCAATATTATACTGACAATATTATATTGGTTGCCTTTAAGCTCCTGCGCAAAATAAACTAATCATTAGGAATGCTAGGAATTGTATGAACTATTTGATTAGGGAGAAGCCATCTAGAATGGTACTTTAGAGAGTGGCATTAACAATGATGATTTGAATGTTGAATTCCTAAAATGTATGAGAGTGGATGAGATGAAATTGACCCCCAACAACATATTCATTCATATATTCCATTGAAAGTGTTTATCTTTTGTCTTTGCCATTGATCAAAATTCATGCATACATGTTTATTTTCTGTCTTGCATTTTAAACCCAAATATTTCGTTTGTAAGTCTTAGTTAATCAAGAAACCACATAACTAAACTAGGCCGTGAGTCCTTTGGGAAGAACGATACTTGGTCTTACCAAGTTTTATTACTTGAACGATTCGGTCATACTTGCCGATTGTGAAACAAGTTTGTGACATCATATTTTGGTGCTTACAAATTTGTCCATCAAGTTTTTGGCGCCGTTGCCGGGGGTTCATGGTTTAACTGGTTAATTTGTGTGATTATTGATTACCTTTGACTTTAATTTTGAATTTCTGTTTTTATTTTTTCTGTTTTTATTTTTTTTATCTTTTTAGATTTGATTTTTATCTTTTAGGTTAGATTTTATTTTTATCTTTTTAGATTAGATTTTATTTTAATTTCGAATTTTTATTTTATTTTTCTGTTTTCTGTTTTTCTGTTTTTTGTTTTTTTATTTTTCGGTTTTTATTTGATTTTATTTTATCTTTTAGATTAGATTTTATTTTATTTTATTAGATTTTATTTTTTTATCTTTTTAGGTTAGATTTTATTTTATTTTATTAGATTTTATTTTTTTTATCTTTTTAGGTTAGATTTTATTTTATTCTTATTCTATCTTTTAGGTTAGGTTAGATTTTATTTTATTTTATCTTTTAGATTAGATTTTATTTTTTAGATTAGGTTTTATTCTATTTTATTTGATTCTATCTTCTAAATCTTTTATCTTCTTATATCTTTTCAATCTTTATTTTCTTCTATATCTTTTTGTGCTAACAAATCTGTTCTAGGGTTTTGTTTTCTTGTGCATGCAGAAGGCAATTCGAACTAGAAGTAAGAAAACAACAGAACCACTACTTGAAGGGCTAGACGAGAGTAGAAGGAGGAGAAGAATCAGAACGTCCAGAGAACTTTTCCCTTCTCCTGAAACTCTCCTACAATCATCACCACAAGGTTCTGTTCATAGCACAGGGAGTATGGAGAACAATAATAATGCTAGAAGAACTCTTGCAGATTACACTAATCTTGCTGGACCTCAGCACTTCAATAGCATAGCTCGGCCTAGAGTCAATGCAGCCAACATGGAGGTCAAACCAGCATTAATTCAACTGGTAAAGAGTAATCAATTTAATGGGTTATCACATGAAAGCCCATATGAGCACCTTACAACATTTAATGAGATCTGTAACACGGTCAAGATTAATGGGGTGCCAGACGAAGCTATCAAACTTAGCTTGTTTCCTTTCTCATTGGGAGGCAATGCTAAGCTTTGGTTGAACTCTTTTCCAGAAGAAAGTTTCACGGAATGGGAAGCAGTGGTTGCAAAGTTTTTGAATAAATACTTCCCACAATCTAAAGTGACTAAGGGAAAGCAAGAGATATCTTCATTCAAGCAGGGCATGGAAGAATCACTTGGACATGCATGGGATAGGTATAAAAGCTTGTTACGTAAAACTCCCACGCATGGCTTTGAAGATCAAGAAGTAGTCTTAACTTTCCTTGGAGGGCTTGGTTCACAAACCAAGATGATGCTAGATGCCTCAGCTGGAGGCAATATCAAATGGAAGACTCCAGAGGAAGCAACTGAAATCATTGAAAATATGGCTACAAGTGATAATGAGCTGCACAATGAAAGAGGAGCTCCTATGCCACAGAAAGGGGTTCTACAATTACAAACGCATGATGCTCTGCTAGCACAGAATAAAATTCTAACTCAACAGCTAGAGACTCTGACAAAAACTTTGGCTCAATTACCTAAAGAGTTGAAGTCTGCTGCCCAGATACAAACCCAGTTGTGCGAACTATGTGGAGGTGATCACATAAATGGCCAGTGTGCTTTTCCAGTGGAGGCCTTGGAGGATGTTAACTTCATGTCTAATCAGTTTCCATACCGTCAAGGGAATTATAATCAGGGTTGGAAACCACATCCAAGCATTGGCCAAGGACAAACTGGGCAGGTTAATCAGTTTAATAAGCAGCAGCAGCAACCAACCTTGTGGCAACAATTATCTATGCTTAATGACAGATCAACAAAGTTGGAAGAAACTCTTCAGCAATTCATCCAGAAAACTGAATCTTCTCAAAAGAGCACTGAAGCTGCTATAAAGAATCTGGAGATTCAGATGGGTCAGATCACCAAGCAATTGGAAGAAAGACCCAACAGAAACTTTGGGGCTAATACTGAGGTTAACCCCAGAGAAGAGTGCAAAGTGGTCAAGAGTGTAAATGAAGAGATCATTGAGTTGGAAGAAGATGAAACAGAAGAGAGAAGAGAAGAAGAAAGAAAGGACACTTTTCCTTTTCTAACAAATCAGGAGAAACCAATGAATTTCACAGATTTATTCAAAATGGTTGATAATGAAGCTCCTTGGGAACAAATTCTACAGAAAATAGCAGTTTACACCAAATCAGATGAAGGAACCTCTACAAAAAGAAGACGTAGAGAGGATGAGGAAGAAAAGTGTATAACTGTTAAGAAAGAATCATTCTCACCAAAAGCAGCAGATCCAGGCAGTTTTTCTATCCCTTGCATTATAGGGAAGAAAAAGGTAAAGAAAGCTCTCCTTGATTTAGGCTCAAGTGTTAACTTGATGCCTTATTCTCTATTGGAGCAAATTGGCCATGTTGAAATAAAACCTGTAAAGGTTAATCTTGTAATGGCTGATGGATCTTCAAAGGAGCCATGTGGGATTGCAGAAGACATTGTAGTTTGTGTTGGCAAACTTCAGTTTTTGGCAGACTTTGTGGTGATGAAGATGGAAACTGAGAAAATACCTTTCATACTTGGAAGGCCGTTTATGAAAACGGCTAGGGCTATCATTGATGTGAATGAAGGTATAGTGGTTCTCCAAGACAGAGAGGAGAGAGTGGTGGTGGATGTGTTCAAAGATGAGATACAAGCAAAGGAGGAAGAAGCCAGTTATAAAGCTGCATTTCGAGATGCACCCATAACTAGAGGTAAAAATAAAAATCTTAAGGTTTCTGATAACCATTGTTTGTATTTTCAGGCACCCAAGGTAGAAGAGATTGGAAAAGGAGAAGAAGTTCCTAGAGACTGGAAAAAATTAAGACTCCAACTTGGCACACCTGTAAGACTCAAGAACAAGTTGTGGGTTATTAAAGGCTTTAAAGAGAAGGAGATGATAGAGATAGAGTCTCCATATTCTAGAGAATCTAAGACAGTCCAAAGGAAGCAGTTGAAAGGTTGGTGGAAGGACTACGTCAACTATAAAGAAGATGGAACGTGAGCTTTACCAGGGTCAAGCTAGTGACGTTAAAGAAGCGCTTGCTGGGAGGCAACCCAGTGGATTTACAAACTTTTGATTTGGTTTTGTAATTTATAATTTGTGAACATTATTCTGGACATTATTTTGTTGGATCTAGCATCTACTGAAGGATGCTAGGTGATTAAGTATCTACTGAAGGATACTAAGTTTGTAACACCTACTGATGGGTGTTGGTGAGAAGATTTTGCACCTACTGATGGGTGCTGGTAAGTTTGAAACACCTACTGATGGGTGTTGGTGGATTTTGGGTCAGGCTCGTGACGTTAAACAAGCGCTACCTGGGAGGCAACCCAGTTGATTGAATACTTCTGTTTGTTTGTTTTAGTTAGGGTTTGCATAAGCATTTTTAACATTGAATTGCAGGGAACCTATGAGGGGTATGCTAGGAAGGCACGTAGGTCAAGAAAAGAAGGAGAAGGGCACATCACGAAAGTGCCGCTGAGCGGCATTTACCGCTGAGCGGTACTAACGCAGATGGGCTTAAGTTCCCCTTAGCGGAACCCGAGCCCATTGGGGTATTTTTAAACCCTAAGCTGCGCGTTTTTACACTCTTTCAAGTTCTTCTCTGCATAAACACTTCCACACCTCTTCTCCTAGGTTTTCCACATCTTTCTACTCTTCCCTCTTTAGAAAATCTCTCTTTCACTCGCTTTTTCACTAGTGTGTCATCAAAGTTTGGGGTTGGGAGAGAGCATCATTGAAGGGGATGATTTCTTCAGTGTGGTTACTAATGCTTAACAATGTATCTTTTGGTTTTGTGAATTATGTTTGATGCAGGGATGGCCTCCTCATCGGGCAAAAGGAATCAAGACTATAAGATCCAAGAAGAGGAGGATACAGATGATAGCTCAGATTGAGGAGGAGCTGAGATAGCATTTACTGATGAATGCTATCATGCTTATGCTTTTGATTGGTTTAAGTTTTTCTAAATTTATTTGTTTTCGTTTTTTTTTAGATTAGGGTTTGATGTACTCTATTGAACACCTGGTTTGTTATGATGGTTTGCTATTAACTGTGATTGTGTGATAAGTAATGCTTGATGATGCTTATTGATTGATTGATGTTGAGATGATGTGCACATTAAAATGCTTATACAGGTGATTCACAAGCTTTGTGAACAAATGCATAATATCATGATTGTGATTGTGAAATTAAGCAGGATGTGCATGTCAAATGTGAATGAGCTTATATGTGAGGTTTTGAGCTCCAGAGTTATTATTGTTGAATGCTATTACTTTGAAAGCATGAATGACTTTGCCCAGGTTTTCTAGGATTGAATCAATTGCTTGTTTTGCATCATATGATCAAAGGCCGTGTTGTTGAAACCCTTTTTATTGGCCAAATTCATAAAGTTAGCCTTCTAAAAGAGAACACGTTGTGTTCTATCCTTTGAACCCTTAGCCTTAAATATACACTGAACACCCTTGATTGAAAATCTTTACCTTGAGTTAAGTAGAAGATCTTGTGTGGTATTATTAAATGTTCAAGTTTGGGGTTATTGGGGAAACATGAAAAAGGAAAAAGCATTGAGCTAACAGCTAAAAAGTAAGAATATGCAAAGAAAAGAAAAGAAAAAGAAGCAAAGCTCAATGCAAATGCAAAAGCAAAGGCAAAAGAAAGTTGGGAATGAATAAGAAGATTGTGTTGTTATGATTCTCTTAACTCAAGGATTTTGTGATCCAGAAAAACCAATTTTCTTGTTAGCCCAGCCACATTATAAGCCATTGAAAAGTCCTTGTGATGATGCATGCTTGTGAATGTATTTGATTGTGGTTAAATGAAAGGCAAAGTTGATTCATGTGACATTGTGATAGTGGAGTGAATGAGTGAAACACTTTACCTCTTATACACTTGTGTGTTGAGTGAAACACTTTACCTAGTGAGGAAATATTCCATAAGCACATGAACATCCATGCTTAATTGATTGATCATTCATGAAAAATAGCATTTGTTGGAACTTAAATGACTTTGTGAACACTAAAGCATGTGCACATCTTGAATTAACTCTTGGTCATAAGTTTGAGTGAAGTTATTACTTATCTTGAAAATAGGATTTTGAATGAGTGAACCATCATATGAATTGGTTGGAGATGGAGTTACATTTTGTTTGCTTGAGGACAAGCAAAGTTCTAAGTTTGGTGGAGGAGTGCTTATTAGAGATCTTATGATGGGGGCTGCAAAGGCCACATTCAAACAGGATTGGGAAAAAAAAATGGGTGAGTTGTCCAATGTTAACATTGATGCTTACAATTGGTTGCTATCTATTCCAACTAATCGTTGGTGTAAACATGCATTTAGTAGTTATCCTAGATGCGATGTCTTGTTAAATAATTTGTCTGAGTCATTTAATAGTACAATTTTACTAGCTAGAGACAAACCTATCATAACTATGATGGATTGGATTAGAACTTACATTATGAGGAGGTTTGCAACACTTAGAGAAAAAGCAAAGACATATACAGGAGTTGTGATGCCTAAACCACGAAATAGGCTTGCTGGGGAAGTTGAGAAGAGTGGAAATTGGATTCCAACTTGGGCAGGAGGAGCAAAATTTGAAATCACTCACGGGTTTACTTTGGATAAATTTGTAGTTGACCTTAGTAACCATTCATGTAGTTGTTACTTTTGGGATTTGGTAGGAATTCCTTGTAGGCACGCTGTGGCTGCCATCAATTACAAACAAGAAAACCCTGAAGACTATGTACATCCTTATTACAAGAGAGAGGCTTATGACACTTGTTATGGCCCTGAGATTGTTCCAATCAATGGACAACAATTGTGGTCTACTTCTGAATTTGGTTCCCTACTGCCTCCAATTTATAAAACACCCCCTGGGAGGCCTAAAAAACTAAGAAGAAGGGAGGCTGATGAATATGTCACTCATACAAAATTATCAAAGAAGAATCTTCTTATGAAGTGTAGCAGCTGCAATGAATTTGGTCATAATGTAAGAACATGTAAAAGGACAAACAAAAAGGTACGAAATCAATCTTTTACAACTTCACTTATTTACACATTCAAACTTATTTACAATCTTACAATTGCAATGTTGCTTACTTCCATTTACAGAACACAAGGGCCACTTCCAGTTCAGGAGGATTTGGCAGCACAAGGGCCACTTCCAGTGCAGGAGGTTCTCAACCACAAGCACCTCCATCAACGTCAGAAGGAGGACCAACATCAACAAGGGGAAGAACAACTGGCAGTCAAGCAGGAGCTGCATCAAGTCACCAAGGAGGAGGAACATCAAAACGGGGAAGAAGTGCCAGTGGAGCAGGACCTGCATCAAGGCACGAAGGTGGAAGAAGAACATCCTCAAGACTAGCTGCACAACATCTAGGGTCCCAAGCTAGTACCAATTGAAGAATTATTGTAGCCAACCCTTTATTGTATTGAATTTTGTAATTGACAGTGACCCACTAAGGGAACAATTATAGTACTGGCTACAGTGGTTGGTGTGGTTGCTTTTAATATTTTTTGTAGTGGAAAGGGACCACTAAACTTATGTTATTTAATAGTATGTGACCACTTCAAAGGGACCACTAAACTTCGAGTTGTATTCCATCTTTGCATAATGGCAAGTTAACTTTATTTATTCCAAGTCCACATTTACAGATACTCTGCCTGTGCTTTCTTATGCTGTGAACTGTTTTCTTTATTAACATAAATGAATATACCAGTAACAGTGGAATGTTAAAGGGAAAACAAACAACAACATAAACAATTTCCAGACAATCCTCATTTTATTCAACCATAATTCTTAGTTACAATTCATCTTTAACAAAAACATAATACAAAAGAAAATTGTTAACGCCCATGACAAGATAAACAACAACAACATCATTTTTCCAACTTTCTTCTCTTCTTCTAATTTCCTTTTCAACTTGTCGTTCTTCTTCCTTAGATCCAATACGAGTTTTTCATTTTCCAAACACATTTGAAGTTCTTCACGTTTTCTTTCAAAGCTTCCTTCAGTTTCAGAAACTCCTTCATCATGCCATTCAAAGTAATTACAACTTGAATTACTCTGCAATCAAAACAACACAGGATTAATTCAAAATTCAGCAAATGAAATGAAATATTTAATCACTTACTGCCCAATTTCTACATCTATAAAACAATCTTCCTTTGTTCTTCACAGTAGTTGCCTTCAAAACCAACAATGTTTCACCACAACCACACAATTTAGAAGGTAACCGTGAAGATGATCCACAGCTTTGCGACTTAGACGAACCAATTGACCTTCGCGTCCAACCATTTCCTCCACTGTCACCTTTCATTTCACTACAAGAAAACAATCCCTTCATCAGCTTTGGTGCCCACAAAAACCCTATATCCCAAATCGTCATATTCACACGAAGAACAGAAGAAGACCAAAACCAAAGCATACAAACTTACCTCAACAATACCAACTCCAACCTTCAGATGTACCCAAGTTCTTTCTCCTCAGCTACAGCCACGAAGAACAACCAAACTTCTTCAAATCTCATTTATAAAAGATCACGAAGTGCTTAACTGACTTAATCTCAGTTCAACAGTTAAACATCCCACGTGGCAGAGAGTGAAGGCAGAGATCAGTGATCACGTGGCATCGCCGTTTGCCACATCCACAAAAACTTAACACCGTCCATTTTTAAGGACTAATACTCAGAGTTTCAAAACTATAAGGACTAAAAACCATCAAAGTTCTGAGCAGGGATTAAAAACAAAATCGTCTGATAGTTCAGGGACTAAAAACATATTTAACCCTAAAAATAATTTGGGGTTGTTAATTTCTGTTGTAAGTGATAAATTTTAATTATTTCTCTGATTCTAAGTGAGAAATTTAATTAAACCAATTGAATCCTAATTACTCTAGTTAAACCCCAAATGCTGATTCATCTCAATACCCTAATCTGAAGAATTTTTTCCCCAATTTTGTTTGCCTTCCTCTTCTTCGCGGAAACCCCAACTTAAGGCGGCTTGGGAGTCTTGGAGCTTGTGCAAAAGGATTGCTAGGGGAGCAACTTTATTCTTCCCCATATATGTTTTCGGGTTCGGGGACAACCCCAGCCCTAGGGAAAACTCTCCTGCCGTGCAAGTAGCAGTGGGGTTCTCTTTGTTCTCCCTCTTTTCTCTGTTCGAGCTTGACGTTGCAGGAGATCCTCATCCTCTCTGTTCCAGTTCGCGGGCGCAGTGGTCATGACCGTAGCATCTCTAGCGACTACGCAGCACAGGGGTTTCTGTTCTCGCATTTCTTTTGACACTGCCACTGCCACGTCAACTGCCACGTTACAAAGGAAAAAAGCCACGTTGCACACATCAGTCCACGCTGTCAGCAGGATCGTTTTAACGCCGTGACCAAAAAGGATTAAATTGGACACTTTTTACACAACTTGGGACCACATTGAACTTTTTGAAAAAGGTAGGACGAAATTGAACATTTCCCTTATAAAGAAGGACAAAAACAGGTATTAAGCCTACTATATAAACACCTATTACTGCAAGTGTCCTTTTTTCATTTTACTATTTCCTGACAGTGATTGAACCATGCACTTTTTTTCCAACAGTGGAAGAAATTTCAAATTCTATTATCATTGTAGGTAGCAACCATAGTGTACTTCTTCAGTTTTACCCTATTAACTCCATTGCAGATAGCAAAGGATTAAATCAACAAATATCATAATAAAAGAGAATGTGATGTTAGCTTACCTTCAGTATGTTTCCGTGACTTCCTCATTCTTAAACAGATGCACATAAGAATTACTAGTGTGACGAAGGCTATTGCTATTACAGTTAGAGAAGTGTTGCTCTTTCCTACCAAAACATAAACTTCAATAATTAGTATATTTATAGGATTGAGGAAAATAAATTAGTTCTCAACAAGTCTAATCACTTTCATGGAAAATAATTTTATCAAAAAGTGTTTCAATTTTGTAGGTTGAGAAATGGTAAAATGCACTAACTAATTTCTTAAAATCATCAAATTTTGAGTTTCAACATTTCAAGGAGTTGACGTTTACCTTCTGTAGACAAGGTACCTATCGAAGGAGGGGGAAGAGCAGGCACATTTGGTGCTGATGCTGGTGCTGCTGGTATTTCAACATTGGTGGCATGATGATACCCATTGAAAGTAAAATAAGACTTCTTGAGAGTTTATTATAAGATCCTGGCATTGTAGTTGCTGTAATGCAATCTTTATAAAGGCCTACATATTGATGTTCAAAGTTGTTCTTTAACAGTTTAGATGAGGCAAGGTAGTATCACTCTTGGTTAGGTGTGTTTGTTCATTATTCTAACACTAATGCATTGGATCTTGTTAGAATTCTGGGTGTTTTTACGCGGTAGCATATCTTGTTCATCCTTGTTGAGTTCTTCTCTTCTTGGGAGAAAACCAACCTGTTTGCTTATTTATTTTATGTAGTGGGTTTTTCCTGGTTTCCTCTATCTAGGAACCTAACAGTTAGTCATCATGCTATTCTATTAGGATCGATAACTATGAATTTAATTGATGCTAAAAGTGTGTTCTAAAAGAATAATGTGACTTTTCTATGGAGTTGTTACCAAAGCTAGTTTTTGTATTTTTGTATCTGTGATGTGACACTGAAAAACAACCTATTTTTTTCATCATGAAATAACACCATCCACTATCTGCTTTATCTGAAATGTTAATTGATTGTCAAATATTGATTTATTCAAGATAGTCCTGCTTAATAATTTTGAATCTATGGCTGGCAGTGAGTCTTGGATTCTTTGATGATATTTATGTCCCTACACATCATATGCCCTACCCAAACCACTTTGTTGAGGAATACTTTTGTTATTAAACTTACTTATAATTTAAGCATTTTTAGAAGATATCTTGTGTTGTTTCTAGTTCTACTTGCCATTTCTTCATTGTGAGTTTGGTTTTTACCATGTAGGCAACAGAGTTTAATGTTCAAGCAGCTCAACAAGGGATTGTTTACATTGATGAAGTGGACAAGATAACTAAGAAGGTTCTTTTTTAATTTTAATGGCTAAGTTCATAAATGGCCTTCCACTATAGCTTTCAATTTTTAAATGCTATATTATACATTACAGGCTGAAAGGTTGAATATTAGCCGAGATGTTTCTGGTGAGGGTGTTCAGCAGGCATTATTAAAGATGCTGGAAGGAACTGTAAGTAAAATAATTCCAAAATGTAGTTGTTGATAATTGGTTTGCTTCTTTGTAAATTAAGTGCTAAGTGAACTCATTGAGTTGTTTGTATTTGTCTCCTATGTAATTATAACCCTTAAGTGTTGGGCATAAGAAGGTAGTATCTTTTATATTTTGTGCCTAAGTTTTTCAAAATGATAAGTAATTTCAAAATAGGATTGTGAGGAAAGAAAGGAGTGTGAGGGCAAAGTATTTAAATAGAAATTATTGGTAGCTTCACTATACAGATCTCAGTTTATAAATGTCAGAGGATGGAAGCCATTCATTTCCACCACTCTTCTTTTCTCACTTCTAAAAGAACTTCAAAATTTAAATCCTCACTCCATAGCATAGCTTGAACGATTAGTTTAGTGGTATACCTATGATATTGGTTGATTGTGTATAGGTTTAGGAAGTGATAGGTTGGTTTGACATTGATGATGGTGTGATATTTAAAGAATTGGTGATGTAAAGATGATGAAAAAAGAATATGGAAACTCCTACCTTTCTACTTTGTTAGCAGAAAAAACTAAACTTTCACTCACTTTACACTAAAATTTACCTTCTTTTATCAAAATAAAAAGTCTCAAAGGTTTGAAAAACTATGAAATTGGGAATAGTATATGACAGTGCAGTAGCACTAAAATACAAGGGTTTTAGTTAGTAGGAAAAGCTCAAGTTTTGACCTAAGGATTAAAAAATAATTATTTCATGTTTAATTATAAGGATATCGGAAGACGTGTTTTGGGGTTTTCACTTTATATCGTAAAAATACAAATTTTTACGACCTTCCCTTTAATTAATTATTTAATAAATGCAGAAAGGTATGTTAGAGCGAATGTACTACAGAGTTCTCGTCCTTAACATTTATTTCTTTCTGAATAATATCTTAGATATTATTTTATATTTATATTTTGTCTAATGTATTTAAATTTTTATATAGTTTATTCATTGGAATCCAAACTTCACTGTAAATCACAAATTGCAAACGATCCGCATACACCATAAACATCACAATCCGATTGTTTACTTGTCCAAATAGTTCTTTCTTCTCATCATCCCAATACTTTAGTTGCCTTCTTTTCTTCTGAAATGTATAAACAATTTTTTTCTGAAGTCACAATATTTTGTAAAAAAATATAACAATTTTATTTTGAATAATTTTCTTGCTTATGGATTCATTTTAAATTCACATGAACGAGAAAATGAAGTATATGTACTTTTATGCCTATATTTGTGCTTTCTAAAATCCGATATTGTTTGTTTTCTAAGGAATTCTAAGGAAGAATAGAGATACTGATTATCATTCTCTACATATTTGTTAATTTTTCTATTTTTTCTTTATTTTCATTTCATTCTAATTTCTATATGTTAGTGTAAGGTTTTCTTAGTTTGTATTGTTCTATTATTTTTTTTCTTTCTCGCTTTGGTGAACTATCAAGGTTTGAAGCCCCTTTCTGTTGTGTAAAGATGGTTGATTGTTGTAGTACATTTTCTAATTTTTTTGTCGACATATTATAATTACAATTTTTTTATTCTTCATTCTTGTTATCAGTTATGGATGCTCTCCCTGACGCCATTCTCCAATGCATCTTGTCCCGAATCACCAATGCTCGTGACATACTATCCTAAAGGATGTCTTAACTGGTACGCAATCAATCATCCAGTGTTAAATAATGCTAAACTTAAAGAGCATCTTCCTCTATATTTAACTAATGTCATTCAATCAACCTTGACTCTCTGATACATCTTCAATTCATTAAAAGAGATGAAAGAAAAAGGCTACAAAACTGTTGCCATAGTGGTGAATTAATAGCTTACACATTATATATTAATATGATGTACTCTTTCTTTTGCACAAACTTTTGAACCATTTGATACAATTTGAAGCAGTTGTTTTGACTTTGCCGAAACCACCCTTAGAACTTGAATTCTTGTTCTTGTCTATTTCCTGTTGAGATCTTGTCACATCATCTTCCATGGCACCATTACCACCAGCACCCCATTGATCTGTCCAACTTGGAGCTTTGCTTGCCATCTTTCCTTGATGCCATCACCATAAAACAACCTTAAACCTTTCTGATACGAAGATACAAAATCTCAACAAATCATTACTACAGTGCCTGTGGTGAAAACTTGAGACAGAAAAGCTTAAAGACAGGAGCAATACTCCCAAATGGAATGACCGAGATTTTGACGCAGAAGAATGGTTGATGAAAGACTTGAAATTTAAAAGGTATAGAAGAAATAACTGAAGGAAATGTTATATATATTGAAATGTGATGTTACATTGCTTTTCCTTTTCCTAATTTATCTTTATCTTTTCATAACAGGACTTGACAACTCACCTATCTGTTTGAGTACATGTTTAGAATTGTGAATGCCTTACAAGTGTGTCCCCACCAACACCGAAAGATCTTGTGGAACTTGAAGATCCAGTAGTGGAAGATGTTCTGCTACGATTGCTTCCTTTCTTAACTAATTTAGTAACGTTGAAAGCTGAAAACTGAGATTCCGTCAAAGCCATTTTTGATGTCAAATGTACAACAGAAAGCAAAGATGTGATATCTAGAGGATCAACCCTTTTTCCTTTGAAGAATTTGACTTTACCCAATCTGCCATATTTGAAGAATGTTTGGAATGAAGATCGTCATGAAATTCTTTCTAAGGATGCACCATCCTTAGTCATATTTTTAGTATTTTAATTTAATATTGAACATCTTTCCTTTTAATATCTGAACCATTAATTGTATAAACATATTAACATGTAGAACAATGTTATTTATTTTATATATAATATTTAGTTTTATTTCATATTATTTCATTGTTTGTTTGGTTAATAAAATAAATTTTATTATAATTCCATTTTATTACAATCAAAAACTAAAAAAGAAATCTGGACAAATTTCCGGGCAGTTTCAGAAAACCCATGCTAATACCGGCGGTTTTCGCAAAACCCCCGCTAATACCGGTTGTTTTTACAAAACCCTCGCTAATATCGACTGTTCGCATAAAACCCCCTCTAATACCAGCGGTTTTTACAAAACATTCGCTAATACCGGCGGTTTTCACAAAACTCCCGCTAGTACCGGCGGTTTTCACAAAACTCCCGCTAATACCGGCGGTTTTCACAAAACCCCCGCTAATACCGGTGGTTTTTCAAAACCACAGCTAATACCGGCGGTTTTTCAAAACCCCCGCTAATACCGGCAGTTTTTCAAAACCTTGCTAATACCGGCAGTTTTTCAAAACCCCTGCTAATACCGGCAGTTTTTCAAAAAACCACCGGTAATTATTTAGTGACGCAGCTTTTTCCAACGGTTTTCCTAACCGCGGGTAACTTACTTTGCGGGGGTTAAAACCGTCGAAAACGAAAAAAATAACCCCTGCTAAAATTATAGTTTTTTGTAGTGTTCCTTTGATATTAAAACTATGGTTAAAAATTTGATTTTTTTAGTAAGAGGTAATGTACTTAAAGGAGATGTCAAACTAGGTTGTAATTGGACTTATTAATTTGATTATGATTGGATTGGAAGAAAAACAATTTTTTTTTTTAAATATGGGTTGAATTCACTTTCACTTACTTAATCCATAATTAAATGGTTTGGAATTGAGTTGAAAGTAGGCTAATTCGTAATTCATCAACAACCATCTTTTATTATTATTTTTAATTTTTTTTTCATTATTTAGATTAACATTTTAATATTTTGCAAAATTAAAATGTTGCTAAATAACGTTTTAATAATTTGGTGTTTACATTATTTGTTTATTCAATTATATAGTTGATACTTTTATAACAATGTTAGGTAAAATGTTTAATTCTTGCTATAATAAGTTATATGGGAAAAGTTTTTGGGTAGATTAGGGCGACAAGTTTTTGTGTATGAATATTTTTCTGTATGGTAGTCATACTTTTTTCACTAAAAGTCGTGTTGCATTGGTTTTCTCTAGTATGGCAAATGTGCTTATGCATAAACTCCATTGAATTGTGTTGTGCTGCATTAAAACTCGCCTTGTCGTGTTCCTTTCATTGAGGTCAAGCTCTTTTTGCATTGGAACCACGTGTAGGAATAAATTTAAATTTAGGAGTTATCAAATAATTATTAAGAATGATAGTGTTTATTGTATTTGGAGAGGAATAATCAGGAAGTTACTCTGTTATGTTTTATAATTATTATTGCATATTATTTGTTATAATTGGGAGCATTATGGTCGGTAAATGAAAGACCTAATGTTAGTCCTATAAATTGTAAGGCTTATGAGAAATGAAAACTGATGACTTAGGGCATGGACCCATTGTCAACACCCAATTTCGTCCGGATTGGCTAATAGATTTATTTTTATTTTCATGGGGAGTGTTAAAAAAAAAAAAAAAAAGCGTTCGTCCTTTCTTACCTCAAGGACGTTCGGCAATTCTCAGCCTCAACCGTTCGTCCTCTACTATGCGCTTCTCACCTCCGTATCCTTTTGACGTTCGAATCCTTCCACTTGCATGCAACCGTTCGTTCTTTATTAAACAGTATCACAGACATTAGGTCGCTCGTCCTCAACTGATCTGCCATTCGGTCTCATTGACGTTCGGCAATCTTTACCATTTAGCGTTCCACCTTTAGATCGCTCGTCCTATACCGTTCGTCCATCCCTGACCATAAGCGTTCGTCCTGCACCTTGCGCGTTCGTTTTCTACGCTTTCAAACGTTCGTCCTCTATCCTACGTGACCGTTCGTCCTATATTAACGTTCGTCCTATTGGGGAGCGAGCGTCAATAGGTAGCTTTTGGTTTTGATGATGTATATTCTCATAAAGCAATCTCGAGCGTTCGGTCTTGTGGGATTGATGATTGTGGGCGTTCGTCCTTTAATTTGTAAATCTTAAGCGTTCGGTCCTTGTGGTAGTGTCTATGAGCGTTCGGTCTTTGTGGTAGTGTTTGTGAGCGCTCGGTTTTCTCAGGTTTACCTTGTGAGCGTTCGGTCTTATTATCGGTTTGAGTCATAAGCGTTCGGTCTATGTAGTAGTGATTTTGAGCGTTCGGTTTTGGCGTTTGGTATACTCGGGTAACTCTTAAGCGTTCGCGTTCGACCTGGATCAGAACTTTTACCTTGTGAACGTTCGATCTGGACGTTCGTTCATTTTATGTGCACGGTCGTCCGTTTCCCGTATGGACCGAGCGTCCAAAAGCAGTGGTGGTTGCGTTTTTTAATTTGGTCTGAGCATTACACCAGGGATCCCCACCTTGACCACTAACGAGAATTTGCAGTATGGGTTTCTGCAAGAGAATATTTTTGGCAGGCTTTCACTTTTGGATTTTAATTTGGATAAAGGTAGATGTTTGGCTGGAAGCAGACACGATTGGAAGCATGGGGAGCAACACGCTGGCAGCAGCATGGGCAGCTCCATATTCACGGCCTGGCTGGAAGGGAAGCATACCAACGCGGCAGAGCAATTGTCGGAGACACATGATGAAGCAAACACGCGTCCAAAGTGAAAGCTAGCTCATAGTACGGGTTTCTGCAGAAGAGGGGAATCATTTTCTGACACATTCGCTTTTGGGTTTGTCTCCCACGAGCACCCATCCGGAGGCTTCTCTGATTTTTTTTTCATCCTTACACCTTACGGCCAACATCAATCTTCAATCGATACCCCCACACAAAAAAAGTTCTCAATTCCTTCAGTACACTAAAAGCCACAGAACCCACCATTTTTTTTTGATCCTATCTTCCATTCACTCTCAGACTCTTCTCTATTCACTCAACAAAATCACACCCTCCAAAACCAGGGCAAAGAGGATCATCTTGATCATTATACTGGCCTTCATCTCCAACAATATCACACGACCATCATCATTCATACACAGCCAATATACTCTCCAACCCCTCTGCTCCTCCCATCCGTAACCATCCCAACCATTTCCTCTTCACAACTCACTCACTACCTCCACTACATTTCCCGTCACCATCCTTATTCTCTCGAACATCATCATCTTCATCACATCATCTTCATCTTACTCTTCATTCATCTGGAACACCTGGTGACCACGGCTACGGGGGGCACTAGCTCCCCCGCGACACCCTTTCAGCCATCTTTTCCTTCCACTACCACTTTTCACAGACCAGGGAACCAAGCTTTCAAACCTCCCTTCATCTCCAACGCTTACGGCTACTAGGAACACCCATCACCTCCAACATCCATCTCTTCATCCCTACGCCCACTGCTACTAGTAACTGCCCATCCTCTATATTCACTCACTACCATAGCCATCTTGACACGGCCAAACACCCACGGCCACTGGAGGACCATCATCATTCACACAACCAACATGATGACCATCATCTAGAACACACTTTCTACACCTTATACTCGGCCACTACCAACACCGCACGGCCACCATCTATCCTCACCCAGTCGTCATCTTCATCCATACTCACCCACTGTCATAGCCACCCTTCAGCATCCACCCGTAATCGTGAAGATTGAACCGAACCTCCATCACCATCAGCTTCGCGTAACCACACCTCACACCATCACCCATAAACTAACCACAACACAACCAAATAACCCAACCCATTCCCAAATCACCATCAACAGCGGAGAGGGGGCAAGATCTGACGCTGCGGCCAGCGGCGGCCTTGGAAACGCCTGTGAACTGCCGGCGACATTAGAGATCAGGCAGAGAGCTCTTCGCGGCAGCCGGCTTGGCAGAGGCGGCCTCACGCACGCGAGGAAAAGAGAAAAAGGGGAGCGTGGGACTCCGGTGGTGAGCGGCGGTGGTCAGCGTACCGGCGGTGGCTTTGACTGCAGCTGGCGGAAGCCGGTGTTGGCTGAGGCAGTGGCGTTGCGTGACTGGGTGGAGGGACCTCCGTTGGCTGCCTTGGAAGAGAGACTCTAGGTTTTGCGCTTGAATGAGAAGGTGAGAATCCTGTTCTGAGAAAAAGAAATGGACCTGGGGCCCGGCGTGGGCTGCTTCTTTCTTCCTGCCACCTGCATTCCATTCCCACCCCCATCTCGTTCGGGCTTAAGCCCACTCTTTTTATAAGAAAAAAGGAAAATTGAATCTGGGCAAACATTTCGGGATGCACTCCAAATTTCATGTTTACACCCCTAGCAGATCCAAAGTTGAAGAAGAAGAGTTTTGGGCTCAAACCAAAGAGCTTCATTTCTTTCCACACCTCTGGTTTTTATCTCTACACTTTTATGCTTATTGGTTGCTTTGTTTTATGCTCTTTAATGTTTTTTTTGCTTTTACTTGATTGTTTTCTTGTCATATTATTGTATGTGGCTATGTATGCATCTTATGTTTTGTCGGGTTTGTTCATAAAAAAATCTAATAAATATAAAAAAAAATTATTAAAATTAAAAGACAAAACAAAAAGGAAAATACAAAATAAAAATAAAAATTAAAAATTACAAAAATATGTTTTAAAGGGGTTAGGCACATGTGTGATCGCACACATCGTCCTTGTCCTAAAACCTGTTCTTCTTCTTTTCTCAAATAATAATAAAATATGTTTAAAGGGTTTAGGCACATGTGTGATCGCACGCATCGTCCTTGTGCTAAAAACCTTTTCTCTTTCTTAATTAAAATTACAAAAAAAAATGTTTTAAAGGTTTAGGCACATGTGTGATCGCACGCATCGTCCTTGTGCTAAAAACATTTTCTCTTTCTTTATAATAAAATTACAAAAATATGTTATAGGTTAAGCACATGTGTGATCGCACGCATTGTCCTTGTGCTAAAAACCTTTTCTCTTTCCTAAATACAAAAAATTCAAAAAAATATAAAATCTTCAAAGACTAAAAAAAAACATCCATACTTTCAAACAACAAACAATCTTCCTACCTAGAACTACGTAACCCTTGATTCTCCATCGAAAGTGGAGATACGTAGGAGCAAGGCTAGCCCTTGTCAGGTTCACTTTCCCAAAAATCCAAATTTATCCGTAATCATTTTCTCAAACAAATCTTTCAATCATTTTCTCAAACAAATCTTTCAATCAATTTCTCAAACAAATCTCTCAAACTTTTTCAAAAAGAACTACGTAACCCTGATTTCTCATTTTGAATGAGAATACGTAGGAGCAAGGTCAATCCTTGTCGGGCCCAAAAAACTAAAAAAATATGTTTTGTTTATTTTAGAATTTTATTTTAGGGGATAGTTAAACATTTTGAAACTCACATCATATTCGTGCATTTAGTTAAAGGTACTGCCTTAGGGCAGGCGTTGTGGGGTGCTAACACCTTCCCCACGCGTAACCGACTCCCGAACCCAATCTTTGGTTTTCGTGGACCGTGCTTTATCGTTTTATGGTTTTTCCGTAGTTTTCCAAAATAAACTATGGTGGCGACTCCAAATCTCTTATCAAAACGCGTTTTCATTTTTTGGATCGTCGTCCCGTCGCGATTCCGGTTGCGACACCCATTACTAGAAGTATGGCTAGAAGAATTCAAGAAGAGCTTAAAGATATGGACACAACAGGGCGCGTTCTTTTCCTTCAATTTAAGTGGAATTTGAAGACACCAAGAGAAGGGTAAAACTGTCCAGTTGTTGGTCAAAGTTGCTAGCTGTACCACCAGTCTTTGCTAAACACACCACTACAGCACTTCCACTCCACCAGCTCACGTGTTGCTTTAGCTTTTAACACGTTTTCATGTTTCTTCACATTTTACACATGGGTCACGCTTTACATCATAGCTGCAGCTCCATGGATCACATATAAATTCATGGTAGCTACCCTTGTAAAGACACTTTTGAAGATATTGAGTTTTACTCTGCTGATGCATTTTCCAGCAACCAGAACTCTGCCAAAAGTCACTTCTTATTGAGCTTTCCTTCTCCTTCTAGCTTCCTTCCAGTGAAGGTCGTCTGAGCTAGAGAATCCACTCACCATAGAGCTCTTCCTCCATCTCTGCATCCACTGAATTCATTCTTCCTCTGCTGCCAAACCACAAGTGATATCATCTGCTGCATCCAAGTCATTCCGCTGCCAGTTACTTCTCGTGTGCTAACTTCTTCACTGCTCACGATCCAATTCCTCATGCCACTATCTTCAAACCACACCTCTTCTGGAGCAAGTCATCAAGTGGTATTCAGAGCCTAGGTTCTGCATCACGCTCCAGCTAAGTGTTCTTTCCATTCCATATATACTGTCATCAACATTCCCTTCGTGTTTTTCTTGAATCTGTGCACTGTTACCTTAAGTTTTTCAATTCCAGTAGATTCCATTGTGTTGATTCGTTTGTCTAGCTTTTAATTGCTTTATTGTTCATCATTTTAATCGGATCAATTCATTGATTTGAGTCTTTTAATTTTTTTTTTAATCTGCATTGTTTTGTCCAGTCATGTGATTTTCTTGAATTTTTGTCAAAAATCCTGAGTAATTTTGGTGCCTGGATAAATCTGTGAAACTGGATGTGTTTTTCAATAGAAGCACATCAGATGAGCAATGATTAAAGAGCTCAAGTGCATCTTGAATTCCATCACAGTGCAGTGCCAATTAATGTAGTTTTTGAATCTGCTTTAAATTTTCTAAACTACACCGTGTGGAAATTTGCTTTCTGGTTGTGTTTGAATTCTTGGACTGCGTTGTGTGCATACCATATGAACATTGTATTGTCTAAGACAATAAAAACTGGTTGCATCAGTCAGCAGAATCCAGAATTCATTGCTAGAGCAGTTGGACCGAGCTGCAGACACTTTGATTGAGTCTTTTTCCTGATTTTGAATCTGTCCAGATTAGAACTCACTTCTGGACATCTCTTAATGAATTTCTAGAGTCTTTTTCAAGTTTAATTTGCTGTCTTGGAGTCATAAAAGTTGTTTACAGTTTCGTTTGAATCCTCTGTTGAAGTTTGGTTGGTGATTTGGTTTAATTTTGGTGCTAAATAGCAACTGAAGTAGTGAAAATCGGAATTCCAAGTTTTTAGCCTCTGCTGGCAGTTTGAACAAGTCACATTTGGTTAAACAAAGTTGCTCAAATCATAAAATTAAGTGTGCAAACGTGTTTGTGTAAAATTGACATTCAAACAACCAAATTTTCAACACTTTTTCTGATATAAGTTGCAGATTTCGAAAATTCAGAGTTTGGTATGATTAATGCATCAGATTCAATGTTAGATTGGTAGCAAAAGCTTGGTTCAATTGAATTAAAAGAAGTGCACAATTCAAATCTCACCATAAACTGCACTGTAAAAAGTTGTTTGAACCTGTACTCAACAAATTGTACAATTCTAATGCACAATTTTCAGCCATTCTCCTAGGCATTTTGTCAAACACGTTGCCTAGCTTAAATTTGGTTTCGAATTGATCATAGCTGCAACTTATCTTTGTTTCTTGCTTTTCAAATCCACTCTAGATCCTTTCCTAAGTTCATTTTGAGTGCCACCATTCATTGGAAACCGATTAATTGATTGATTTAAGTTGTTTGAAAATCCTGCACATAAGCTGTTTGATAAAACTACAGTTGTGCATTCTGGTTTAACAGTTTTCTGGCAGCAGCAGTGTTGATTTTCTGGCTTAATAAATGATTATTGGTGGTTTGTATGAGCTCTTTGTGGGGTGCAGAATTATCTCAGGTGGTCCTACAACACTGGTAGCATCTTAGGCAGTGGATTGGAGCAAGGAAAGATCAATTTTGGAGTTGATTTTTTGGTGCAGCAGAACCACATTTTTCACTGATTTGCATCAAACTGGTTGCTGCAACAGCAGCATAATTCACTTAGCAGCTTTGAGATTAGTGTGAATCAACTAATTTCACTTCCTTTGAGAGAAGCCAGAGCTGCACACCACCTCTACTTTCCATTCTCTTGTTGTTTCATTTCTATTCTTGCAAAAATACTTGTAATTGGCCATTAAGCAAGTGACTTGGAAGAATTCACAAGTGTTCTTCCTTCACTTGCAAACTTTGGTTTAATTGTTCATATAAAATATGTAGACAGTGAGTGTGTCTTGGATACAAAGTTCCAAGCCTCACTTAGGAGATCTCACTTCTTTCAATTTTTGCAAGCGCATAGGCCAAGTCTTAGAAGTCCGCATTTAGGGTCTAGTTTTTCTTTGAGTTGAGTGTGTCTTTAAACATTTAATGAATCTAGAGGTAATTTTGATTTAAGGACTTTTAGTAAGTAACTAGGGATATATTTGGCAAGGCAAGACTTGGTATTTAAGCAACCTATACGGTTCACCTCTCTTACCTGGAATATTGTCCTCAAGTGAAAACTTCTAGTCTTTACTTCAAGAAAACTTTTAAGTTCATCAAAATGTTTGGAAGACAATCCCCTAGAATTAGTGATCCTCCCAAAGATCAATTTTCATTCCAAACACTAGTCAATCAACTCAATGAGATTGAGAGAAAAATAAGTCAAGAAAAAGTCCACAGAGAGCTACATAGTGCCATGGTTGAAAATGAATTGAAACTTTTGAGAGAGGAACAAGTCCAAAATAGGGAGAGAAGTTATAGTGGAGAGTCCCAATATGAACAAGAGGCCTTAAGAGTAGGAGAATATTATCATCAACCCTCTTCATCAAGAAGACACAGGAGGGAATTTGAAAATCCTCCTCCTCCTAAGGAAGTTAATGTGGTATTGCCTCATTTTCATGGAAAAGATAATGTTGAGGCTTACCTAGATTGGGAAATGAAGGTCGAGCAAATTTTTGCTTGCCATCAAGTTGGAGAAGAAAGAAAATTATCTCTTGCGACCCTAAGTTTTCAAGGGTATGCAATGTACTGGTGGACTGCTACAGTCCAAGAGAGACTAAGACAACGACTTCCTCCAATAAAATATTGGAATGAGCTTACAAATGCCCTTCGGAAAAGGCACATACCCTCATACTACAAAAGAGAACTCATGGATAAGCTCCAAAGATTGCAACAACAATCTATGTCTGTTGAAGAATACAGACAAAAGATGGAGCTATACATGATGAGGGCAGGAATAACAGAGGGCGAGGAAACTACCTTGGCTAGATTTTTGAGTGGGTTGAATCTTGATATCAGGGATAGGGTTGAACTACTACCTTATAGAGATTTGAATGATCTTGTTCAAATGTGTATAAAGGTAGAACAACAAAATTTGAGAAAAGCTTCTGTTAAAAGATTTCCATCCCCCTTTGAACAGAAGATTGTAAAAGAAAAAGAACCCCTCAAACCTCTAGCCAATATAGTTGAAAAACCCAAACAGGAATCATCTTCACACACTCGCACTAGTGAGATCAAGTGTTTTAAATGTTTGGGTAGGGGTCACATAGCTGCTCAATGTCCTACCAAAAGAACAATCATTTTAAGAGGTAGTGACACATATAGGAGTGAAAGTGAAACCCCTAGTGAAAGTGAGGATGAGCAAGAAAGAGGTAATGAAGAGAAAGTATATCCTTGTGAGGGTCCACTTCTCATGGTGAGAAGGGTGCTTAATAGTCAACCAAGTCCAGAACACTTATCACAAAGAGAGAACATCTTTCACACAAGATGTCAAATTGCAGAAAAATATTGTTCTCTCATTATTGATAGTGGATCTTGCTGTAACTGTTGTAGCACAAGGCTGGTTGAAAAACTGAATCTTACTGTGATACCCCATCCAAAACCTTACAAACTTCATTGGCTAAATCAAGATGGGGAAATAACAGTCAAGAATCAAGTTAAATTGGCAATTTCCATAGGAAACTTCAAAGATGATGTTATTTTTGATGTAGTTCCTATGGAAGCTTGCCATGTGCTATTAGGAAGACCATGGCAATTTGATAATGACACTACACACCATGGTCGCACCAATACCATAACTGTTCACAAAAATGATAAGAAATTTGTGCTTCATCCTCTGTCACCTATCCAGGTGGCCAAAGATCAAACACAAATGAAGCTCAACAAGGAGCAAGAAAAAGAAGAAATAGAGAGAAGAAAAAGAGAGGAAGAGGAAAGAAAAGAAGAAGAGAAAAGAGAACAAGAAAAACGAGAGCAAGAGCAAAGAGAAGAGAAAAGAAGAAAAGAAGGGAAAATAGAACCTCTGTCTACATTCCTCATAGAACCAAGACTCTTAAGGGGAGGTTTTCTATCCTTTAATTTTCTTTCATCTATCATTAAGTTTTCAAAATTCTACTTTTCTTTCCAAGAATTTACCACTCCATATTTAACAAAGTTACAACTTGAAACATGTGGCAATTCACTTGAGTTATTGTTACCTTTGTGGTTACAACTAACTCAAGACAAAAATAAAATTTCAAAAGAAGTAAGGTTTCTTTATTGTATCGAAATTAAAATTTTCAAAAATAGGAAACCTTCTTCTAAACATATTTTTTTAGGTATCTTATTGGGTCAAATAAATCTAATTCAAGCTATGTTTGATGATTATGGCAGATTCCTATTTGATCCGGGAGGAACTTTGATGGATCCTACAAAAATAAGTCCTCACAAAGAGAAACCAACAGATTTGAGGACAAATCCTCTTCAAGGGGAAGGAGATGATGAGTTAGGGCATGGACCCATTACTAGAAGTATGGCTAGAAGAATTCAAGAAGAGCTTAAAGATATGGACACAACAGGGCGCGTTCTTTTCCTTCAATTTAAGTGGAATTTGAAGACACCAAGAGAAGGGTAAAACTGTCCAGTTGTTGGTCAAAGTTGCTAGTTGTACCACCAGTCTTTGCTAAACACACCACTGCAGCACTTCCACTCCACCAGCTCACGTGTTGCTTTAGCTTTTAACACGTTTTCATGTTTCTTCACATTTTACACATGGGTCACGCTTTACATCATAGCTGCAGCTCCATGGATCACATATAAATTCATGGTAGCTACCCTTGTAAAGACACTTTTGAAGATATTGAGTTTTACTCTGCTGATGCATTTTCCAGCAACCAGAACTCTGCCAAAAGTCACTTCTTATTGAGCTTTCCTTCTCCTTCTAGCTTCCTTCCAGTGAAGGCCGTCTGAGCTAGAGAATCCACTCACCATAGAGCTCTTCCTCCATCTCTGCATCCACTGAATTCATTCTTCCTCTGCTGCCAAACCACAAGTGATATCATCTGCTGCATCCAAGTCATTCTGCTACCAGTTGCTTCTCGTGTGCTAACTTCTTCACTGCTCACGATCCAATTCCTCATGCCACTGTCTTCAAACCACACCTCTTCTGGAGCAAGTCATCAAAAACACACCAAAAGCATATTCAGAAATATCTAAGTGAGTGTCATTTTCTAACAAATTGGCATCAGAGCTAAGAGAGCCTGAGTGTCCAAGTGAGAAAGAGATAACGTGAGAGAGATGACCAACCTAGCAAATAGTATGTCCTTGCATTAGTTGACAAAGAAAGTCAACTTTAACATTTGGAGTGTGGAGATGAGAGCCTTTCTTGGATCCCAAGACGTTTGGGATGTTGTAGCAAATGGCTACGAAGAGCCTGCGGAAGATGTAGACCAAACAATGGCCCAAGTTGTCACATTAAGAAAATCATGGGTGAAGGATCAGTCCGCCCTGTACATACTATATGGAGCGGTTGATGAGTCTGGCTTTGAGAAGATAGTGAATGTTAAATCTTCAAGAGAAACGTCGTAGATTCTTTAGAAAGTTTACAAAGGCGATAACTGTGTAAAGCAAGTTAGACTTCAAACTATCAGAGGCGAGTTTGAGAGTTTAAGAATGGAGAGTAGAGAACAAGTGACCAAATATATATCTCGAGTGGAGGTGGTAGTGAATCAACTCGGAAGAAATGGAGAGGAATTTCTTGCTAGCTGTATTGTGGAGAAGATCCTAAGGTTATTAACTAAGGACTTCGAGAATATTGTGTATGCAATTGAGGAGTCCAAGGACTTGACCATTCTCTCGATTTAAGGGCTTGTTGGGTCTTTGGAGGCACACGAGCAACGAAGGAGAACGTTGTTTGAGCCACTTGATCAGGTACTTCAGGAAAAACTTGACTAGAAGGGAGGTGCTCGGAACACTCAAGGTCGAGTTGGTCTTGGAGTAAGAGGTCGTGGATGAGGAGGTCATGGAAAAGGTGATCGTGAAGACGGAGATGAACAAACTGGGCAACAAAACTGGAGAGGTAGTGGAAAAGTGAGAGGTAGAGGAGCTTAGTCTAATAATTCTGGAGTAGAATGCTATAAATGTGGCAAGCATGGTCATTATGCCAATGACTGTAGGTCGACCAAGTGTTATAATTGTGGCAAGGTCGGTTACATAGCGAAATACTGTCAAGTTGAAAAGAAAAAGGAAACAAATTTCCTTACTGAGGAGGCTAATGAAGAGATTGGGATCTTGATGATGTCAAGAACCCCAAAGACTGAACTACCGAGCTGTAAGGTCGGGCTTCCAAGTTGGAGTACGAAACTCATTCTGAGTTGCTTGATATTTAGGAGTACAGAAGTTGAGATGGATATAAACAAAACAACAGATGTCGAGTTAAAGTCAAGTTGTTCAAACAACTGAGTTTGGTATCTAGATACGAGGACTAGTAATCACGTGTGTGGTGATGAAAACATGTTTAAAGAGCTCATCAAAGTGGATGCCAAACATGTTTCTTTTGGAGATAATTCAAAGGTAGCCGTAAAGGGGAGAAGTACAATCTGATATCTTCAAAAGGATGGTCAATTTGGTGAAATGCGCGACATGTACTATGTACCTGATCTCAAGAGTAATATTCTTAGCATAGGATAGTTGCTGGAAAAGGGAAACTCAATTTTGATGAAGGAACGAGTATTGTTATTGAAGGACAAATTCGGTTGCCTGATAACCCGAGTTGAAATGAAGAAAAACAGAATATACAAGATGGAGCTAAACATAGTACAGGGGAAATGTGTGAAGATGGATGTGAGAGATGAAGCTGTGATGTGGCATTTCTGCTTTGGCCACTTAAATTTTGGAGGATTGACTGAGCTATCAAAGAAGTAGTTGGTGAATGGACTACTAGATATAGAGTTTAAAAAAGAAGTTTGGTGAAGACAATATACTTGGAAAGCATCCGAGGACAGAATTTCCGAAGACTATTGAGTACTAAGTAGAGACACAACTCGATTTAATTCACACTGACCTGTGCGGACCATTCACCGCTAAGTCTTTCAGTGGTAAGAAATACTTTATCTTGTTCGTGGACAACTTTTCACGGAAGACGTGGGTATATTTCTTACAAGAGAAATCCAAGGTGCTCGAGGTGTTTAAGAAGTTCAAGACGATGGTTGAGAAGGAGACTGGGAAGCTAATAAAAGTTGTTCGATCTGACAGGGGAGTTGAGTTCATATAAGGATAATTCATGGAATATTGTGAGGAACACGGAATAAAGTGTTTCTTAACAACTCCATACTCACCGCAACAAAATGGTGTAGCAGAAAGGAAGAATCAAACCATTCTCAAAATGATTCGAACCATGCTCAAAAGTAAGAACATGCTAGAGAAATTTTGGACAAAAGCAGTACATTGTGTTGTTTATGTCTAAAATAGATGCCCACATGCAAAGCTAGAAGAGAAGACACCCAGAAAGCTTGAAGTAGTAGGAAACCAAGTGTGAAACATCTCAAAGTATTTGGAAGCATGGCTTATGGTCACATTCCAACACAATAGAGAACTAAATTGGAAGACATGAATAAGAAATACGTGTTTATTGGTTATGACGAAAAGACCAAAGCATATAAGTTATAAACCCAATAACTAAGAAAGTTCTGGTAAGCTGAGATATGCAGTTTAATGAACAAAATGAATGGAGTTGGCATGACATGAAGGAAAAGCTAGAAGCAAGCACAAAACTCGGAAAATAAAGCCCGCCAATTGAAGATAGGAGCTCGGTCAATGTAAACAGGAGCTCGACCAACGTGAATGGGAGCTCGACAGGTGGAAATGGAGGCATGGAGGATGATGAAAATACTGACGAAGATGAACCTTTGTGGCTTAGATCTCGAACTCTCCAAGATATGTACAATACTACTAACGAGGTACGTGTTATATGTCTTTTAGCAGGTGTAGATGATATAAGCTTTGAGGAGGTCATGCTTAATAACAAATGGAAGAAAGCTATGGATGAGGAGATTGGCTCAATTGAGAAGAATGACACATGGGAACTGACAGATCTACCTATAGGAGTCTAGCCAATTGGGGTGAAGTGGGTGTATAAGAAGAAAACTAATGCAGAAGGAGAGGTGGAGCGATACAAAGCCCGACTTGTGGTAAAAAGCTATAAACAAAAAGAAAGGTATTGATTATGATGAAGTTTTTTCTCTAATGACAAGAATGTAGACAATTTGACTACTGTTCTCCTTAGCAGCCCAACAAGGATGGAAGATTTAGCATATGGATGTAAAGTTTGCATTTCTAAATAGATTTCTAGAAGAGGAAGTTTATGTGGAGCAACCTCTCGGTTACATGAGAAGAGTTGAAGAGAAGAAGGTCCTGAAGCTAAAGAAGGCATTGTATGGCCTAAAGCAGGCTCCTCGAGCCTGGAATGAGAGGATCAACACCAACTTCAAGGAGAATGGTTATGAGCAGTGTCTGTATGAACACACTTTATACTTAAAGAAGCACAAAGGATATTTATTGATCGTTGCTTTGTACGTAGATGACTTAATCTTCATGGGGAGTAGAACTCAACTAGTTAAAGAGTTTATAGAGGTAATGAGAGAGAGTTTGAAATGATCGATCTTTGTATTATGAAGTATTTATTAGGTTTAGAGGTAGATCAAAGCTCGGGAAGTGTTTTTGTGACTCAAAAGATGTATGCCAAGGAGATACTACATAAGTTGAAGATGTTGAAATGCAATCCAGTTTCTAATCCTATAGAAACTGGCACAAAGTTATCCAAACATGAAGATGGGGACCGAATTGACACCAGCGATACCGCAACCTAATTGGAAGTTTGAGGTACTTAACGAATACAAGGTCAGACTTGATGCTAAGTTTATGAATCACAAGTCGTTTTATGGAGGAGCCGATATATTCTCATTAGAAAGCGCTAAACCAAAAGCTAAGGTACGTGAAAGGAACTATGTCGCTTAGGCTATTTTATACCAAGTCGGACGATTGCTAGCTTAGTGATACTCAAATAGTGACTGGTGCGGAGACATAGATGATCGGAAGAGTACAACATGTTGTGTTTTCTTTATGGGGAACAAGAC
Source organism: Vigna umbellata (assembly GCF_029865625.1). Lineage (NCBI taxonomy): Eukaryota > Viridiplantae > Streptophyta > Magnoliopsida > Fabales > Fabaceae > Vigna > Vigna umbellata. The sequence continues at coordinate 53,021,671 of NC_142168.1, read as the reverse complement.
CTTCACTTGGCTCTCAAAGAAGCAAACCATTGTGGCACTGTCAACGTATAAGGCAGAGTATGTGGCAGCATCCTGAAGTGTGCAACATGCAATCTGACTTAAAAACCTATTAGATAAGTTGGAGATAAAGCAAGAAGAGAAAGTGGTGATTCGAGAAGATAATAGATCAACAATTGAGTTGGCCAAGAACCTAGTTAACCACGAAAGAAACAAGCATATAGATGTCCAGTTTCATTTTATCCAGGAAAAGGTGATCGACGGAAGCGTGGAACTCAAACATGTAGGAAGCAAAGAGCATATAACTGATATGTTCACGAAACCACTACCTACAGTAGTGTTTCATGAATATAGAAAGATGATCGAGATGAAAGAAAGAAAAATTTAAATTTATGGAGGAGTTTTGTAGGAAAAACTTAATTTTAGGAGTTATCAAATAATTATTAAGAGTGGTAGTTTTTATTGCATTGGGAGAGGAAAACTCAGGAAGTTACTCTGTTATGTTTTACAATCATTATTGCGTATTATTTGTTACAATTGGGAGAATTATAGTCCTATAACTTGTAAGGCTTATGAGAAATGAAAACACACCAGAAGCATATTCAGAAATATCTAAGTGAGTGCCATTTTCTAACACCAAGGTATTTTGCAATAAATAGTGCCTACTTTTATATTATAGGTTATGCATAAAACTTTAGGATTTATGAAACACTATAATTGGGTTTTAGGCTGGTTGGTTGTAGGTGGTGCTCATGTATGAAATTGATGTTTTTTTTATTTACCATACTGTGTTGGGCCTGGTCTATGATAGGTTTTCGTTGGTCTAGGACATATACATGCTAACTGGTATATGCTATGTTATGGCCAAGTTGTCTAGCCCGTATTTTTATCAATGGGTTAACCTTACGTTGTGGTATGGGTTGTTGATGCAATGCCATATTGAGCCATGCTGAGACTTTTGGATGGAGTTTGGGAGGTGGTTTTGGGTGTAAAATGCTTAGTTCTTGGTCTAGATGTTATGCTTTTGTAGGATGTAAATTATATAGCAAGTGCACTAGTTAGATTGTAACACAAGGTTGTATCCACAAGGATTTGGTTTGATAAAACAATAATCTATAATTTATTCAAGTCTGTGATAGAACAATGATAAAGGTTTGAAAATTTTTAAAGTAAGTTTAATAAAGATAAAGATAAGATATGTTGATTTAGATGTTGGGATTGAATTTGACTTCTTCAACTCAATTGCACTACCCTTGATTCTCTACAAGTTATATTTCCTTACTTTAGTGTTCCTGGAAGTTCTCTTTAATGTAATTCTAACCCTATGTTTGCAGTATTAGAACCTAAGGTTATCAAACCAGTGTGATGTCTCACCCCTTGGTTGAATAACTCCTTGCATTAATGAACAAGACTCTTTAAACAACCTAAAGTCGTAGATCCATGTCTGGTATATACCAAACATTAGAAAATTTGATTGGATCTAGGTTCTAAACCATTTTTTTTTACATTTAGGCTAATGAAGTGTGATGATTAGTCAAGTCATCAAAGTAATAAAAGCAAATCAAATAACCAAGACGTAAAGCAAGAACATAATATGTTGAATCAAGTGTAGTACAAAGAGTTAGAGAAGTTACATCCAATCCCAACTAGGAAGAAGTCAACTACTCATAAAGTTATTTATAATAAGCAAAAGGATTTCATTTCCTTCATCCCATCATTCTCTCTAGGGATATTACAATAAGTGCCTAAAAACCTAGAACTGAACTATTAAATTAGTTCTTATTTTCGGTATACAAATAACAAAGTCATGCTCTATTTTACAGAAAAATAATGCATTGCCTCAACTCCAAAAGTATTGGTTAGCCATGAGGTTTTTGTCCTATGTGGGTTTTCTTCCATGCTTGAGCTTCTAACTTGGTGATTAATGTAAAATATCATTTAAATAATTTAAAACATTATTAAGAAAATATCAAAGAATTAATAAAATAGAATAGTTAATAAAAAGAAGGTATATAAAAAGTGTTCTTACAATTATCCAAAACATAACTATCATTCAAGTTTTTATATACACAAATTTAATCTAAAATTATCTACACAACCACAAAAAGGTTCCTTCAAAGATTACCAAAAGGAACTAACTACCGTAAAACAGAGTTGAGTGCTAAAGCTCTCGGCTTTCTGGCGCTTGGACACCGCTGCCTACCTTTGTCAACCATACAAGAGATTTAGAAACGTAAAATTTTCATGTGGATGCACACAAGACCTATCCAAATGATCCAATTTGTATCTTTAACACTATAATTGATTTGAAAACATGTTTGACCTTCTTATTTGATACAAATTTGCTCATGTGGTTAGTGACTTCGTACTTTAGATCAACCTAACTACCCAAAAACACATACATCATATTTGACCTACTACCAACCAGATTTTAGTGAACTAAATAGCTAAATAAGTTTTAAATGGCCCAAAAATAGACCCTAGGCATCAGATCTACCCATCCAACCATTCCTTTGAAATATTTCCTATCAAAATCCCCCTCTTTGACTAAAAACTTACCACTATTCTAACCTATTGTTCACCCTAAACTTTAACAACTAATAATTCCACCAAAACAACAACCTATCCTTAATAGATCATAAAAAATCAAACACCATTCAACAAACATCTCATCTATAACTACTTAATTTCAAATCCATATATCATTCAATAACAAACCAGTGCATATTATCAATAATTCATCTAACCAAACCACAATTTCATAGCATATCAAACATATAACACAAGTTTATACTTATTACCACAAATTAAAGAAATTGTTAGTTTTTCTTACTTGGTAGAAAACTCAAATAGCTCTAAAACTTAAACAACCTCTATCTTAACTCAGATAACTCTAGTTGTACCTACAGACCATAAAATTATTATCAGAGTAAGCCCTTAGAACCACTGATGTCTGTGTTTTTATATTCTTTTTATAGTTAGTTTTGCTAATAAAAGAAACAAAAATTTAACATAAAACATTGTGTATGTTTTGTATATATGATTACAATGTCAAAATGTGTAGTGTTGTAATTAAACTTAGATCTATCTTGTAAATTGATCAATTTGACTCTATAATTTGATGTATTAAATGAATTGGTTCATTAAACTGAGTATAAATTATTTTAACCTATAAATAAATAAAAGAAACTTAAGATTGATTTCAGAACCATTAAATTTCAATCGGTCAAAATTATATGATTTTATAAGTTGAATTAAAAATACTTAATTTCCTTAGAAAAGAATCACTAATAAAATTAGGTTTAATTCATACACGTCCTTGTAAATAAGTTGCCCTCTCCGCTAACCTTATCTTTTGTTCATGTCTTTGTTTACCATTAAGGTTATGTTTTTGTATATAAGCTGCCCCTCCGCTAACCTTATTTTTGGTTCATGCCTTTGTTTGTACTTTACCATTCTGAAATAAGGTTATGTTTTTAGATAGAAAGAACGAAACTCTATTCTAATCTTCTATTGATACATTTTTAATTAGAAGAATTTATTTCTGAAAAATAATATTTTGACATTTCTTTAAATAAACTACACTTATTTTAGCATCCATTTTGATACTATAATAATATATATTAAAATTTTAAACAAATATATAAAATAAATATAATTAAAATATTATTATTTTGAATTATCAAATAGATGTTCCTAGTTAATGTCAAAATACTACCATATTTTGTTTTTATATTTGTTTTTGAGATCCATTCTTTCAGTCAAATTTCATGAATACGAAAACGGATCAAAATGAAACGGGAGTTGGGTGGGCCGTGCCGAAGGGCTGAACTGGGTAAGATTTTTTTGGGCTGATTGGGCTTTATAACAGGAATTCGAAGCTTTCATGCACCTTCAAAATTTCATCCTACACTTTCAAATGTTTTCAAAATTCCTATTACATTCCTAATTAAAATGTTATTAATTTTTAAATAATTGAAAAGAATCTTTAACCATTTGATCAAATTCTTAACAACTTTCTCTTTCTTCCACCCTCATTTCTCATTCTCTAATTTCTCTTCCTCTTTCAATCACACCTTCTCATTTAAATTTTATGTATATTATTAATAAAATTTTAATATTTCATATATTTATATTTATTTTAATTAATTAATTATATTTTGATTAAATTTTTTTATTTTTAATTATTTAATTTTTTATTTGTTTTATAGTTTTTTAATTTTTTATAATTTTAAGATATTTAATTATTTTTTAATGAAGGTTTAATAGTACTAATGGTCCCTATTTTCGTCAGATTTGTTCGAAATAGTTCTAGTTTTTTTTCTGTTTAATGTTATCCTAAAGAATATAATTTATGTCAAATTTAGTCCATTTTGCAGACAGCGTTTAAATCGTTAACGACACAGTGTCAAAGTCAGCAATAAGTAAAGGATGTAAGCTATTTTATCTGATGTGGCTGCCTCTCGTCATCTTCATCCTGGCTCATTATCTTCCATGTTTTAGAATTTGGGAACCTAACCTCTTTCACCTTCGCCTTCTTCAAAATTCCCCTCCTTTTCCTTCACGCTCTCTAGACCTACATCCACCCTGATTCCCAACCCCAATCTAATGGTTTCATAGTCGCCATCCGTCACCCGACCTCGATGGCTACCAGCCCCCCTCTACTCCAAAATCTCCGCCGAACTCAAGAAGAGGAATAAGTCCAATCACCCCCGAATAATGGGTTCTTCGCCAACAGGGTTTTCGCTCTCATTCTTTTATCCATTTTGAGTCTTTACATGTTGGGCACGCTGCTCATTAAGGTCACACTTGAGAGATCCACATCTAGGAGGTCCGACAAGCAATTGAGCATTTTTTTTGGGTTTTTGGGGCTTTACTCATGCGATCCTTTATGCAAATCAAGTGTTAGTTATATTTGTATCTTTGTTGTGGATAACCCCCTTGGCTGAGATTTTTGTGAATAGTGGAGATGGTGCGACAAAGAGTGGATTTGGTAATGTAGAGAAATTGGTGGGGAAAATGGAGTTCTTGCCTTCTGAATTTGGAAGCTTTAGGAAGTGATGCTTGTTGGGGTCTAGTTTGTTGCAGATTGTGGCTTTGAGGCCTAACTTGCAGATTATTGCAAATGGGGATTATCCCTACCCCCATTGAACCAACACCATGTGAGGAATGACAACTTCGGTGGCCCAAGCTATTGCAACAACAACAAGAAGAAGATTGGGAAGTACACATGACTCATCATCCACCAAGATTGGGAAGAAGATTGCTTAACCTCGAACCTCAATATAGCTTTCATAGAAGAAAAGTAAAAGACCTTAATTTCAGAATCCACCCTCATCAAAAATTGGGTTTCATTAAGTAAATGACATTTCTTTCAGAATCCACCTCAGTGTGCCGGAAGGAATCCACGTAGGCAGTTAAATGCCATCTCATTTAGGTTTTGCACAGTTGGACAGTATGCCGTTAACAATTTAAACGTCATCTGTAAAAGGTACTAAATTGAACACAAATTACATTCTTTAGGACAACCTGACGAAAATAGGGACATCAATGCTATTAAGTCTTTAATGAAATATTAAGATTTTATAATTACATAAATATTTGAATTAATTAAATTTATTTTAAATTAAATATTTTTGTTGTAATTATTTAATATTTATTTGTATTGATGAATTAATTAATTTTAGTAATTTGTTTTTGTTTTGAATTATTTAATGTTTTATTTGTTTTTATAGTTTTTTAAATTTTAATAATTTTAAGATATTTTATTATTTTTTTAATGAAATTTGGATTTTATAATTATATAAATATTTTAATTAATTAAATTTATTTTGAATTAAAATTATTTAACATTTCTTTTAGTAATATTTATAAGCACTATAATAATACTTTGCAAAAAAGAATTAGATTAAAATAATGAATTAAAGTAAAGCAGAGGAAACATGCAGCGGATCTCAAGCAGAGAAATGTATCATATATCAAGCTATATCCGATATGTGGTCTTTTTGACTTTGATTTTTTATTAATCGAATGTTGAAATTTAATTTCCTTTTCATTTGGATATCGAAATTTGATAAAGTATAAATTGGATTTCGAGATAAAGGATAAATCGGATTTTGATATCTGATCGGAGTTCGGTATCCGATTAAGTTTTTATTTGATTTCGAAATCGATAAAAATATTGTAATGGATTGATGTACGTGAGAAGCTTAAAATATTACTCCTAGACTCTAATGGCAAACACCAATACAACAACATCTCACCACACTTCTCAATGAACAATCTTTCCCAAGGACTAACAAAAAAGAGAAAATGAAAGGGGTGCAAAGAGATAATAGAGAAATGAAAGAGACCGCAGAAGAAGGAAATATATAAACTTTGGCTCATGGTCAACCACTTAATTCAATAAAAATAATTTATTTCTTACCAACCTCATTAATGATGAGGATAATTATGGAAATTAGACTTGCAAACCCTTGGAGGTGTAAGATAAAACGCCCAAGGAATTAAACTAGTGATTTATTGAAAATTTTATACTAAAAAAAATTTCAGTTTTAAAACAATAATTCATATATTTATGTTAATGAAAATTTTTGGTCAATATCATTTGTGGAGCACACAGTTTAATCTCATGTTCTAGACAAAAAAATAATCAATCCACAATAATTTGTAATAAAATTAAATTAATCAGGTATGGAACTTATCCCAAGTTGTTAGAGAAATAACCCATATAACAAATTGAGTTTCATCTCAATCAATCATATAATCTTAGTTCAAATAATGTCAACCATTAATTCTAAAATTAAATTCATTTAGCATAAAAAAAAGGTATCAAATTGAACTTGAGGTTTTCCTTAGTCATCATATATAAAATTTGTTGATTTAACTTCAAACATCTTGGTACCCATGGTAGGGTAGAAAAAAAGTGTATTTACTCATATCTAGAAGACCTTCAAATAAACTTTAAAGTGTATTCTACAATTTCTTTTTGCTTTCTACACTCCTTAGTTGCTACCTACACCTCTATCATTTAACTTTTACTATGGTGCTGCAGCTTGCAATTAAGGGACTGCAAAAGAAAAAATACTTCACATTTGTTTTTCTGTACGAATGAAAGTTAAGATAAGTGCATGAATATTTGGTTTAGACAAGAGGTTTTAAAAATTTATTACATGGAATGCACCCAATGAATGTTAAAATGTATTTTTGTTTTCTAAGAAAAATTGTTCTTTTCTCTTCAACCATGAATTTGTGTTTTTCGATTTTTCTTTGAAATCATGCACGAGTTTGTGATTCTATGGAATCCTTCTTTTAAAACATTTTCCATTAATAATAACAACAGTTAAATTTCCATTTAAGAAAATATTCTAATTTACAAAAATTAACTTCAAAAGTACGTAATATATATATATATATATATATATATATATATATATATATATATATCATTTTATATTATCATTTTTTTCATGTTCATTAGCATATATTACAGGATCAAAGATCTAACTCTATCTAATTAAATTATATTGGATTGGATTTTATTCATCATTGAACTAAATCCGATCAAATTAACTTGTTTTTATGAGCTGTAATGAATTTAATATGAATGGCCAAAGACCCACTTATGAATTCATTTGCTTATTTATTTAAAGTCTCAAATTAAATTTTGTAAAAGATTGTGTTATTTTTTTAATTAGGTCAAAGTGTCCGCATGTATGGACGAATATGAGTGGATGTGTAGGTGTGTGTGGGTGCGTCTGAGTGTGCATGCAGGTGCATGCGTGGGAACATATGCGAGTGTGTGAATGCGTGTCTATGTTATATATTGGGTTCTTTCTATTATTAGGATATCTGTGTTGATATTTTCTATTTATTTATGAAAGTTAGAAGAGAAGTTGAGGTGTACTCAAGTGGAAATTTTTATTCGATTAATTAAGTCTTGTTGTTAATTTAATTTTTGTAAGGAATTTAGTCAAGTGGGTAATACATGTAGTATTGCCAATGTATGATAGGAAACTATTTGATGATTGAAAAATCAAGATGCTGGCTATATGATAGGTTTTCAAGATGTATAAGATATAATCATGGTTGGGCTTGATGATTCTAGATAGAAGGCTACTGATGAGGACAAGAAGAACTTCAAGAATCACTACAAACTTGTCAATAAAGTTAGGTTTCTTCTCTATCAATGTTTGAGTTTTAAGATTTTTAACAAGATTTCAAAAACACCAACTGCTAAGAAGGATAAGATATTCTAATCAAGACTTACGATATGTGACAAGAATAAGATAAAGTTGCAAACCTTAATAAGAAAACTATTTGAGTTTCTCATCATGGAGGAGAATGTGATCATAGCTGATTCTTTTGATAAGATTCGAGAGTCTATTGATGCTATGAGAGTTTGTAAAGGTAGTATCACAGATTAACATGTTGTAGACAAGATCTTGAGTACTCTACATTCAACATTTGATCATGTGGTAGTTGCTATTGAAGAAATGAAGGATCTGGATACTTTGGAGATTGAATAACTGTAGATGTTGAAGCTTATAGAATAAATGAGAGGAAACATAACCAAGAACAATCGCTTCAAGCTAGAGCAATTATAAAGGAAAGAATAAAGAGCAAAAGAAAGACAAGAAGTCTGCTGCTTGAAACAAAAATCGCAAAAACACATGGAGAGCAGTCAGAAGAGGAATCCTAACTCCAATGGAGATAAGCAGTGGAAGTTTGACAAGAAGAAGGTTAGGTATTATAATTGTCAGAAGTTGGGACACTTTGCCCGAGAGTGCTAGGAAGGAGATAGACCTAAGAACAAGCCAAAAACTCAAGCACACCTTGCACATGATGATACATCAGACTCTAAAGCACTGATGCTTATGGCACATACCATTTGAGAATCTGTTGATGGTGCATCATGGTACCTGCATTCCGGTTGTTCAACTCATATGTAGGAAGGAAGGATTGGTTTATGAAAATCAATGAAGTGTCACATGGGAAGATCAGATTTGCGGATGATTGCAGATCAGATTTGCGGATGATTGCAGATTAGACTTGAAGGGTTGTGTTGAGAGCTCACGATGGCAGAGAAATCATTATTGAAGATGTGTTGTATGTGCTGGTGATGGAAGAAGGATCTAGCTGATTCTGGTGGAAGATGGAATCAATGGAACTTCTTCTAGGAACTTCTGGATTCTGATTTGGAAAGGAGGATAAGCATCATTTTGTTGTAGCGGAAGAAGATGAATTATGATGATGACCGGAGAAAGCATAAACTCTGGAACCCACTCTTCCAACGGTGCTCGGTGGCTGGATTGAAGGAGAATGGATGATTCAGTGATGAAGATAAGGTTGAAGCAGAGGAAGATTGAATTTGATAAGTGTGAAAAAGAGTTGTTTTTACACTTATAAATGATCTCAATCTTCTAATTATTCATGTTATTACTCAGTGAAATGTTGTAATAGGAAGTAGATTGTTTGTAAATTATTGTACAGGAAATGATGTATAATTGGGAGTCTGTCAGCTAATTCTCGCATAGCGCAAGCCAAAGCTCGCACTGCCAGGAAATGGAAATTCGCATAGCGCACCATTACTTGTGTACTGTGCGAATAACATCAGTTGAGAGGCAGCGGCTACACGAAATTCGCATAGCGCACACACACTTGTGCGCTGTGCGAATTAAGGAAGTTTTTGGTTTTAAAAAGACGTGACAGAAAGGCAAAAACCATCTTCTGACACACGAAAATAGCCAAAGAAAGACTGGAGAATTCAGGAGACGATCAGGAGACCTGTCAAGACATCAAGACTTCACTTTATGCAAGGAATTGCTGTAAAGAGTACGTTTGAGATGTCTAGGATAGGCTAAATTTTCTGTTCATTGGAATTGGTTGTATGACGAATTATTAATGTAAATTTCCTGTGCAATATATGTTTCTGTTCTTGTTCTTTTCTTGACTTAATCTTGATTATACGAAAGTATTGATCTTCTTAAAGGTTCTGTTGTACTGGGAAGTATTTTTAGAACCAGAAACGTAAGAAAAGAAACTTAAAGTAACTACGCTAGGAATGGCTTCTGTGCTTTTGGTCATTCTCAACATCTGATTTTAATGCAAATTATCTGATGAATTAATTAAGGAATTAATAATTCAATAGATAATTTTAGAACTTGTTTTAAGGAATTAAACCAAGATACTCTCATGTGAATGCTTGAACAGAGAATATATGTTGTCTAGGATTTTACTGTAATATTAGTCAAAGACCAATTCCAGTGATCTTTTATTGCATTTTTCAAATCTTATTTTTGTTTACGTTGTTAATTTAATGTTAAAATCCAAATTGAAATCACAAATATCATCAGTAATTGATCTTGATAAATAATTTTAATTGATTAACGTAACTCAAATTCCCTTGGGAGAACGATACATTTTTACTTATCACTGTATTACTTGGAACGATTTGGTATACTTGCCAATAAGTTATCAAGTTTTTGGCGCCGTTGCCGGGGAATTTGATTGTTATTGTTAACTCAGTCATTTATTGTTTATCAATTTCAATTCTGTTCCATTATCTGTAAATCCATTGTTTTAATTTTTGTCTCTCTGTATATATACGTTGTGTTGTATTTCTGTTGTTATTTCTTTGGGTTGAGATCTTAAGATTTTTGTTCTCTGAATGAGTAGGAGAACAAAATCTGAAAATTTATTGTTTGATTCTGAGATTGAGAGAACAGCCCGTAGGAATAACAGTAGACGTAGGAGAGAAAATAGAAAAAAAGAAGCTAAAGAAGCTAGCTTATCTGATATCTTCAATACTTTTTCTTCATTTGATCAAAAGGATAAGGATATGGAGGGAAATAATAGGGAGGACCAGGGTAGGCGTACGTTGGAAGATTATGCTTCTGTGTCTATACCTTCATCTTTCAACAGTATAGCCCGACCTGTGGTGAATGCTGCTCATATGGAAATGAAACCTGCACTGATTCACCTTGTTCAAAGTAATCAGTTTACAGGAATGTCACACGAAAATCCCTATGATCATCTGACAACTTTTAATGAGATTTGTAACACTGTAAAAATTTTACATGTGCCAGATGAAGCAATTAGATTGAGTCTCTTTCCCTTCTCTTTGGCTGGAAATGCAAAGCTTTGGCTTAATTCTTTTCCTAAAGGGAGTCTGACTGCTTGGGATGACGTAGTGGCAAAATTTTTGACTAAATATTTTCCCCAATCCAAGATCAATAAAGGCAAACAAGAAATATCCTCTTTTCAACAAGAGCATGAAGAGTCGTTGAGTCAAACATGGGAGAGGTTCAAGGGGTTGCTGAGAAAAACTCCAATTCATGGATTTGACATTCCCACTCAATTAAACCTTTTCTTAGGAGGTTTAAAATCTCACACAAAGCTTATGCTAGATGCCTCTGCTGGAGGTAACATTAGGTGGAAGACACCTGATGAAGCACAAGAAATAATTGAAAATATGGCATCTAGTGATAATGATGTCCAAAGTGAGAGAGTGCAAACGCAAAAGAAAGGAATGTTTGAATTGCAATCCCAAGATGCCTTGTTAGCCCAAAATAAAATCATGACTCAACAGCTTGAGTCTTTGATGAAAAAGTTGTCACAACTACCAAAGGAACTTCAAACTATATCACAGGCACAACATCATCAAACTGTGCAAGGTTGTGAACTGTGTGGTGGAGAGCACCAAAATGGACAGTGTGCTATTCAGTCCAATGCTAAGGAAGAGGTTCATTATATGGGAAATCACGGTCGTTCAGGAAATTATGGAAATTATAATCAAGGCTGGAAACCTCATCCTAGCATGGGTCAGGCTAGTTCTAGTAGACCACCACAACAACAGTTTCAACAACAACCTACTCTTTCTGATAGGACATCCAAACTGGAAGAAACACTTCATCAATTCATGCAAGTATCCATCTCCAACCATAAAAGCACTGAAGCTTCTATGAGAAACTTGGAGACACAAGTGAGTCAACTTGCAAAGAAGATGGATGAGACATCTGAAAAGAAATTTGTGGCTAAGAATGAAGTTCACCAGGGAGGAATGTAATGTCATAATAACCAGAAGTGAAAAAGAAGTGGGGTTTGATTCCAAGGAGAAGCCGACAAATAAAGAGATTCAAGCACACAAAGAGGATGATCAAAAGATGGTGATTGAAGAAGAAGAAAGTAGAAACAGGAAGGAAGATGGAAGACAAAAAGAGAAAGTGTTGGTGAAGCAACTTCCTTATCCTAAAAATACTTCACAGAAGGATAAGGAAAGACAAATGGATCGGTTCAAGAGGATATTTAATCAACTTGAGATTACTTTGCCATTGACTGAAGCACTGCAACAAATTCCTGCTTATGCAAAATATGTGAAACAATTCCTCAGTAAAAAGAAGAAATATTTAAATGAGGAAACAATTGAAGTGCATGGAAATTGCAGTGCAATAATGCAGAAATCTCTACCTCCAAAAGTCAAAGATCCAGGGAGTTTCACTATCCCCTGCACCATTGGAAATCATGATATAGGGAAGGCTCTTGTTGACTTAGGGGCTAGCATCAATTTGATGCCCCTATCTATGCTCAAAAAGATTGGTGACCTTGAAGTCAAGTCAACCAGAATGATCTTGCAAATGGCAGATAGGTCCATTAAGCATCCTTATGGTGTAGTGGAAGATGTGGTGATTAAAGTTGATAAATTAAAATTCCCTGTTGATTTTGTAGTAATGGAAATGGAGGAAGGTGTAGATATACCTCTCATTCTTGGAAGACCTTTCATGAAGACAGCTAAGGTTGTCATTCATGTTGATGATGGAACTGTGAAATTAAAAGACCAAGATGAAGAGGTGATATTTAATGTCTTTGAAGATGTGAAGCAAAATCAAGAGGAAAAGACTAGTTCCAAAGTAAAAGATGAAGTTTTAGCAATTACTAGTCTTCCAAGGCAAGTTGCCAAGTTGGCCAAGAAGAATCTTTCTTGTTTCAATCCAAAAATGAAGGAAAGAGATGAGGATAAGGAGAAGCAAAGAGTTCACCAACAAATTGAAGTGAAAAGTGATGAACTCAAACCTGGAATACCTGTGAATCTTAAGAACAGGTTATGGGTCATCAAGGACATAAAGGCAAATGGAGTACTCGAAATTGAGGCTCCATATTCAAGAAGAATTAAGTTGGTGACAAGAAAATTACTCAGAAAATGTTGGTGTCATGAAAGGAAAAAGCACACTAACATCAAGAATCCAACTTAACCATGAATTGTCTGGGTCAAGCTACTGACGTTAAAGAAGCGCTTGCTAGGAGGCACCCTAGCACATGTTTGTATATATGTGTTTGTTGATCGTGTTTCTGTAATTGTTGAGATTGATTGTGGAGAGGAAGTGTTAATGAAGCTTAAGGATTAATTTCTGACGTTTTAGTCGCACATCGCACAGCTGAGGTGCGCTATGCGACTAGATGATTTTATGAAGCAGTGATTTATTCGCACAGCGAATTGCATGCGCTAGGCGAGAGAGACAAAGAAATTGTTCAGAGATTGTGGTTCGCACAGCGCATCACATGCGCTTTGCGACTTAAAAAGTAATTTTCTCTCTTTAAAAGAATTCGAATAGCACATTGGATAAGCAAGGCGAATAAAAATCAGTGGAGCAAATTGGGAGAAATTGAGCAATTAATTCGCATAACGCAAATTTTTCGCTTTGCTATTCAAAGTTTGAGGGAGATCTCTGTCAAAATATTCGCAAGGCGAAATTTTGTGTAGAGCGAATTAATTCTAAAGTGTTTTTTTATTTTAATTCGCACAGCGCACAGCTGAAGTGCACTATGCGAATTGTCTTGTGCATTAAAATTAAAATTATTCGCACAACACACAGCTGCGGTGCGCTCTACGAATAAATAAAAAAAAAGAAATTTAGTCGCACAGCGCACAGTTGCGGTGCGCTATGCGACTGAACACCAAAATTCAAAAAAAAAATAATAAATTATTCAAAAGTGCAGAAAACGAGAGAGATTCGCACAGCGCACAGTATGTGGTACGCTGAGCGAATTTTGTTCTAAAAAAAAAAAAATTCGCATAGCGCACAGTATGTGGTGCGTTGACGAATTTTGTCCAAAAAAAAAAACAAAAAAATTTCAGTGGTAATTCGCATAGCACACAGTATGTGGTGCACTAAGTGAATGTTTTTCTAAAAAAATGGTTTATTCGATTAGTGCACAGTTGAAGTGCGTTATGCGAATCTTCTGCAAATGACGTCTCTTTTGAGTTTGCAGCACTCCTTTTATGGCCTGAGGGCAGGCCTGAGTCCAGGTGGGGGAGTGCCTATCCAGGAGCACCAGAGCCAGAGTTAGATGACTAGGAGGAGATGATGGCAGGCGATGGTGATGAGGAGGAAGAGGAGTCAGATCCCAGATGGAGACAGCATAGTTATCATTCACAGGAGAGCCAGTGGAGATCGATATCTGATGGGTCGTGGTAGAGCGACTCCTGTTGTTTATGTTGATTGTCATTTTGTATTTGAGTTCAGTTGTTCATATGTGGAACCTTGTTTAGTTGATTTATGTTTATGGTTGTAAAGACAATTGTGTTTTGATTTAATGATTTGGCATTGTCTGATTAAGTTATGTGATTCTTGAGGATGATGGCATGTATGTTTGTGGTGGCTGTGCTTAACAAATTTTTATCTGTGTGTATGAATATGACCAGATCTGTGAGTGTTGAGAGCATATGATGATCGAGAGATATTGAGTTGTCTAGAGATGGAATTGGCTTTTGCAGGATTTTGATTCTACGTATATACACACAATTTTTGGTTAAGGAGGAAAAAGGCCCTGTTCATTATTGATTATATAGCTACTTGACCAGATAGCCAACCTTTAGACACTGTGAGTCATTTGTGAACCTTTTGAGCCTTGAAAATTTTTTTCATTCCACCTTGAACCTATTAGATGATATCCTACCCTACACCCTAGAAGAGAACATGTATTATGTTTTAAAAGAGGTTAAGGTTGAATTCAAGTTTGTGGAAAGAAAAGATCAATAAAAAAAAATGATACAAAAAAAAAGAAGCTCAAAATGAAAGAAAAGGTTGAGTTGTGAAAGAAAATGGTATGTGATGAATGATATATTTTGGGATTTGAGTACTGGATTTGGAATTAAAATTGTTCTCTTCTTAATAGGTGTCTTTGAATCCAAGAAAAACCATTATTATTTTTCTAGCCAAGCCAAGATTTAACCTGAAAAGACCTTTGGACTTAACCAATAGTGTGTGAAGGTGTGAGTCAAATGAAATGCAAAAGCTAATGAAGTTCTAGATCAATTCTATTGTCATGTGAGGACAAACACTTGAGTGCAAGTAATGATAAATGTTGATCTGGGTTTTCATATTCTATGCACAGGTGATTTTGTAAGTGATGCTTCATGTCATACTTGTTGAAATCTTTCGGAAATGCATGTGATTTATCTCTGATGTGCCAAGTCATTCTATCAAAATGTCAAATGTCTTTTGTGTTGTGTTGTTCAGTTTCTTTCTGTGATTTCCTGAGGGCATGAAATAGTTCAAGTTTGGGGGAGTTGAAAAGTGTGAAAAAGAGTTGTTTTTACACTTATAAATGATCTCAATCTTCTAATTATTCATGTTATTACTCAGTGAAATGTTGTAATAGGAAGTAGATTGTTTGTAAATTATTGTACAGGAAATGATGTATAATTGGGAGTCTGTCAGCTAATTCTCGCATAGCGCAAGCCAAAGCTCGCACTGCTAGGAAATGGAAATTCGCATAGCGCACCATTACTTGTGCACTGTGCGAATAACATCAGTTGAGAGGCAGCGGCTACACGAAATTCGCATAGCGCACACACACTTGTGCGCTGTGCGAATTAAGGAAGTTTTTGGTTTTAAAAAGACGTGACAGAAAGGCAAAAACCATCTTCTGACACACGAAAATAGCCAAAGAAAGACTGGAGAATTCAGGAGACGATCAGGAGACCTGTCAAGACATCAAGACTTCACTTTATGCAAGGAATTGCTGTAAAGAGTACGTTTGAGATGTCTAGGATAGGCTAAATTTTCTGTTCATTGGAATTGGTTGTATGACGAATTATTAATGTAAATTTCCTGTGCAATATATTTTTCTGTTCTTGTTCTTTTCTTGACTTAATCTTGATTATACGGAAGTATTGATCTTCTTAAAGGTTATATTGTACTGAGAAGTATTTTTAGAACCAGAAACGTAAGAAAAGAAACTTAAAGTAACTACGCTAGGAATGGCTTCTGTGCTTTTGGTCATTCTCAACATCTGATTTTAATGCAAAATTATCTGATGAATTAATTAAGGAATTAATAATTCAATAGATAATTTTAGAACTTGTTTTAAGGAATTAAACCAAGATACTCTCATGTGAATGCTTGAACAGAGAATATATGTTGTCCAGGATTTTACTGTAATATTAGTCAAAGACCAATTCTAGTGATCTTTTATCGCATATTTCAAATCTTATTTTTGTTTACGTTGTTAATTTAATGTTAAAATCCAAATTGAAATCACAAATATCATCAGTAATTGATCTTGATAAATAATTTTAATTGATTAACGTAACTCAAATTCCCTTGGGAGAACGATACATTTTTACTTATCACTGTATTACTTGGAACGATTTGATATACTTGCCAATAAGTTATCAGAATTGAACAGTGGTTCGGTAATGAGAAATAAATGAAGTGGTGATGGAGAAAATAGAATGAAGGCAGAGGTTTAGGTGCTGAAATATGATGCGGATGGTGTAGAGGAATGCTAGGAATGAAAGCCTAGCTAGAGAGAGAGGCTAAAGGAAACTCTCAAGCTCTCTCTCGGTGACCTTCAATAAGAAGAAAGTTCTAGACATCATCAACAGAAAAAAATTCTTCATTCAAATCAAAGGTGTCGGTTACAAGCAATGGGGCAAGGTATTTAAAGGAGAAACAAAGCTCCTGGTTCACGCCTATACTTAGCTATGTTAGCAATGATGCAAGGGCCAGCTGTGTGATGAGTCAATATTTTCTTGACTTCACTTAGTTTATTGTACCAGATTTAATTCAAGAACTGTGCTTAATTGTCCAGTATTTTCTCATTTTTGCTAATTGTGCTTAATTTGACCAGAAATTCTTATTTTAATTAATTTGAATTATCTGAGACTAATTATTTACATTATTAATTGTAGGAAATTGTTGGATAATAATTTGGGACATTTGGAGGGTTGTCACATAATTCAAAACTCTCCACAAAAGAAGTGTGAAGAAGAAAAAGGAGAGTGACATCCAGAAAAGCATTTGGCATTCAAAAAGGAGCTTCAAAAAGCAATATGTTACAGCCCATACTTGGAAGGTCCAACCGTTGCCTAGGAAGGGAGGTGCACACGCAAGAAATGGGCTGGAGCTTTCACGCGAACAACAGCTTGGCACAAGGGGCCCACGGACAAATTAATCTAGAGCAGCAAGCAACGTGAAGGAGGTGCGCACAGAAGTAACAACAACCGCATCCAGCAGCTTGGAGAAAGACGTCCAATTGGAGTGATGATGGGATTTAGGTGTGTACTCTGAGAGAATGGAGGTGCAGCGGTCCAGCAAGCAGAGAGGTGAGCTGTCCAGCAAGTAAAGAAGCAGCGTCCAGCAAGACACTAGGTATGTGGAAAGCCGCCACGCACATGAACAAAAAAATTCTTTTAGAGGCTGTTACAGGGAAGTGGTGTGGCCACGAAAGAAAGCACACTATCACGGCTGGAATGGAGGGTGACGATGCTTGATTTCCTTTTCTCATTCAAGCTGAATGGTGAAGAAGGTGCTGTCACAACAAGGGAGCACCACACACGCTGCTTGATCTGCACTTGGAAGGCTGCACAGTGACATGTTGGGGCAGCAACACGTTAGGGAGCAAGGGGCTGATTCAGTTGCGTCCTGGAAGAAGTGACAACAGCGCATGAGATTGAGAAGGAAGTGGTGGCACGGTGATGGATTTCTTTACTTTGTTGGAGAGTAGAAGCGGCACACGCTGATGCTGGAGGGAGAAAAGCACTTTCATTTTGTTTTGAGAGGCATGTGGACATTCACTTTACGGAGGGGATTCAATTCCTTTTAAAAGAAGCTTGTTTTATTCATTCAGCAAAGTGCACACACGGTGACGCTGCAGTAGAAAGTTTTCGTTTTTTTTATGTTGGAACCGAG
Source organism: Vigna umbellata (assembly GCF_029865625.1). NCBI lineage: Eukaryota > Viridiplantae > Streptophyta > Magnoliopsida > Fabales > Fabaceae > Vigna > Vigna umbellata. The sequence continues at coordinate 53,003,480 of NC_142168.1, read as the reverse complement.
AATTTTGAAGAACACATGGTCTTGTTTTGTCTTCATGATTGAACCAGATTTTTATTTTTATATTCTATAAATTAGAAGTGCTATTTTGCTGTGAAGAAGTGTGATTAAGTGAAATGGTGTGCACGGGAATGTAAGCTGGAAGCACTGTTGGAATGAGAAAAGCTATGCCACTTTCATATTGTGATTAAATGCTTTGGAGATGTCTTTTCTTTGAGAAATGAAGAAGTAGATTAGGTTGGAGTAGATGTTGTCACGTCCAGCAAAAATTAAGCAAATTATCTTTCATGGAATGAAGCACACGTTACGGAGGAACACATCTTTTCTTCTCCTTTGGCTTGGGGCACTCATTCATTAAAGAAGAAATGCTACGGCCTCGGGATGGGAACCTGGAACAGAACATTTAATTTCTTTTAGGCAAAATGCATTTTACTTTACTGAAGCAAGCACACGACATTCTCGATTTTTGATTTGAAAAAAAAAGAAATGGTAGTAGCACGTTGGTAGAGAGGTGTCACGGTCTTGTTGGCTTTTAGGAAGCACAACACGCAGGGCTTCACACAGGGACTAGCTGCCACCTAAGTGAAATTCATTTTCTTTTTGGCTTGAAAAAAGGGTTGCACGGTGAAGAAGTGGATGCACTCGGAAGTGGTGTGTTGTCACGGTTTAATGGATTGACGATTTTAGTTTTCTTTAGTTTTTCAAGCATTTAATGTTAAATTTGTTTAAGCATTCACTTCAATTGTCCGCCATTCTCAGTTTGCATTTAATTGTTTAGCTCAATGTTGCACTTTTAATTTGGTTAAAGCACTTTTCATTTTAATGTTCTCTATTTTTCTTGGTTGTATGTTAGCTTAAGTGACCAACTATTTTAATCTTGTGTTCACATCCATGTTTATGTTCGTGTTTTAATTTAGTTCACTTTCATTCATAAAATCTTCACAAACCCCCCCACAAAGTGTTCGACCTATTACCTGAACCACATTTGGTCCTTGAGAGACGACCTAGGAGTCACTTCCTAGCACTATATTGCATTCTTTAATGCACATCAAATTTGATGGGCCGCGACAGCTGCATCACTATGCAAGTGGAAAGAAAACGTGAATGGCTACGTGGCCTATCAAACAAGAAGCTGGTGAAGAAACGTGAGTGGCAACTGGTGCATTTGTTGATGCTTGGCGCAAACCCTCATCTGTTGAGCACTAGGCTTTCTTCAACTTCAACCAAGCTACTGGTTGGAATGTGACTCATGTAGGCTTCCAAAGCAGCTTACTATGCATCCAAGTGAAGATTCCAACATTCCTCTAAGTGGAGATTTGGCTTGCTTCTTCATTCTTGATGTTTCCTTGCTTCTTGATTTATCAAGTTTCTTGGCTAGTTGATCCATGATCTCCTAGCTTTATTAGACCCTACAAAACACATATAAACATATTAAAGAGAATCCTACTAAGACTTAGAGAAAGAAAATTAAGAAAGAGAAAGAAAATTAAGAAAGAGTCTTTAACAGGCCTTCTTCACTTCCCTTTCTTAGCCTTAGCTTAAGTTAATACTCCTTTGAATGGACTGCCCTAAATGGGTTTCCATCATACCCTCCCTCTTGAAAAACGATTTGTCCTCATTTCGGGAAGATATAAAGAAGCACAATTTTGGTTTGTTACTTAAGTCAAGAGAGACCTAGAATTGAATACACCGAATTCCAGCAATGATCTACTACTGAAATGAACAAAAACAAAGCAAATGACTCAAGCAAGGAAATATGTAGTTCGGCCAACTGCAAGTGAGGCTCTACTGGAGTTTTCTCAGTGCAACCAAGCTTTGCCAAAGCAATTCATTGCTTATATATTATGCACATGGTACTGGCTCAATCAATCAGATGCATCTCAATGCCAAATTCTCGGTCAAGTGCAGAAATAACCAAAAACTAATTAGGCACTAAATTAGTGTTGTGAACCAATGCAAATCTATCAACAAACATTAACAGATTCAAAAAACATGAGATTCATTATCTCTACCACTAAAATCTGCCACCAAGCTCACTAATCAATGTCATAGCTTATATATGTTGAGCAGAACTTACTCAGTGCAGGCAACTCAAATGAATCACAAAACATAAGCAACAACTAGTTAAGCTCGAATTCAAATGACAATTAAAATAAACCACAAGACTAGAACATGACAGAATAAGATTCAGAAAATAAAAGACTCAAACAAATTGGATTCATCGAATAAAATGATATAAGACTCAAAGCACAGATTAGACTCAACACAATATTGAAACCTAAACGGATATGAAGAGATTGAATCAAAGCAAGACAGTGAAGGAAAAATGATGAACAATGCTGAAAACTGAACAAAAATAAACGCAAAATAGAAACGTGACTCAGAATCAAATGAACAAAATATGAAACGCGAAAATGAAAGAAGTTAAACGCATAGCGTTAAACCAGAACAGAAAGACAAACACAGATTACAACAAAGCAACATAGGACAACACATGAATAAAGACAAAACGAAAAGAAACAAGGAAAGCGATACTTATCTTTGAAGCGTGAACGCAACCTAGCTCTGATACCAAATGATGGACGAGGCTCCAAGGAGAGGTCGATTGAAGTTGCGCGAACACGAAACAGACCTCCTCGAAGCTTCTCCGACGAAGAAATACGCAACGGAATGTAGACGAAACTCTAGATTGAGAGCTGACTCGAAGGAAACCGAGAGAATCAAAATCGATTGCAGAAAACCCTAAAATCATGAACGAACCCTAGAAAAGAGGGAAAACTCAAATTGGACCGATTAAACGGTTCAAACGCAAGATTGATCGGTTCAAAAGCGTTTAAATGGTGCAAATGGATGTTTAATCGGTAGAAATCAAAGAACAAATGGTAAAAAGGGTTTCAATCGGCTAAATGGAGGAAAATGGTCTGAGAAGGAAGAAACCCTAATGTGTGGTTGGAGATTGAAAAAGAAGAACGAAGATGTGGTTCTGTGATGAAGAAGAAGGTGAATCAGTGAGAAAGATAACCTGATTTTAATTGTCGAGACGCGAGAAGAGGCTGGCGACGAGGAGACTCTCGAGTGGAAGAATGAGATGTGGTTCTACGAGATGGAGAAATGCTCTCACGAAAGAGAGAATATGGATGTGCGTGTCTGATGTGCGAGAAGAAAAGCCAATGATGTGGAATGAAGGAGCTGACGCGTGGCTGAAGAAGGAAATGGAGAGCGCTGACGCATGCGAGGTGGCAGCGAAGGAGAGGTAGCGTGGAGGAATGAGAACCACCGTGAAATTTGGAAAATGGAAGTGAGAGAGGTGCTTGGAAGGTGGCTGGAGGGACTCTTTGGACTCTCTAACCTGACTTTCAAGAGAGAATAGTTTCTATTTTAGAAAGGCTAATTATCATTAATCTCAAAAGTCCCAATACAAGAGAGGAGTTGGGTATTTATAGTAACCCATGCTCCTTACAAGCTAAAATACGTGCACAATAAAATGTGAAAACTACAAAAAGAGGACACTGAGAAAACACATCAGGCAGGATTCCATCAGCCGGGGTTGAAAATGAATTTGTTGAGTTTAGGATAGGTGTTGTAGAAAGGATTTAATATGACTATGGAGGATAATTGTGTTGTAAATAAAACTAAACTCTAACGTTTTTAACTATCAAATGACAATCTAGCATTCTCTGTATCTGGTATACATATATACCCCACTATGGTTAATGAGAATTAACACTCGTTATTCTCTCTCTCTGTTTTACACCCTATGCCCATCTCTCTGTTGCATTCTCACAAACACCTTCCAGTCCTAACAGTGGTATCAAGAACGACAGGTTCCGAAACCTGGTAAAGTTTTTTGACGCTCAAGAAGACGCTTCAAGAAGAAAGGAGTGTGGAAGTGATGGCTGAAATGATTCACAGTAACCTACCTGTATTTGACGCAAATGGTTCGATAACTGGTGCGTGAAGATGGATGCAATTCTTGGCTTCCAAGAAGTGGACGAGATAGTCAAGAAAGGCTTTAAAGAACCGCTAAAGGGAGACTCAAAAGAAGTGAATAGACAACACAAGAAGAACAAGAAGTTGGACTGCAAGGCTCGAATCTTGTTGCATCAGTGTGTGTTGGCTGCTACCTTCCAGAAAGTCTCGAAAGCTGTTACGACGAAGGAGGTTTGGGATATCCTACAAGAAGGATATGGTAATTCCGGCAAGGTGAAGAAGGTCTGTTTGCAATCCCTATAGAGAAAATATGAGATTTTAAGCATGTGGGAGTAGGAAACGGTGGTAGAGTACATCGGCATAATTCAGATCTTGGTGAATGCTATGAGAGCATGCGATAAGGTTGTGAAAGACAAAAAGATTGTCGAGAAAATTTTGAGAACACTAACGCCCCAGTATGACCACATTAATGTGGCTATGGAAGAAAGCAAAGATCTGGAAACGATGAGAGTGGAAGAACTACAGAACTCCCTCGAAGCGCATGAACAAAGGTTGATTGAGAGAAAGAATATAGAAAAAGATGTGGTGCAAGGCATAAATCAAGCGTTGCAAGCCAGAAATGATCAAAGCTTCAAGAGCCGAGGATCTGGAAGAGGCAGAGGATGGACACGCGGTGGCCAAACGGGTGGTAGAGGTACGAAACCCTATGAACAAATTGACGAAAACGATGCAAGTGAGCAAAATGAGGGAAACAGTAGAGGAGGAAGACAATTTTGAGGTAGAGGAAGAAAGGAAAAAAAGAAGTGTTCAATGCTACACTTTTAACAAGTTCGGGCACTACTCTGCAGAGTGCTAGCACAATGAAGCCTCGAAGAAGAACAAGAATGACGAGGCAGTGAACCTTTCTCAGGAGGCATGTGATTCGAAGTCTGATCTTGTTGTGCTGATGAGTACTCTAGAACGAGTAGAAGAGGAGTTGTGCAGAGAGATAGTGCGAGACAGGTGTGAATGTGTAACTGAACATGTGTTGCAGCCGAGAGCAGCAAGCCCTGCATATGCGTGTCACTATGGCACATACCACGTGGTGTTGCTGTCAAGTGAAGACAGACATTCAGTTGGTGAAGAAACTGAACGAGTGTCATCTTCAAATGTAGCAGAAGAAGAAAATGAACGACTGTCGTATTCAAGTGCAGCTTGTAAAGAAACCGAGTGGATGTTGTCTTCTAATGCAGTTGATGATGACACCGAACGGTCTTCAATTGCAGCAGTTGCTGAAGAAGTGTTACCTTCAGATCGAACGGTTGCTGTAGAAGAGATGTTGCAATTAGACCGAGCGGTTACTGAAGAAGAGGTGTTGCCTTCAAACCGAACGGGTGTTGAAGAAGTGGTGTTGTTCTCAAACCGAACAAGTGGTAATGAAACGACTGGTGTCTTCAAACCGAATAAGAGTCGATGGAGAAACCGAACAGTTGTTTAACCGAACGGTTATTAATAAAGAAATTGGACGAGCATTACACATGGGTCAAGAACTGGAACACGTGTTAATGTTTGTAGATGCGAGCCATGCAGAAGACGATAACTGCTGGTATTTAGATACAGGATGCTCCAACCATATGACAAGCAAGAGGGAATGATTGATAGACCTGGATACAACAGCGTGATCGTGGCTGAAGGGGCTGGAAAAATCCTGATCACACGCAAGGATGGTCGATCAACCTGCATGAACAACTTGTTGTATGTTCCAACAATGAAAAACAATTTATTAAGTCTTGGACAGCTCCTGGAGAAGGGATACATTGTGACGATGCAACAAAGACACATCAAAGTGTTTGATGAAAGGCAACGACTCATGCTCAAAGCCCCTCTTACCCGAAACCGAATCTTTAAGGTGAATCTGCAGGCCATGATTATTCAGTGTCTAGCTACGACTGATACTAGTGATGATAGGCGGAAGAAGAAAAGGAGATCTAGAAAAGATGAGCATAGGCATGGTAAAAGGAGAAACAAACGTCGAAAGAAGAAACAAAGGAAACAAGAGAGTGGAAATAGCCCCGATGGTGAGAACTGTGGTGTTCAACTAAAATATCATAAGTAAAGAAAGACAGTTTAATATGATGGACGATCAGCCTGACAAAGTTTGGAGTTAAATTTCTAGGGAGTTTAGTTTTAGAGGGGTGTGTTGTAAATAAAACTAAACTCTAATGGCTTTAACTGTCAAATGATAGTCTAGCTGATACAAGAAGGTCTAACACCATAGGACCCATCACAAGAGGAATGGCCAAAAAGCTCCAAGATGAATATTTTCCCCAAGGTCAAGTACTATTTGCTATCTTTGGATGGAAAATTGGAGAACAAGAAGATATTCCAAATCTGCCAAAACATGGAGAAGGGTAAAATAGACATTTCTATACAAGAAGGGGTGTGCTTATCCTTCTATGGGGCTGCATTAGTAATTGTTTTCTCCACATAAAACTCATTTGTCACGTGTTTTAGAAGCCACACATTTAGCACATGGGTTCAGATCTGAAACGTGTAAATTGTTTGCTTAAGCCTTGAGATTGATCTATAAAATCTCATAGGCAAAGCTTGTAGATTACTTTTGGATTGTATTAAAGAATTTCTGCTGAAATGCATAGCAAATTCCTTCTCCAAGAGTCACTTCTTAGCTTGATTTCCATTGCAACTTCCTTCCACTCTAGGAAGCCTTCTGAGTTGTGAATCACCTCTCCAAGCTAGCCTCCATATCCATTCACCTTAAACTCCAAACATCCGCTGCTTCACATCCAAAACTCTTCATCAATCTGCTCACAAAACTCCAAGTCTGCAGCTGCCCATGCTACTGTTCCATTGGTTTCCGCAAGCTGTTCAAGCCTCCCTGCACCTCCAATCTCACGGATCTGCTTCTCCACATCTCCTAGGATGTATCAAGTGGTATTCAGAGCAAGGTTCTAACTAGAACCGTGAGATAAGTCCAGATTTTCTTCCATTTATCTGCTGTCAAAAAAAAATTCCTGGTTGTCTTGCTGTTTTCTGAAAAATTCTGCAATCTTTCATCAATCATTGCTTTGTTTAGGATCTACTCTTAATTTCATTGGCTACTAGCTGTCGTTGTTTGAGTTTTCCTTCATTTTATTCGGCTGTTATTAATTGTTTGAGTCTATTTTACCATTTAAACATCATTTCTGTTTTTGTCTTAAGTCTTGTTAGTTACTTTGCTGTTTTGTTATCAAATCTGGTTTTTCTACCAAGTTTTACCAAAAATCTGAGTTGTTTGAATGTGGCTACACCAAGTGAGAGCAATGAATACTTCATAAATGAGCTCAGGTGTTTAGATCTATCATTCAAACTCAAAATCTGTGCAGTTTTTTTTAAATCCTGACAGCATTTCAGTTCTGTTTTTGTGCTGCATTGCCACTGTTTTTATGGTCATTTACTGTTCTATTGAACAGCAGTTGGTTGATCCATTGTCTGAACCATTTGGAAGATGAAATGAGTTGATTCCAAATAGTTTGTCATGTGGCAAGAGTGTCCAAGCATTTGGCCGAGATGCATGAGTTTCCTTGAGTCAATTTTGCTTAATTGTGTGTGGTTAGTATTAGATCATTGCTAATCATCATCAACACTGAATTTCTGCATTTGTGCAAATTTCAAATACCATTTCTAACTCCTCCTTGCTGTTTTCAAGTCAGAATTACTTTTGAATCAAAATTTGACCATGCTAGTTGGTAAATTTAGCTGAAATATGGTACTGCAGTAGTGATTTTCTGTTTTATATAGTTTTGATGTATCCAATTAGTTCCAACAAGTCATAAATCATCATCAAAACATGTTTGAATCATTGGAAAATAACTAGGTGCAGTACTGTTCATTTGGTCTATTTTTCTACATTGAAAAAAATTGACTCTGCTGCAATACTGTGCTGGTTTTTCTGTCAAATTCTGCACTGCATTACTTTGTTTGATTCATCATTTTTAGATGCAGTAAAAGCCATGGTCCATTTAAAATATTAAGATAACAATTCAAAAGAGATATTACAAATGTTAAAAGGCACTTAGGACCATTGCATCATCAGTTTCGAAGTTTGAATTGTATAAAAATCTGGTGCAGAAATCTGGTGCAAAAATCTGGTGCAACTCATTCAGGCATTTCATCAAACAGTTTTGTCAATTTTCAATGCATAGCCAATTCGTGTGTGATTCTGATTTAAAGTCTTTTATTGCGTTTTAATTCTGTTCTAGAGCCATTCCTAAGATCATTTTGATGTGCCACCGTGATTGATAGCCACTTAATTGCTTGCTTTCTGAATTTTGAACACTCTGCACACCATCTGTTTGACAAAAGTCCTGGTGTTGCTGTCACTTGGATGTGATTTTGCTGGCAATTGTGGTGGTAGTTTCTGTGACTAATTGGTTTATTGGATAGGTGAACTATAACTCAAATGGCTCACTGCAAGTGGAAGCATCAAAGGAAGTTCAATTGGTGAAGAAAAGTGAATGAAGTTGAACCTTGAAGAAGGAAAAACCGTGACTGCAACAGCATTCTATACTGCAGAAAATTAATTTCTTGGTTTAGGCACCTTGCAGCTGAGAGAATTGTTTGGAATCCAGTAGATTCAAGTTCTTTGAGAGCAACCAAAGCTGCATACATTGTCCCTTAGCCTATTTTTAACTTTTCCTTTCCAATTTACCAAATTTCTTTGTAACTTCCATTGTTTTTCTTTGGTTGTAAGTTCCAAATCCAAGCAAGTGAGGTGCTAGAGTTCACAAGTGCTCTTCCCTCATTTGTAACTAGACTCAAAGAAGTCTCACAACCTAAAATTGAGTAGTCGGTGAGTGTGTCTTAGATCCAAAGTCTAAGCCTCACCTAGGAGACCTCACTTTAATGGTTTTTCCAATTTTCGACTAGATAACATATATCTTGTGCGAATAGGAAGCTCTCTTAGGGGTCCGAATTTAGAGTTTAGGTTGTGTCCTTTGATTTTAAAAGTGATTTTAGTTTAAAGGGTAACTAGTAGTAACCTAAGACATTTCTGGCAAGGCAAGACTTGGTACTTAAGCAGTCTTCATGACTCACCTCTCTTACCTGGGACTTGTCTAAGTGTGAATCTTGTATATCTTTTACACTAGAAAAACTTGTAGAAACAAAGATGTCTTGTTATTCATATAGGTGTTCTAGGAATTTTAATTTTAAGCAACTTAGTTACAAAGAAATCAAAAGAGAACATGATAAAGCTAGAAGGAAGTCTTGTTCATCTTATGAATTTGATAGGATTGAAGATGAATTGTATAAACAAGCTAGTGAAAACATTCCATTCTTTGGTGATGATATTGGTGCATTAACATACCTAGCTTGGGAAAAGGAAATTAATGACATGCATTCATTCATGGTGAGAAAAAGTAAATATGAATCCTTCTATTCTAGAGAGAATGAATCTTATATTCTTAGTCTTTACACTTCTAGTTTTAAAAAGCATGCAAGAGAGTGGTGGGATGATAGGCAATATCATGTTGAGATAGGTAGACAATATCCCATTCATGATTGGAATGAATTGAAAGCTTGTATGAGAAGAAAGTTTGTGCCTCGAGAAATTGAAAGAAACTTAGAACTTGTGAGAGAGCTTATTAGAAAATGTGAGTCATTCATTCAAAATTTAAGTGGGTTCTCCCGTAGGGAAAGTGAGTTTCTAGAAAAACTTAGGAGGCTATGGGAAGAAACAAGCAAATATAGAATTGAGAGATTAAAAAGAGAAAAACAAAAGCAAGAAGTAAGAGAGAAAAGAAGAGAGCAAGAGAGAAGAGAAGAGGAAGAAAACAAGAGAAGAGACGAGGAAGAAAGAGAAAGAAGAGAAGAAGAGAAAAGAAGAAAGAAAGAGAGAAAAGAAGCACAAAGAAGAGAAAAAGAAGAAGTTGAAATAATAGAAATGGAAGAAAAGAAAAAGCAACTAAGGGCAACATCTCCTCCTACCCTAGAAGCTAGATTCTTAAGGGGAGGTTTTCTATCCTTTCACTTTTCTCCATTTATATTTGAAAATCCCAAATTTCACTTTTCTTTCAAAGACTTTGCCACTCCATCCTTAAAAATGTTATCACTTTCAACACATGCAAAGTCACAACTTGGGTTATGGTTACCTTTATGGTTACCAATAACTCAAGATACAAATAAAATTTCAAATGAAGAAAGGTTTCTTTGTTATATTAACATTAAAAATTTCAAAATTAGGAAACCTTCTTCTACACATAGTCATTTATATATATTATTGGGTCAAAGAAAACTAATTAGAGATATGTTTGATGCTTATTGCAGATGGATATTTGACCCAGGAGGAACCCTTGTGAAACACAAAAAAAATAAGTCTTCAGAAGCACCATCAGATTTGAGGACAAATCCTTCTCAAGAGGGAAGGGATGATACAAGAAGGTCTAACACCATAGGACCCATCACAAGAGGAATGGCCAAAAAGCTCCAAGATGAATATTTTCCCCAAGGTCAAGTACTATTTGCTATCTTTGGATGGAAAATTGGAGAACAAGAAGATATTCCAAATCTGCCAAAACATGGAGAAGGGTAAAATAGACATTTCTATACAAGAAGGGGTGTGCTTATCCTTCTATGGGGCTGCATTAGTAATTGTTTTCTCCACATAAAACTCATTTGTCACGTGTTTTAGAAGCCACACATTTAGCACATGGGTTCAGATCTGAAACGTGTAAATTGTTTGCTTAAGCCTTGAGATTGATCTATAAAATCTCATAGGCAAAGCTTGTAGATTACTTTTGGATTGTATTAAAGAATTTCTGCTGAAATGCATAGCAAATTCCTTCTCCAAGAGTCACTTCTTAGCTTGATTTCCATTGCAACTTCCTTCCACTCTAGGAAGCCTTCTGAGTTGTGAATCACCTCTCCAAGCTAGCCTCCATATCCATTCACCTTAAACTCCAAACATCCGCTGCTTCACATCCAAAACTCTTCATCAATCTGCTCACAAAACTCCAAGTCTGCAGCTGCCCATGCTACTGTTCCATTGGTTTCCGCAAGCTGTTCAAGCCTCCCTGCACCTCCAATCTCACGGATCTGCTTCTCCACATCTCCTAGGATGTATCACTAGCATTCTCTGTATCTGGTATACATATATACCCCACTATGGTTAATGAGAATTAACACTCGTTATTCTCTATCTCTGTTTTACACCCTCTGCCCATCTCTCTCTGTTGCATTCTCACAAACACCTTCCAGTCCTAACAAATTGTCTCATGTGTTTGATAAAAACAAGAAGTTTGTTTCAGAGTAGAAAATTTCCTGTTGGAATGAGTACTTTCAGACATTAATGCTTTGCTTCATAAGAAAATAGAGTGGAACAGTTGTGGCATCATAGATATTGTCATCTAAGTTCCAAAGATCTGTATCAGTTTGGTCATGAGAACATGGTGTCTAGGTTACCTCGTGTTAACATTCATGAAGAAGTGTGTAAAGAATATGTTCAATCTACCTTTGAAAGCAACAGAAAAACTATGTGTAATTCACTAAGATATATGCTTCTCTTTACAGATTGAAACACCTGGAGGTAGCAAATATATCTACACTTTTATTGGTGATATGACCAGGAAAACGTGGATATATGTGTTGAAAAGGAAGCATGAGGAGTTATGTGCTTTCAAGAAATTCAAGTGTTTAGTTGAAAAACAAAGTGGTATGCAAATCAAGGTGTTAAGGACAGATGGTGGAAGAGAATATGCATTTGTAGATTTTGGCAAACTCTATGAAGATGAGGGACTATTCACGAAATTACTCCTCTTATGTGCCCTAACATAATGGCACAAATGGGAGCAGAAATAAAACTTTCTTGAATGTGGTGAGATGTTTGTTAAATGATATGTGGGAACATAATCCAACTAGAAGGTTGAAAGGTATAACACCTGAAGAAGCATCAATAAGTGTAAAACTATATGTTGCTCATCTATAAATATTGGATCTCTTTATTACAAACATGTTCCTAACAAGTTTAGGAAAAGGCTTGATGACAATGAAGAACATGTTTTGATTGGAGACCATTCAACATGGGGTTACAAGCTATTTGATCTAAAAATAGGCCAAATTTCAATATGCAGAGATGTGATAATGGATGAAACATCTAGCTGGAATTGGCAGCAAACTCAAAAACTATTGCAGCCTAAAATATTGTTAAACGAACACTATAAGAAAAATGTGCCTTATTTACAAAAGTTTACATATGGATTTAAATATATAGATAATGCAAGTATTATATACAAATGTGTAAAACTGAGTTCCATACAAATTTTTTCGTAAATAAAGAGAACAATATTTTTTATTAATTTTTTGTATGTAAATTTAGAATGTAAATTTGGGGCGTTTATACATAAACATTTGCCAAGGATAATATTTGTAGATAATGGTACAAGATCCATAAGTAAAAGAATATTTACCTAAAAATAATTAATTATTAAAAAATATTTTCGTGATAATCACCAAAAAGAAAAAACCATTTATTCGTTCTTCTTCTTCTCGCAAAATAAAAACCTACTCCCACCGCACTCCCATAAGTCATATCGCATTGTCGTCTCTCTTGCTCACTTTGGCGTCGCTCTCTCTGCTCTCTATCGCTCATTGGCATTGTGCTCCATCTTGAATTAGATTTCATTTGTCGTTGACGAGTGATCACGTTGAGAAATTGAAGCTTGGAGTGAGTTTTCTTTTATGTTGTTTTGTGTTTGTTGTTACATTGACCCAGCTTTGTTGTTTTCAGGTTGAAAATTCTCATTTTTTAAGCCCGAGGCTGGTTTGTTCTAATTTGAAGAGAATAGCTCCAGCTCCAATCGCCCTCTTTACTTGATAAGTATGAATTGGTTAGAATTAGGTTTGTTTTTATTGGATGTTATGGAAAATGAGTGGTGAGAGATGGGATAGGAGGATAAGGGCCATGTAAGCATGTTGTGTTATGTTATGAACTTCAATAATGTGATTATGTTATGTGATAACAGGTATAGTTTCAATAATGAAACTTGTACACTTCTCTCTGAATGATATATATCCTTTTAAAATGACTTATGAATACTTAATGTTTATTTATATTCTTTGTTTTAGTACGAGGAATCAATAATTGGGAAAATTTTCTCTCCCTTGTTGTTTGTGTAACAAGCTTTGATGTTAAATGACAGAATATAGAACATTTCCAAACTTGAGACTGATCTAGCCAAGACTGAGGATTATCTTTATAAGATTCCACGTGATACACATTACTTAGAGTCTTAATATGAGTATGTTTATAGGGTTTATGTGTCATTTTACAACATAATGCTGAGAGAATTTTGTAGGACTTTCTCAGTTTAATTTTTTCCCCTTTGATTTGTTTTGAATGTAGGTTCAAGGAATGGGTTTTGAGAGGGGATGAAGAAATACTATTGAAAAGGTATTACAAACGATGCATCTGCTACTGGATATTCTTCAGGCTCCTGATCCTTTTACCCTAGAGACTTTTAAGGGTATTAGAAACGATGCATCTGCTACTGGATATTCTTCAGGCTCTTGATCCTTTTACCTTGGAGACTTTTCTTGGCAAAGTGCCAATGGTATTTAATGTTGTTATATTGTCTCCTCCTGGCTCGTCGGATAAGTCAATGTCTTGGGTTTTCTTGACATTAGTGGGGAAGTATATATCTCAATTGTCATGTACTAAAAAGAATAGTTATTTCAATTCCTCCTCTTTTTATTTCCTTTAGTTGTTTCCATCCTTTTATCTTACAGTAAGGTTTTATATGCAGGTTGTTTATATACTTGATCAAGTGTGTACCCTTGAGAATGAGATGCTCGTTCGGATTAAGAAACAAAGACTAGATTTCCGTCTTAGAATTCTGATTGTAAGTATAACTCTATGGATTTGACTTTTAGTAGATAAAGATTTTGCATGTGATCATTTTTTAAGTTCAAATCAGGTTAAGTTCTACATTGTTCTACAGGTTACCAGGCTAACACTTGATGCAAATGGGACAACTTGAAACCAATGACTAGAAATGTAACACCCAGGATATTACGAGTTGTGATAAAAGTTTGAAATATACAAGACTTTACGCATGCAGAAAAATATAATTAGTAAAAACTTTATTAATTAAACATGTGGAATTAAAATAAAGATATAAACTCTTCAAATATAATATCTTGATTACATTGTTCAAGTTGGCTACAATGGTTTTTGCTTTGAAGATGTGGAGGCACTATCTTTATGGGACACAGTTTCAAGTCTTTAGTGACCATAAGAGTTTGAAGTACTTGTTTGACCAGAAGGAGTTGAACATGCGTCAAAGGAAGTGGATGAAGTACCTGAAGGAGTACAACTATGAGCTATAGTACCACCGAGGTAAAACAAATGTTCTTGGAGATGCTTTGAGTAGGAGGAGAGTTCAGATGTCTTCTGTTGAGATTGTTTATAGGGGGAACACAGGAGTAGCTGAACCCAAAATCTCTGTGATATCTGTTTTTGATGATGACAACACATTGTTAATAAAAACACATGTATATGTATTGTGTTATGTGTGTTATATGCTTATGTGATAACTTTGAGATTTATATAAGCATAACTGTGAATATAATGTGTTGATTATTGCATACTACTGTATTTGAAATGTGATTATATCTGTGTATGCATAATATGAGTTTTGAAATAAGAAAAACCACATGCATCAAGCATATCTGCATGACTTAATCCATTACAATGATGAATTAATCAATTAAAGTCATCAAACAACTTAAGCTTTAAACTGCGGCAAAATAACAGGTTTTGAATCGATTACGTTAGTAGTCAAATCAATTAAAACTTGTGTGTTTGCACAAATCTTTTTCAAATGTGTTGTGATGGATTTTGAGAAGAAAAGTTTTCAAAAATATGCTAAGTGTTAAACCTTAATTGATTTAATGGATCTTGTATTCAATTAAGTTTGTTAAAGTTTTGAAAACTATTTCATTGATTGACATAACTGTTACAACGGTCATATTTTTGAATATATTGACCAAGCATGTATTTCTAATCGATTACATAATTGAGCATTCAATTAATGACTTTGACTGCTATTGATCTGTTATAACTGTAAATTGAAACCGATTAGATTAATGGCATAATCGATTAAAATGCGTCTGTTTTGACTAACTCTATATATTAACGCATGGTTAGAAATTCTGGAAGACAAATTGTGATTTACACTTTCATATTAGTTTCAGATTAATCCTTTGAAGTCTTACAGAAGAGAGAAACACTCCAAGAAACAAGAATTGTCGTGGTGTTCAAGTCTTGAAGATTTCTTGAGGAACAATATTGATTGATTTGTAAAGACTAATCATTCTGCACAATAGAGGTGCATATTATTGGATCAGAAGCTCTTGCAAACACTTAGTGTTGTTGTTTCCCAGTGGTGTATACAGGAAGAAGAATGTGGTTCTTGACTTTGAGGGGGATCTCAAAGGGTTGCCTACTGATAACAGTTGAAAAACTGTTATTTTCATGATTAAAAATGACACTAAAAGCAACCTTTACACTTAGAAACTAGCTTGAAATCATGTTTTTCCTCATGTTTTTAGAAATAAGAGAGCTGGACAGGTTTATGCTTGATTTCAGTGTTTTTGTGCAGGTTTTAAGGTGAATTTGGTGAAAGAAGTGAAGAAGGAGAGAGATGAAATAAGAAAAGACAATAAAAAGTGCAAAAGGAGAAGCCGAAGTCACCGCTCAGCGGCAGTTTACCGCTGAGCGGCACTCAGGAGTTGCGGGAGGTTCGCTGAGGGGCAAAATGGCCGCTGAGGGGAGCAAACAAGTCACGCACTCACCGCTGAGCGGCACTTTAATGGGCTTGGATTTGACTTTTTGTAATTTACGAATGATATATAAGCTTTAGGGTTTCCTAGGGTTAGGCATCTCTGGCTGGAACGAAGCAAACACTTTCTCTTCCACCCCTTTGAAGGAGGATCTTGGATGCTGAGGCTTCCTCTTCACCTTTTTAGGGTTTATTCTTTCATTCTTTCATTGTAATTCATTTAGGTTCACCATGAATATGGTGAACTAAACTCTGTATGTTTGTTGGGGAATCAATGTAATCTTGTGAAACTCTCATATATAGAATCTGTTTTTACATCTTTTAATTAAGACTTATGCTTTCTTTCATCATTAGTTAGGGTTTTTCCTCTTTGCTTAATGCTTGCATTGTTTAACTCATTCGATGCATGATTATTGGTTTTGTCGATACGGGCACGTACGGGGAAGTCTAGATCCGGGGAATTTCTCCCAATTTTATATTGGTTGTCGTTAAGCTCCTGCACTTATGAACTGATCATTAGGAATGCTAGGAATTGTATGAACTCGTGATTAGGGAGAAGCCTTCTGGAAAGGTACATTAGAGAGTGGCATTAACAATGATGATTTGATTGTTGAATTCCTAAAATATATGAGAGTGGATAAGATGAAATTGACCCCCAACAACATATCCATACATAAATTTCATTGAAAGTGTTTATCTTTTGCTTTTTGCCATTGATCAAAATTCATGCATACATGTTTATTTTCTGTCTTGCATTTTAAACCCCAAATATTTCGTTTGTAAGTCTTAGTTAATCAAGAAACCACATAACTAAACTAGGCCGTGAGTCCTTTGGGAAGAACGATACTTGGTCTAACCAAGTTTATTACTTGAACGATTCGGTCATACTTGCCGATTGAAAACAAGTTTGTGACATCATAATTTGGTGTTCATAAATTTGTCCATCAACTACAAGAGAGGATTGTTCTTGCTGCTAATTTGTTGTATATTGGCTATATTAGAATAGTGTGTTAGAGAGGTTGTTTACATTTTGACAAGTAAGGTCGCTGTAAAAACCTTGTTGTAAAAAACTCAGATCTTATAGTGGAATTGGCTTTCAGTCTAAGGTTGATCGAGAGGACACTGGATGTAGGCTTGGCCGAACCAGTATAAAAACTCAGAATTTGAATCTTCTCCCTATCTCTACATTTAATCGATTGCATATTATCTGTATTCGAATATGCATACTGTTACATTGTATACATTTTTACTTGTGATTCAAGAAAAGTTTAAAGACTTTCAGTTTTTCTAAAAAGATTTTAAAAGCAATCATTTTTACCATCACTAATTCACCCTCCTCTTGGTGTGAGAAACAAAGCACATCTTTTTTTAACAATTGGCACCAGAGCTGGTTTTCAAAAGATATTTGGAAAACAAAATTGATTAAATTTTTTGTCTAATCGATTATTTGATCCTGTGATGGCTTCTATTTCTTAGACTTTTGGTGAAGGTGCATTAACAAATAGACCACCTCTCTTTGCTAGTGAAAACTATGCTTTTTGGAAAATCAGAATGCAATTTTTTCTTGAATTAGTAGATAAAGGTGTATGGGATGCAACACCCAATGGTCCATTTGAACCCACTCACGTTATTAATGGAAAAACTGTTTTGAAAAATTTTCTGAGTGGACCCAAGAGGAAAACCGGAGAGCACAATATGGTGTAAAAAGTCGTAATGTAATTGCTTCTACTCTCATAATGGATGAGTTTTTCAGGGTCTCTCAATGTAAGACAACAAAGGAAATGTGGGAGGTTCTTGAAGTGACACACGAGGGGACTGATGAAGTAAAGCGTGCCATAAAGAACTCTTTGGTACAAGAGTACGAGATGTTCAGGATGAAGGCCGGAGAAACCATCTATTATGTGTAGAAAAGGTTCACACACATTGTCAATCATTTGATGGCTCTCGGTAAGGCATTTGAGAATGAAGAAATCAATATCAAAATCTTGAAAAGCCTGAATAGAAGCTGGCAACCTAAGGTAACTGCTATATCCGAGTCTAAAGATTTAACTAACATGAATATGGAAACCTTATTTGGCAAGATCAGGGAAAATGAGCTAAAGCTTGGTAGATTGAAAGAAGAAGAGGAGATTGAGCAAAATCAATTGATTGCTCTCAAGGCTACAAGTAAAAGATCCTCCAAGAAAGCTAAATCTGATGCTCAGTCTGATGTAGAAATACCAGAAAAAGAGATCATGAACATGATGGTAAAGAAGTTTACTAAATTCATGAGAAATAGAAATCCTGTAACTAACAATGCAGGTTATTCAAGAGGAGGAAAGAAGAGCTCCAAGAACAACACTGTGACATGCTATGAATGCGGTAAAGATTGTCATATAAAGCCAGAATGTCCAGAATTGAAAAATAGGAAGAAGGCTGACACCAAGTATCCACAGGAAAATAGGAGGAGTAAGTAGAGAAAAGCTTATATCGCTTGGGAGAACAATGATGATGATTCATCAAGTGATGATGATTACAGTGTTGAGGAGGAGTCCAATCTGTGTTTCATGGCGGGATCTATACACTCTGAAGACAACGACAATGACTTAGAAAGTGAGCCAATTGAAGTAAAGTATGACTTACTGTTGGATGCCTTTCAAGAGATACATGCAGAAGCCATGAAACTTCAATACAAGGTAAATCGATTAAGTTCAGAAACAAAAGATTATGAATATCGTATTGATAAAATTGTAGAAGAAAATGAAAAGATTAAAAAGGAATTAGAAGCCACTTTACAATCTGTCAAAACTGCTAAAACTGAAGTAAATATTGTAGAGAAGAAATGTGAAAACTGCCATGTACATCTAGAGAAAATCGATTACTTGACAAAGACTCTATCAAAACTTACTCTAGGAAGAGATAATATGGATGCTATGTTAAGATCTCAGGGTAGAGCAATGAACAAACAAGGTATAGGTTATAAAGCCAACAACAATAGAATTAACCATAATAAATTTATTAATCTGAGTAAACCTATCACAAATGCTTGTTTTTATTGCAATACTATAGGACATACTGTCAAGCATTGTTACTATAGAAAGGTTGGAGTTCCAAGAGGGAAATACAAGTGGATTACAAAGGAACAACCTACTGTAACTAACCACAAAGGACCCAAGTTTATCTGGGTACCTGCTTCAAAATCCTTAAACTGTTTTGTAGAAACATAAGTTATTGTTGAAGCAGAGTAGTGCTCAAGGATGGACTACAGTGGAATATTTCACAAATTCTCGAGTATCTCTATGTGGTAACTAAATCAGTTATTTTTCATGCACTCATGCATTACAAGTCTCTGTATTTGAATGATTGTTGCGTGCCTGTTTGATGATTGTCTATTTGATTGTTTTGTTGAATGAAAAACTGTTTGCACGTTTTTTAATCAGTTAGGTTATGTGTGGAATCGATTAAGATTTTGTATGTTTCTCTGTTTTGAGTGAAACTTTGTAAAAAACTTAAAGTCGATTCTAATAGTAGTGAAAGAGATTAAAAATTCTCTGAGATGGGCTCTCATTTTTTAAAATTTTAAATGGGCTTGATATTGAGATTGTCTTTTTTGCGTGCCCTTATAAACACTGGTTTTGAGAATCTTGTATACACTATATTGCAACTATATCGCACGCCACTAAACCCTTATTTGTGCTAAGACCTCTCTAAACACTTCAAAGTCTAATATGGCCTCTTCATCTTCTCGACGAGGAAAACGTCTTGCTTTCATGATAAGAGAGGCAAACCCATTCGGATGGTTCAGTGATGATGAGCAACGTATTGACTTCATATGTAAGTCGGGCTTCAAAGAGGTCATCCAGCACAAGTGTATGAATAGTTGTTTCTTTCGCACTGAAGGGTTTCTGTTTTAGGAATGGCTACTCTACTCCAGCCTAACCAAGTTTGTAGAACTTGAAGAGGATTATTACCCGAATCTGGTAAAAAGTATTCTACGCAAACTTGAAGGCAGAGATAAATTGTCTTGTGTCCAGAGTAAAGGGTGTAACCATTAATATTGATGAGGCTGTGTGGGGAATAGTAGCTGGATTTCAATCAGGAGGCTTGTAGTCACACCTTGGTGTAACCAGCATCAGCAAAGTGGACATCTAGAATGAGTGTTTGAGGAATCACAATATGGTAGGAAATTATGATTCATTATGTACTGATCATCTAAGTAAAAATGAAAGAATATGTGCATCTGTCATTACTTGAATTTTGCTTCCAAGAGGTGAAGATCAGAGTCTATTAACAAAAGAGGATGTTTATCTACTTCATCCACTAAGGATAAAAATACAAACAAATTGGGCTTTTGTAATAGGTGATCATATGATGAAAGTCACAAGACTGAATGCATATCACCTTCCATATGCTGTTTTCATTAGCCGAGTATTAAGATTTCATGGTGTGAACATCACAAATGAAATAACTGTTGGCTGCATTAAGAGGAGCGTGATTGAGAAGTTGTTTCTGGATCACATGGGACTTAGAAGAAATGAAAATGCTTGGTCCTTCAAAGATGAACATCATTCTGGAATAAAGGAAGCTGAACCCATTAATGTTGATACATCAAGATATCAGTTCAGACCTCAAACAAGATGTCAAAGCTTCGAAAATCACTATCTGAACTACATAAAAAATTGGATTATGCATTAAGGATCAACGCTTTTGGTGGTACCTCAGAAGATGAATCTAAAAGTGAAAAGAATAGTACAGATGAGAAGTTGTTAGAGACATCTGATTCAGAACAGGGTCTCAGTGTTTTGTATTGAGTTTGTTTTGTTTTGTCTGTGTTATGTTGATTTTGTGTTGTGATTATTTTTGCTAATGGCATTGTATGCCATATCTTTTGGTCTTATATGGTTGTAATCGTTTCCTATCACGAATGAAATTTTATTTCGGCTTAAATCAATCTGTGTAGATTAAATATGTGATTGATGACTTGATCTGGTTGATAAATCGATTAATCAGTTTATATGTATGCAATTTGAACATATTACTGTCTCAAAATTGCACAATCATACCTTAATTGTGATGAATATTACTATACTGCATAGATACTAAATTGCTTGATCTAGATAGGCCTAAAGGGTTATGAAGGAATACAGTTTGCTGACTAAGCTGAAGTTGGAAATTCAACATTACTCTGCAGCAAAAATCGATTAAGATGAAGTTCTAATCGATCAAGTTTCGTCATTGGGTTTGAAAGTTTCTAAACTTCGGATATCTAATGTTGAGATTATTGATAGGGAGAGCACTAGTTTAGCTGAACCTACAATCTCAGAGCTTCTGGTTTTTTATGATGACAACATAATTAATAACACATGTGATGTTTATGTGTTACATGTTCTATTGCTTACATGCTACATGTTTTAATCAATGTATAAATATGTTTAAATCATGGAGAATATGATTGTGTTGATAAATTGTATTTCACTATGCTGTATAATTAATTTTATTGGTAAATGCATGTCTGATGTTTTATAGAAAGAAAACTACAAGCACTTATGCTGAACTTTTTATTGTGTGGCAAAAAGAGAGTTTTAAGTCGACTTCATTATGGAGTGAGTCGATTGAAACTCGTGGCTTTGCAAAAACTTGTTCAGAGTGTGCTGTGAATATTTTCAACTATGTTTAACTATGTTACATAGTCGGTTATATGCAACTTACACTCGACTAAGTCTGTTATAGTTTTGAAATTCTGTTAATGCTTGTGTTAAATGTTACAACGACTATATTTTTATATATGTTGACCAAGCATTTATTATGGTTCAATTGCATTAATTGCACATTCAATTAACTCCATTAATTGATGCTAACTGCTTTGACAAAATTGTTACATTCGACTGCATTAGTAGCTAAGTTGATTAAAATGCGTCTGAATTGTGAAAATCTATAAATTGATGCGAACTTGATCTTTCTAAGATTTTTTGTGATTCTAACAGTTTTGTGATATTTTGTAGAGAGTGCATTCTTACAGAGAAAGGGAAAAAACTCCAAGAAACAAGAAGTAACCGTGGTGTTCATTTACTTGTGGATTGTTGAAGAGCAAGTTAACTGCATTTACAAAAGACTGATCATATCTAAACATTTGGGTGTTATTGAAAGATCTGAGGCTACAATCTTGTAAAGATTGGTTTGTGGTTTTCCTGTTGTGATTATAGGAAGAAGAGCGTGCTGCATTCTTGACTTTGAGGGTGGCTCAAAAGGTTGGACTGCAAGAGAGGGGATTCTTGTTGCTAGTATGTTTTTTATATGCCTATATTTTGATTAGAGGGTTAGAGAGGTGTTTTATATTTTTGAGGTGAGGTCGCTATAAACACCTTGATCATTATAGTGCATTGGCTTCCTGTGGTTGGAAGGACACTGGATGTAGGCTTGGTCGAACCAATGAGAAAACGAAAAACGAAAAATCATACAATTTAAATCTTAAATGCTGAATGAATTTAAGATGAGTGACCTTGGAGAGTTGAACTATTTCCTGAGCATTGATTTTGTAAAAGAAAAATATGGGATTGTTATGCATAAGCCTAAGTACAAGCATGAATTGTTGAGAAGATTTAACATGAGGTAAAGTAATCATACACGTACACTAGTTGAAGTTAGTTCAACATTAGAAAGAAAATTTGTAGAAGAACCTGTTAATTCTATTGTCTATAGGAAAATGGTTGGAAGCTTGCTGTACTTGTGTCATACAGGACAACTTCAATGTTGGCTTGATCAGTAGATACATGTAAGATGCTAGACAATCTCATACAATTATTGCAAAAATGATTTTAAGGTTCCTACAAGGTACAATTGGTTTTGGAATTCTATTTCCAAAAGAGATGTTTGAAAATGGTATGAATTTAATTGGGTATTCAAACTCAAATTGGTGTGGAGACAAATGATAGAAAAAGTATTGTTGGATATATTTCTTTTGTGGAGGAGCACCCATTTCCTCGAGTTCTACAAAAGAACCGGTACCGGTACCGGTTTTGGCCATATAATTCTGTGAGGTAGAGTATATTGTTGCTTGTGATGTAGCTTGTCATGTAATGTGACTAGGCTATCTAATGAAGAAATTAAAGGTGGAACTCATGCACAAAAATGTTAGTAGACAACAAAACAATTGATTTGGCTAGACATCCAGCATCTCAAGGAAGGAATAAACACATTGAAACTTGTTTTCACTTATTGTTTAAATAAGTGAATGATGGAAAACTTGAAGTTAAGTAGTGCAAATCTGAAGTGCCGCTTGCAAACATGTTTACTAAAGTTTTGAAGGTTGAAATGTTTAAATTTTTGAGAAAATTTATTGGTGTTGTGCATATTAACTAAACTTTCAGTTAAGGAAAAGTGTGACGAATTAAGTCAAAAGTAATTTTGACAGTTTAACTTATTTATGTGTTTTTTTAGTTGTTGTAAACCTTATGCTATTTATTCATATAACATTGGCTAATAAAATAAATTGAGATATTCTTTTTGTATTTTTTTTGTATGTCTCCTATTGTTATTTTCTACAATTTTCTCTATAATATTAAAATGTTTTGGTGTCTATGAGTTTTTCTTCCTCTAATTTGTTCATCCCAATGTTTTGTATACTATTTATATAGGAAATAATTTTGATCAGGATTTTATTTCTGTTTATTTGTTATTTGTTATCTTATCTTACCAACAACATCACACGTTATAATGGGTTTTAATATCACTAGACTTTCATATTTATATTTTGTATGTTCATAATTCGTTATATAGATAGATTTTTTCATACTTTATTTTGTATTTAAAAAAACTTTGATGAATTAATGTTATGTTAATTACTAAAAAAACATCACATATTTTATATATACGCCCTTAATTTTATTATCACTATATTTAGTATATTGTTTTATGACTAAATAATTTATTTCTGAAAATGTGTAATTACTATATAAAGTATCCTAAAATGAACATTTCCCCCTCCTTTATTTAATATACACGTTATCCACACCTACCTTGTAAACAATAAATTATATGCTCTGAGAGCGAACTATACTTACCTCTCTACAAGCATTCTTTAATGCTACTAAACAATCTCAACAAAAACAAATAAGTTTCAAATACTAATACTTTTATATGAAATCTTACCAAACGTTGTATATTCCTTTTTATAAATGTGATATCTTAGCACAATAACATTTTCTATTACTTATATAATTATTTCATCAAGAAGAGCACTTGCCATGCGCTTTTTATGGCTACTACTGTACTCAAGATATATATATATATATATATATATATATATATATATATATATATAAACTTTTAAATATATGGTTATCCATTTATACTTCTGGGAAATAGATGTGTTGATGGCTCAAACTAAGGTTTTCTGTTTTTAGCTAAAAGAAGAAAGAAAAAGGAAAATTAAATTAGGGTTCTTCATATTGAACCCATCTCGGGAAGCAGAGAAACAACTTCCTTTGCATATTTCATCTATTTACTTTAATAATTACTTAGACAATCTAGCAAGTATTAAAGGCTCTTTATATATATATTTCTAGTCAACAACGTTAACATATTTTAGCCAAAGAAATATATATAGAAAAATATAAGTTAAAATTCATCATTTTGAGTGCAGATTTTTACCAAAATGATGAAAGTTAGAACCTAGGAATGAAGGAGTATCTATTCTGTCAAATTGGTTGCCATGCTGAGACTGTGAGAAGAAACCTATTTTGCCATCCCAAAGAGATAACTCTTCCTTCATCCCTTTCAGAAACTCTGAAACCCCCACTTCCACCCTCTTCCTCAAACTGTAGAGGATAATAATGGGTCCTCATCTTCAGAAGCAGCTTCGCCTGGATCACACACTTTGAGCTAATTTTTCTTCCCACAAACTCATGATTCTCCATTCTTGTTTTCCATGTTTCCATCCTCTCATACTTTGGGCAATCCACTCCATCCATGTCATAGTTGAGCATGCTTTTGATCTCTTTCCCCAAAAGCTTCTTCTCAATCCTCAATCTCTCAGTGCTCTCAAGTGGCAAGCAATCATCTAGTGAATCGAACATGGCTGCAAAATAGTGCAAAGACTCAGTGAACCTTGACAGGAAGGTCTTCAGACTCCTGCTACCTTCTTGTTTCACCAACACCACAATGGAGGGGCCAAGAGAATGAACTAGGCCTAATGTGTCCGAGACCTTCATGAAACTACTCAAAGTGTTTAAGTAAGAAACAAGGTTCACTGCCAAAGTTTCATTTTTCTTTCTCCTCAGGTTGATGAGCCTTGATGAGCCTCTTAGAAGCCCTTGGAACTCAAACACTAGGTGGTTACTAAACCCTTTGGAGAAGCTAACTAATCTGGCCTCAGTTTCTTGCAGTTCTTTCAGGTTGTTCCCAAAACCTGTTATCCTGAGGGATATTCTGTTGCCACTGGTTGCCTTTTCTGAAAGTGATTGAATGAGAGAAGGCCATTGGAAGCCATAGGAGACATCAAAGTCAATGACATGAAGTGATTTGTTGTTCCTCTCTTCCTCCTCCTCATAGGCCTCCAAAATAGCCTGGTTTGCTGTGAAGTGAGCAAATTGATAATAGGGTGAGACTCTATAGAGATCTGTGAATGCAAGAAACTCTTCCTCACTTGTTGGTTCCTCCATGACCATGTCATAGAAAGGAGACTTTCTTGTGAGAAGCCTTGCAGCCAAACCGTCAGCAAAGTAGGCCACCACACGTTGAACTGAATCACCTATTAGGGAAACTGTTTGATACAACTCAATCAGATTCTCAAGAGTTGCACAGTAGTTTCTCTCATCAATAGAAGTGGCAGTTGAAAGAAGCAAATGAATCAAAGGAAGACCATTATTCCCATCTTCAACCACTCCTTTTCTTCTGTGATCTTCTCTTAGCATCAGCTCCCTCATTTGTAGCAGCCTAAAGATCTTCCCTTCATACCCTTCACTGGACTTCATAGGAATAACAAGAGAATTAGTATCATCATCCCTTGGCCTTCCTTTCTTTCTCCTTTTCCCACCTGCATCAACCGAAAGAGTAAGATTTAGAAGCTCTTCTTCCTCTGAACCTTCCATTTATCTGAAGCTGTAAGTGAAAGAAGAAGGATCAATAGATCTCGAACATATTACAAAGTGTTTGCTATGTTCTCTGTGTTTGTTGGCTTTACCTGGGAAACAGCTCACAAACTTTGTCTTGTGACATGGTGTGTATATATATAAATAAGACCGACAAAGTGATAATAAGAGATTTTTCTTGTGTATTGTTTCCAAATAAGACGGAGAGATTAAGAAGGGTATCTTTTTATTCTCTAGAATCAGTGTTTTTGGGGTTAGGAAAACACGTTGATGTGTCTTTATTATTGGACTGCTTTTAAATTTTATGCTATGTTTGGCTTTTAGATTAATTCTTACTCCTTTGGTAGTTGAGAAGGCTTGCAAGATGCCATACGCATTAGACATGAGACAGCAGTGTCAATGGGAATCAAAACGTACCGTCTCAAGAAATTGTCTTTAATTACACACTTTTTTCCTTCTTTATTAATTGTCCCAACCAGTTTTCTTGAATCCCCTTCAAGATATCATGTTCCTTTATTTCTTAACTTCGTTTCAATTTCCTAACGTTGTACATGCTTAGATATTGTTGTTTGTGCATCCCAAATCATGGTTGGGTTTAGAGAGTACAAAAATTTTTCCTACAAGTCTCAAGTTGGCTTTGATGCAGAAACTACAATAAAGGACGTTAATAACGACGTGTATACAAAGAGTTTTTGACATGTTCCAAACATATAATTTGAACATATTAATAGGTTAGGTCTAGTGCAACAGTAGTCTTGAATTATGATAACATTTTACCAAGAAAAACGTACCCATTTAGGGTGTGATATAATCAGTCTAGTAGTATTTCATAGCAAATAAAAAATATTAAAATATATTTAGTTTCTAAAATTTATGTAAAATTAAAACTTCTTTTTATCCGAAATTTTAAAGCGATAAAAAAAGGGTTATCTATGTATTTTATTTTTGTAATAGTGTCAATTATTTTAAATATTTTTTATATATCAATTTGTTTTTTAATCAATATAAAATAACAATTTATTAATCTGTGAAAACAAATCAAATGTTAGCAGGAGTTATAATAGAGTTGCAATCTATATAATTCAAACCTAAGCTAAGATTCGTTTATCATCATTCAAAGATACGAATAAGGTGTGGGAATACACTGAATTTGAATGATACAACAAAACTAAATGCCATGCATAGTAAGTAATGGTTAATTAGAACGTTTGATTATTTTATTTATATTCTTTAATCGGTTGATGCAATCGAAGAAACTTGGATACCCTATTCTTCTAAAAATGTTTCTAATTTACATTATTAGAGCTTCGTACAAAGGATTATGGGTTTTCTTAATTAGCATATATTCCTCAAGTACATTGGGATCCTCTGCGATGAGAATTTTGAGACCTCGTCATATCCCAAGACAAATGAATGCAAACAAAAAGGTGACCTAACTTCTCCTGTGTGAACTAAATTTCATTTGTTATTTTTTCCATTTTGGAATGGACTTGTGTTTGATTATTCAATTTGATTTTTCTAGTGTTGGGGATAAACAGGGACAAAATGGATTATCCACAAAGCATCTTCCAATGCGAATATAAGCCTTGTCCACATCAAGTAATACAATTCAATTTTCTACCCATCATATAAATAAATCCCTCAAAAGCTTGTCAACGAAAACACATGATATTTTGATCAATTCTACCTGATTAATACTGTCATACAGTGTAGTCACAGTTCCATTCTTTCTTTTTTCAATTACTCGTGTAAAAGTATAATAATAAGAAATCAATGTTTGAAATATATGAATATAATTAGAATCCCTTTTAAGATTTCAGCATATATGTTTTATTAAAAAAATAGAGTAAATTGTGCTGGAGAATTTACTGATTCAAGCAGAGAACTTCTGTTCATTAATAACTTAAGTAAGTAAAAGTAAAACAAAACACATCATTTAAAAGAAATTCCTTCAATTCAACAGTACTGTGAATACATTAGCTTATTAAAAACTATTATAATATTTAATTTTCCATATCTGAAATATTTATTTAATGGTTATCTTTCTCAAATAGCCATAAAACCAAATTTTGGGAGAGAAGTAATGTACATTGGAGTTGGTGGCATTTGAAATGGTCATATAGATTAGATAGCAAATTGCATACATGAAAAAAGAAATACTAAATTCTTGATGAGATCAAGAGGATATGTTAAATAAATAGAAATTAATTAATATCCTCTAAACATAGGACACAATATATTGCCTCACGCAATCTAAAGATGATATTGCAACTTTCATGCATAAATTGTAAATAAAATAATTTAGGTTTGCATTCAATCTCATAATACTTATTATATATATATGTTATATATATTATATTTTGATGATATTTTTAGTCAATATAGCTTTCAATATATTTTTGACACTAAACGTTAAACTTCTCAAATATGAAATTAAATACAAGTAATTAATCTGGTGTGTGTCAAAAGACCAACAACAATGATTAGGTTATGATATTGTTGATGATTTTAACGTTTAATTTATCTTTCAGAATTGATTAATAAGTAATAATGTTTATGGTGTATTTATGTATTATATATTATATTGGAAAGTGAAGAGAAGAATGGAAAGCATCGTGCAGGAAGAAATTGTTTGATTTGCATATCCCTAGCAAATCTGCAAGAGGGAAAAAGGACAGTAGCAGCAACCATAGACGAAGACCAAATCCCAAATGCAAGAAACCTCTTTTTGTCTCAACGTGATGAAAGAAGAGGGTTAAAGGGGGAAGGAAAAGATTTAAGGGTTAGAAATTCAAAATCCACGGGAAAGACGGAAAAGGAAAGTCAGGGAAAATAAAGTGGTAAGGTAGAAAAACATGCCTTTGGCGTCAGACACATCTTATCCATTCTTTTCTCGATCTTCCAAATTCCTTCATCATTTTCATTTTTCATTTCTTTTAAAACAATGATCCCAAACTCAATGAAAGACTTGTTTGATAAAAGAAAGTTCGTAGAAAGAAAAGTTTTTTGTTTTCCAAATATTTTATAAATAGTTAGGTTATAATAAAATAAAGTAAATTTTCATAAAGATAAACTAAGTTTAAAATTCACTTTTTAAAATTATCTTAAACCTATTTTAGCAAGAAAACTAACAATATTTATTATTTATTAAATTTATTATATCACTTACTATTAAATCATTATAGAATTACATATTAATATTTAATTTTAAATTCAAAATGTAAAATATATATGTCTCGTGATGTATTAGTATATAAATAAGCTTAAATATTATTTTATAAATCAATAATATTAGATTTAAAATTTATTTTTCAAAAAGTAGATTAGAAATAAATTCACTTTTTTTTCTATTAAAATAGTATTAAAATATATCAGAATGATTATTATATTATTATAGTTATTAAGTTGCACATTATGAAACATTTTTAAATCTAACTAATTCAATCATACAAAGTGTTATTAAAATCTTACGTAATCTTATTATAAATCATGAGTAAGTATCAGGTTTTAAATGAGCTTTATAACATTAAGTTAATTAAAAACACATTTCAAAATATGCAAAACTTATAAGCTACATACAATTTAGATAAGCAATACTTACAAGCGATATTTATATAGAATGTATATAAATACCTGAATACTTGAGGATTTTTTAGATATATTTTTGTGTAAGATTAACATACCCCATCAAAGATTAATTTTAAAAACGTACGTGATACATGCAAAGCAGAAGATAGCTCTACCATCAAAGTATTTTGTAAGACTATAACAGAAGCAGATTGAAATAAAAGTATGATAAAACATGTTTATTTACATTATGGATGAACACTGACCTCAACAAATATAACAGCAAGAGTTTAATTAGGAGGGTGCATGGTGGGGTTAAAAGAAAAGGAGTGAAGGAGACAAGTAATTGAAGGCATTCCAAATTTCTGATTAAGGTTGGTGGAAAAAAACGAGAGGTGTCAGACAACAGCACGTGAGGGTTTTTCTTGATGAAGAAAAGAAAGGCTTCCAAAATTTATGTTGTTTTCACTTTGCGTGATGAAAGCCTTTGCGTGCTAAGATGAAAAAGAAGAGAAGGCAAGGTAGTAGGGTAAGAGTGGTGGTGTAAAGAAAAGAAGGTGATGTTGTCTGTACTTATAGCTATCGTGTCAGTCATTAAAAGGAAAATTTTGATGGATGGAGATAGAGCAATGGAACAAGCAGGGGTATCACACTTTCACTCGGGAACCTTCCCATTATTTCCAAACACAATCAAAGAAACATATCAAATGGTAATTTTATACACTTTTAATGTACATTTCTTTTTCCCTTTTATATGCATATGTAGATGGTGATAATTATTAAGCATTCCTCTTTCCAATAATTTACTAGTTCTACATGGGATAGGATGAAGACATAGGTTCCTAGCTATAATATAATAATCTTGGATATACAAATATATTGAATCTTCCTTCTTTTCTTATGTTTCTCTTCTTATCACATTATATATTTAATCTCAACGTTAAGTTTATAAGGTAGTTTTGAACGAGTTTCTCTTCCTCCAATTAGTATATATATTATTCTTAGCTTGTTTATAAATGGTCAAACAATTAATTTTAAGTTCAACTTAATTTTTCAAAATTAACATGTTGTATCATTCATATGTTATAGATTAGCTTTATTTTTAATTGAGGAGAATTTCTAACTTATTTCTTTTACATCGAGACATAGACTAAATATTAATAAATACTTCAATAACAATAATAGATAAAATAATAAACTCAATAAATAATAAATTTTAACTTATGGTTCTATTATCGTATAGAAATGAAATTTAAATTTAACTTTAAAAATAAAGATAAAAATAATGAATCTAACTTGAAGATTCTCCAATAATTCTATATAAGATATGTCACTTATAAACCTATAAAGTAGTATTTAAATTATGTTTGAAAATGAACTTTTATAAGATCTTCTCATAAAATAGTATTGTCATAAGTTAAGATTGGTTTTCGAATAAGGTAATGTCTCTGGTGTAACTTTTAAGAGAAAAATAATAAGGAAAAGTGAATAAGTTTCGTCGCATAATAAAATTAATTTATGTATAAAAATTAATTTGTATAAGTTCTCATAGAAAGTTTCTCTAAATAAGTAAGGAAAAATATTGTTTACTATTTTTTTTCCTTTTATAAGTGTTTTCTTTAGCAAAATTCTCTAAATAAACTATAAACTAATTTGTAAAAGTTATGTCGTAAATTTATTTAAACTCTTTTTTTCTAATTTACACATTAATTAATTTTAAGTTACAAGAGTTCATTTCATTTTTTACTTTTCCTTTTTATGTTTACGGATAAATTTCATATATATATATAGCTTACCTTGTCTTGGAATAAGAAATTTGAATAATTTAAAAAAGGGTTAAATATGTTTTTAGTCCCTCAACTATCAAGCGTTTTTATTTTTCGTCCCTATTTCAAACTTTGTACGATTTGATCCCTCTTCTTAAGGAAACCATTATTTTTGGTCCTCCAAAACAAACGGCGTTAAAATTCGGGTGATGTGGCTAACGTATAGACACGTGGGAAACTTTGAAACTCTCTCTCTACACAGCATTTAATATTTTTTAATGCAAAGTCACTGACTCAGGCTATCGCTGACTACGTTTGTTGAAATAGGATATTTGGAGTCACCTGCCAATCTTGCTAATGAGGCTACTTCATCACCATTAGCTTAGATTGAAAAAGAAGAAAGAAACCCTAATGATTAGAAGAAAAGGAAGGGAAACTCCGATGGCTTCCCGGCAACAACAAACGTAGCCGGCAGCAGAACTTTTCAGCTCATCCTGATGCTCAAGCTTCATCCTCCTTTTCAGCTTCGTCAGGGCAAATGGCATCACAATCTTCTTTTGCAGAGTCTGGCCAACATGCACAACAAGGCGTCTCATCTGGAACCAGTCAACCTGCCGCAGAGGCCGTTTCAGTTCCTGCTAGCCAATTGCTACAAACCCTGTCACCGAATCCCATTAGTCAACAAACACTCAACCCTTTCCATATCACATTGACCAATCCCTACAATTAAGTAGTCATATATACGGCGAATTCCCTCCCCAGGCTGGCTCTATGACTGAAGCGGCTTCCAGAATGTTCCCTCTAATGCAAGGTGGACACGTGAACCCGACCTATGTACAAGGATCTATGGCACTTATTCCTCCACACACGGCTCCTCAGGTTTCAATGGGGCAGAGTGCAAACTATTTGTCTTCTCAATCCCCCATTGATCAAGCATCACTGTTTAATAGCGAAAACTTAATGGCACAACAGCAATTACATGCTTTGCAGAATGCTGTTTCACAACCATCTCCAAGGACAAGTTTGAGACAAAATCCACAGTTTGGGCAGATACACTAAGAAGGGGTTTGGTTAATTTGAATATATCTGGACGTGAGTGTTGTGCTTATATACGTTCTCAGACTGTTTCCAACTGTTGGTCTTATCTGGATGACCACTAAATTCTCATTTTTTGCATTTGCAGCTAAAACAAACCCTTTAGCAAATATTGGAGTGGACTTTCATGCAATTAATAGGAAGGAGAAGAGGATGGAGAAGCTCACGACATCGGTAACGTCAACAGTAACCATGGGTAAAGCCATGGGATCTGGTTCAGGCATGGGCCGGATTGGTTCTGGTGCTCTTAGACCACCTACCTGAAACCCATTGATGGGTATGGGCATGGGAAGCTACGGAGGCATGAAGGCACATGTGGGGATGGGGATGAACATGGGGGGCATGGGGCAGATGCAGCCACCACCTGCAGCTACTGGACTGCCTCATGGGTCTAACATGACTGGCAGCAACAAACGTCGTCTGAGTTAATGGAGGTCTGTTGGCATTCGTGTGTGATCACTGACTTTACATTAAAAAATATTAAATGTTATGGAGAGAGAGATTCAAAGTTTTCCGCGTGGCCAAACGTTAGTCATTTAACCTGATTTTTAACGCCGTTTATTTTGGAGGATCAAAAATTATGATTTCCTTAAGGAGAGGGATCAAAACGTACAAAGTTTGAAATAGGGACGAAAAACAAAATCGCTTGATAGTTGAGGGACTAAAAACATATTTAACCCTTTAAAAAATTGAAATACATTATATTTAAATTACGTATAAATAAATTCTTTTTATTTCTTAAATATTTTATGTAGATGTGAAAATTGAAATGTTTTAGATTTTACATTCATATTTGAATTAAGCAATTTAAGTTTTGTAAGACAAACATTTATTTTAAAAATATTTAATTAAATTAACTCTACTTAAATATAATGACTTTGACCTTCAATCAAAATTTATTTTGCTCGACTTTCAACTCAAGTCGACTAGGTTAAACTTTTGGCCTAAGCTTATTCATTTAGACCTTTAGCATGTACTAAGTTGGTTTAACCTACTATCCAAGCTGACTCAACTCAACCTATAACTTAAATCTACTCTAGGGTCAACTTATCTTGAACTTCAGTCAAGTCGGCTTGTCTTGACCTTTGGTCTAGGTCGACTGTTCTTGACCTTCGCTTGGGACGATTTGTTTCAACCTTCTGCTCAACTGAATCGCCTTGACTTATGGCCTTAGTTGATTCATCTTAACCTTTATCCTGACCGACTCGTCTTGACCTTCAACATGTGGTGACTTGTTTCGAACTTTCACTTGTTGACTCGTCTTTACCTTTAATCTGATCTACCTATCTCGACCTTTGGTCATGGCCGACTCGACCCATCAGTCATTGTTGATGGATTTGCAAATGTAGCAAATCGCACAAGTAATATAAAATGGTAAGACCAAGTATCGTATCCCAGAGGACTCTCGGCACTAAACAGTCATGTGATTAATTAATTAATTAAGACTTAAAATAAACGAGATCATTGGTTTGAGATGCAAAAACATAAAGTAAAATATGAATGCAAATTGATCAATAATAGAGTAACACAGAGATGAACGGATGTTGTTTAATATGAGATGAATATGTTGTTGGGGTTAGATTTCACCAAGTTCCCTCTCATGTATATAAGAATTCCTCTTTATGCATTAAAGTTAACGTCACTCACTAAAGTACTTAGAACCCAATCCCTTGGCGCAATAAGTCTGCCTTAATTCCTAGTTCGTGCAATTCCTAGCGTTCCTAGAAAACTAAGTTTGAAGATCAAGAGCTTAAGACGACCAAGTACTCATACCCTCATCCTTGAGAAATATTACCCTTGGGAGAATTCAACAAGAACCTGAATTGTAAGGAACCTCCCAACACTCATGAAATTCATAAATCATGCAACTAAATGAGTTAAATAGAGCAAACATTGAAACAGATGAATTCCCTAACAATTAATGAATAAAGCATATATGATTAAAAATCAATTCAAATACATGAGAGTTCACAAGGTTACATCATTCCCCAACAAAAAATAGAGTTTAGTTCCCCATAGACATGGAGAAACTAGATGTACAATGAAAAAACATGAGATAGTGAAACCCTAAGAGTAGAAGAGGAAGCTCCCACCTCCAGATCCGCCTTCAAAGAGTACAAGAGTGTGTTGTTGTGTTGCTCCAGCCAGAGATACAAAACCTAGAGCGCCTGGGTCCTTTAAATAAAGTTGGAAAAGAGTAGAAACAAGGCCCGATCGAAAAGAGTCAAATCAGAGCAAAAACTGGGCCGAATTAGCAACGTGCGACGCTCGGGCGGCCAATTTGGCTGCCTGGACAGTGGACATCGATTTCCGGAAGGCTTGAGCCTCCAATTTCTGCCAGGCTTTGGGGGTCCGCCGCCCGGGCAGCATAGCCTGGGTGGCGAGCGTCGATTTTTCCACGCTCAAGCCTCTTGTAAGTCGCCCAAGCTTTGTGCGGTTCCCTCTTCTGGTGCTTTTCTAGGCCTTTCTAAGCTCTATATCCTTAGGACTTCATCTCTGCTTCCTGTATTAACTCATTTTCTATCAAAACAAAGAGAATTAGTCATAAAATCATCAAATTCAACCTCAACTCTCTTATTCACACAACTTAATAAAAAAGCATGAGTCTAAGCAAGTTTCTAAGTTAAAAAGGGTGTATTTAGTATCAAAATTACATCACAAATAACAATACTTTAAATCGTTATCAGTTATCCTAGGCCGAATAGGCTCGACTTTCACCTTGCATCGAATGGTCTTCAGCTTTGGCCTACAACGAGTTGGCTAAAGCTTCATCCTATGTACACTAGTCTCGACCTTTAGCTTGACTACTCGTGTGGACATTCATTCCGATCGGATCATCCCAACCTTAGGCATGTGATGACCTCTCTTTGACCTTCGGCCCAACTTTAATCGTCATGACCTTCAGCTCGATTACTCTTCTCAACCTTCAACCTCTATCGACTTGACTCGTCCTTCGGCCCTAGTCGAATCGACTCAATCTTTAGCCTAGGTCGAATTCGATTGCCTTCGCCATGCAAAGTTTCAAGTTTAGGGTTGTGATAACGGTTGATTTCACCGTTATTTGGGATTAAATTTTGATAATAAATGAACCCTTTTTGACTTAGAAACTTGCTTGTTCTCTTGTTTTTAGCTTATTTTGGTGAATAAGAGAGTTGAGCTTATACTTGAATATTTTATCACTAAATTCCCTTGATTTTGTAGGAAACTAGGATGAATTGGAAGAGGAGTTAAATTGTCAAGAAGTTGGAACTCAAACAGGACAGAAAGAACACCAGAAGAGAAGGCTACAGAAGGTCGCAAGACGCTTGGGCACCCTTCTCTAGGGCCCTGGGCGCAGATTGCCTCGCAATCATGCTTGGGCGTCCTTCTTGGGACGATGAGTGCCAATCTTCATGTAACGTTTCACGCCTGGGCACCCTTTTAGGGGAGGCCACTCCTCTCGCCAGCTCGCTTGGGCGCCCTAAGTAGGGGCACTGAGCATTGACGACGTTGGCCCATGATCCAATTCAGCTGTATATAAGGACTTGGACGTCGTAGAGGGAGTATCTTTTGACAGAAGTGACACAAATTTAGACTTTTACAATTCTCTGGAGGCAGAAGTGGATGCAGAAGCTCTCGTCTTCAGTTTTTAGGGTTTATCTTTCATTCTCATTTCATTGTTCATCTAGTTTCTCCATGACAAGGGCGAACTATATTCAATTTGTCGTTGGGGGATGATGTAACCTTGTGAAGTCTTATGTATTTAAATTGGTTTTAATTGATATATATATATATGCTTCTTTCATCAATTGTTAGGGATTTTCTCCTTTGCTCTATGCTTGTTATGTTTTGGTCATTCATGACATGATTTTATGTTCTTCTTTGTTATTGGGAAATGTTAAGAATGTTTTTGATCTCTAGAAACGAAACCAAAAACTTGTTGATGGATCGACAAGTGTACCGAATCGCACAAGTAATATAAAATGGTAAGACCAAGTATCATATCCCAGAAGACTCTTGGCACTAACTAATTGCGTGATAACTCAATTAATTAAGATATAAAAGAAACAAGATTATTGGTTTAAAATGCAAAGACAGAAAATTAAATATGAATTTAAATTGATCAATAGTAGAGTAACACAGAGATGAACAAATGTTGTTTAATATGCGATGAATATGTTGTTGGGGGTAGAAATAAGTCTGAAGATAAATTAAGCCTGCCTTAATTCCTAGTTCGTGCAATTCCTCGCATTCCTAGAAAATTAAGTCTGAAGATAAGAAGCTTAAGACGACCAAGTACTCATACCCTCATCCCTGAGAAATATTACCCTTGGGAGAATTCAACAAGAACCTGAATTCTAAGGAACCTTCCGACACTTATGCAATTAATAAATCATGCAACTAAATGAGTTAAATAGAGAAAGCATTGAAACAGATGAATTCCCCTACAATTAATGAATAAAGCATATATGATTAAGAATCAATTCAAATACATGAGAGTTTACAAGGTTACATCATTCCCCAACAACAAATAGAGTTTAGTTCCCCATAGACATGGAGAAACTAGATGTATAATGGAAAAGCATGAGATAGTAAAAGAGTGTGTTGTTGTGTTGCTCCGGCCAGAGATACAAAACCTAGAGTGCCAGGGTCCTTTAGAAAGAGTTGGACCAAAGTAGAAACATGGCCCGGTCCAAAAGAGTCGAAATAGAGCAAAAACTGGGCCGGATCAGCAACGCGCGACGCTCGGGCGCCCCATTTGGGCGCCCGGGTGGTGGACGTCAATTTCTGTAGGTCTTGAGCCTTCAATTTTGCTTGGGCTTCGGGGGTCCGACGCCCGGGCGTCCTAGCCTGGCCAAGCGACGGGTGTCGATTTTTCCACGCCCAAGCCTCCTACAGGTCGCCCAAGCTTCGTGTGGTTCCCTCTTCTGGTGCTTTTCTAGGCCTTTCTGAGATCTATATCCTTAGCACTTCATCTTTGCTTCCTGTATTAACTCATTTTCTATCAAAACAAAGGGAATTAGTCATAGAATCATCAAATTCAACATCAACTCTCTTATTCACACAACTTAATGAAAACGAATGAGTCCAAGCAAGTTTCAGTCAAAAAGGGTGTATTTAGTATCAAAATTACATCACAAATAACGGTATTTTAAACCGTTATCAGGAAATACCTAGAAACCACAATCTGGAGAATGTCTCCCAAAAGCAATATTGCTCAAGGATGGGGATGAGAGGTTTGGTCGTCTTAAGCTTCTAATCGTAATGCAAAATTAGTTATTAGGGATGCAAGAGATTGTGGTTGATGGACAAATTTATGAACACCAAAATATGATGTCACAAACTTGTTGAACAATCGGCAAGTATGACCGAATCGTTTCAAGTAATAAACTCGGTAAGACCAAGTATCGTTCTCCCAAAGGACTCACGGCCTAGTTTAGTTTTGTGGTTCGTTGATTAGCTAAGACTTAAGAACGAAATATTTGGAGTTTAATATGCAAGACAGAAAATAAACATGTATGCATGAGTTTTGATCAATGGCAAAAGCAAAAGACAAGCACTTTCAATGAAATATATATATATATATATATATATATATATATATATATATATATGAATATGTTGTTGGGGGTGAATTTCATCTTATCCACTCTCATATATTTTAGGAATTCAAAATTCAAATCATCATTGTTAATGCCACTCTCTAAAGTACCTTTCAAGAAGGCTTCTCCCTAATTACGAGTTCATACAATTCCTAGCATTCCTAATAATTAGTTCATCAAGTGCAGGAGCTTAACGACAACCAATATAATATTGGGAGAGATTCCCCGGATCTAGACTTCCCCGTACGTTCCCGTATCGACAAAATCAATAATCATGCATTGAATGAGTTAAACAAAGCAAGCATTAAGCAAAGAGGAAAAACCCTAACTAATGATGAAAGAAAGCATAAATCTTAGATTAAGATGCAAGCACAAATTCCATATATGAGAGCTTCAAAAGATTACATTGATTCCCCAACAAAAATACAAGGTTTAGTTCACCATATTCATGGTGAACCTAGATGAACAATAATGAAAGAATGAAGGATAAAACCCTAGAAAGGTGAAGAGGTAGCCTGAGCATCCAAGATCCTCCTTCAAAGGGGTGGAAGAGAGAGTGTTTGCTTCGTTTCTGCCAAAGATACCTAACCCTAGGAAACCCTAAAGCTTATATATTATTCGTAAATTACAGAAAATTAGGTCCAAGCCCATAAAAGTGCCGCTCAGCAGTAAAGTACCGCTCAGCGGTAAGTGTGTGAGTCGTTTCTTCCCCTCAGCGGCCATTTTGCCCCTCAACGGACCTCCCGTGACTTCCTGAGTGCCGCTCAGCGGTAAACTGCCGCTGAGCGGTGACTTCGGCTTCTCTTTTTGCACTTTTTGATGTCTTTTCTGATTCCATCTCTCTCCTTCTTCACTTCTTTCACTAAATTCACCTTAAAACCTGCACAAAAACACTGAAATCAAGCATAAACCTGTCCAGCTCTCTTATTTATGAAAATATGGATAAAAGCATGATTTCAAGCTAGTTTCTAAGTGAAAAGGTTGCTTTTTGTGTCAATTTTAAGCATGAAAATAACAGTTTTTCAACTGTTATCAGTGGTCTAGTAATTAAGGATAGGCTTTCTTTGCTGAGAGATCAGGTTTAAAGTAATTTAAAAGGTGACGTTAACATTTGAATGAAGAAGATGAAATCTAAACCCTAAACTTTAGAATGAGAGTAAACTAGGTGATATCTAAACCCCAACAATATACTCCT
The DNA here is from genome assembly GCF_029865625.1 of Vigna umbellata. Taxonomy (NCBI): domain Eukaryota; kingdom Viridiplantae; phylum Streptophyta; class Magnoliopsida; order Fabales; family Fabaceae; genus Vigna; species Vigna umbellata. The sequence continues at coordinate 52,964,468 of NC_142168.1, read as the reverse complement.
CTCATAATTACAATATCATTCATTCACCTTTGTGTTTTTCTTCAATTGATCAAAAGTGCATTCATATTTAATTTATTGTTTTTGCATTCAAAACCCTAAATTGTTCTTAAAAGTCTTAATTAGTTAAGTAATTACATGATTGTTTAGTGTCGTGAGTCTCTTGGGAAACGATACTTGGTCTTACCAATTATTATTACTTGATACAATTCGGTACACTTGCCGATGTCTTAACAAGCTGTTGGCGCCGTTGTCGGGGACTCGTGGTTTAAACTATACTTTTGTGTGATTCTTAACCGATTAGACTTTATCTTTAAATTTATTTGTTTATCTTTAATTTTTATCTGTTTGTTTTGAATTTTTGTTTTATCTTTAATTTTATCTTTTTTATCTGTTAGTGCTAATTGGGTGCTCTAGTGTTTTGTTCTCTAGTGTATGCAGGATACAATTCGGACTAGAAGCACAGAAGTTTCTGAACCTTTTCTTGCAGGTCTGGACAATAGTAGAAGAAAAAGGAAGAACAGGACGTCCAAAGAACTTTTCCCTTTTCCTGAGATTCTTTTATAGCCATAACCTCAAATATCTTACCAGGAAACAAAAGATATGGTTGAAGTAAAGAATGGTAGATGTACTCTGGCAGATTATGCAACAGTCATTGGTCCTCATCATTTTAATAGCATTGCAAGGCCGATGATTAATGTTGCAAATATGGAGATGAAGCCTTCTTTGATTCAATTGGTGAAGAACAACCAATTCAATGGATTATCACATGAAAATCCTTATGAGCATCTGACTACATTCAATGAGATATGCAGTACTATGAAGATCAATGATGTGCCAGATGAAGCTATTATATTGGGCTTGTTTCCTTTCTCTTTGGGAGGCAATGCTAAGATGTGGTTGAACTATTTTCCAGAGAACAACTTTACTAAGTGGGAAGCTGTGGTTGCAAAGTTTCTAAACAAATACTTCCCACAATCAAAGGTGAACAAAGGGAAGAAGGAAATTTCTTCTTTCAGGCAGGGCATGGATGAAACATTAGGTCAAGCGTGGGACCGATTTAAAGGCTTGTTCAGAAAGACGCTCACTCATGTTTTGATGAACCTACAATAGTCATTCTATTCCTTGGAGGTGTAAGCTTACAAACTAAATTGATGCTAGATGCCTCAACTATAGGTAATATCAAGTGCAAGACTCAAGAGAAAGCTTATGAGTTGATTGAAAATATGGCTACAAATGATAATGAGATGCATAGTGATACATTCAAGTAGTCCCGCAATCCGGCAAAGAACATGTAATCCTGCCACACAAGGACAAGGAAGGCACCTTCACCCCTACACAAGGAAGGCTCAATACCCGAATAACCTCTAATGCACACAAGGCAAAATGAAGCACCTATCCGTAGAGAACACCAGGATTTACTAGGTACAACAAGTATACTTTATCCTCTACTCTCATGCTCATCTATCACATACTACAGTACATCCAAACACTCACACGTGCTCCAATCTCATCCACAAATCAAACCTGACTTTAAACAGAATTCCGAAACTCATTCTCTAATTCTCATCACGTTCTATAACTTCTCCAAAATAGAGCTGCTGATGCGAGACTGTTTTCTCCCAAACTAGACCTCTGATTGTCAATTCAAGTGGTCAAAATGAAGAACCATATGTCTGGAACATACTGCCAAGAAATCAGCCCAATCCAACAGTGAATGACTTCGCAACGACAAAAACACCAGTGCAGGTTTTGTGATATGCGAAAATACTTTCCTCTTTTTGTTTAGGCTGTTTCTCCCAATGTAGACCTCCAATTGACGATCCGAACGGTGAAAATGAAGAACCATATGTGTGGAACCCACTGTCCAAAACTAGATCTGATCCAACGGTGATCGACTTCGTAACGACGAAAACACCAGTGCAGGTTTTGTGATATGAGGGAATGACTTCTTTTCTTTCCTTTAACCCAATACTTACAACATATATTTGCATGGAAACCCCCATAAATCATAACTTTATTCTCCCTTAACAACAAATCCTTTGTTGAGATAACCCAACAACCATACATACATTCATAGGGAAAACCCAACATAAATATTACATAATCCCTATGCCCATGCATACATAAACCCTATGCCTGTGCATACATAAACCCTTACCCAACAAGAGCAACATACAACCATAATCATAATCATAATAAACATATATCAACAAGAATTATTAATCAATAACCAAGAAAATATATGTCATACAACAATTGACAAACAAAGGTAAGCTTCCCATACCTTGGCCAATTCCTAGGGCTTTATCTAGCTTCTAAAATATCACAAGTCTTCCCTTGCACTAGGGTTTTTTGTAACTCTTCATCTTCTCTCCTAGAAACTTCTCTTCTCCCTTAACTCTCAAATTTTCGTTTTTGGATTTTAGGTAGCAAAATGCAGCCCCCTTTTACTCTTCTCCTTTTTATCCTTTTTTATTCTATCTCCATCTTTTTAATTAAAATGATATCTCTCATTTAATATGTAGAACCACCAAGATTTCCTTTCTTATTTTATTTTATCTAATATTTAAAATATCAACAACCACCAAATCTCTGAAAGATTCACAAAATCTTTCTATTTCGTTTCAGATTTTATTTTTATTCATTTTCTTTCTATACTCCCTTACTTAATGTCTACACCACTTAATGAGGGTATAAGACATCTTTTGCCCTTGGACCCCAAAATACAAATTAACCCAAAGGTTTACTTTAACTCTCTTTCTTTCTAAAATTTGGCTCATACCTATTAAATCTTAAATCACCCTTCTACCATTAATCCAACACATCATTTTGGTAACAACACACCACACAAATCATCATGACAACAACATACCAACCATGTGTTCTACTTAATCAATAATAACATTAAATAATAACATAATAATTATAATTGTAGAAAAACATCAAATAATCAAACAACAATTACCAATAATATTGTTTAAGTCTCAAAACCACATTATTCCCTAATTACCACATTTTCTTAGGATCTTACATATGTAAACAAAAAAACATGATGCTCCCCCTGTCAACAATATTCATATGAATTTTATTTCTTTCCTTTTAACATGTGATCAGATCATTTAAGAGTATACAAAACTTCCCCTATCAGTATGCATATGATATTTCAGTCAGAGTTGCATGATAGAGATCTAACAAAGTATTGTATCATTCAAGCATTTCCAGGCAATGTATAAGAAAAAATGTCACAAATATCAGAGAATTTTAGATACATCTTGAACCATAGTAACCTAGTGTTATCATTCATAAACTCATACCGGATAGGCAGGGGATTTCAAACAATTCAGTTTATGATGAATAAACACTCATGAAATCATAAGTCATGGTTTAAAGTAAAAGATTCAACAGTTTAGAAACTTCAAATGAGTTTGATGAAATTCAATCGATTATATCACTCTGGTAATCGATTTAGATAAGCAGAGTATTGATGAATTTTCATTTTAACTCTGTGTACAAACAGTAAACTTGCATAATTGATGACAAATTTATGAACACCGAAATCGGCGCCAAAAACTTGTTTAACAATCGGCAAGTGTGACCGAATCGTATCAAGTAATAAAACCAGGTAAGACCAAGTATCGTTTTCCCAAAGGACTCACAGCCTAGTTAGCTATATGATTTGTTGATTATTTAAGACTTGTAAATAATTGATTTTAGGTTTTTAATGCAAAAGACAGTAATTAAACATGTATGCATGAAGTTGATCAATGGAAAAGAGGAATACAAACACTTTAATGAATTAGATGGATGAGTATGTTGTTGGGGTTATCAATTTCATCTTATCCACTCTCATATACTTTGGGAATTCATCATTCTTTTCATCAATTGCTAATGCCACTCTCTAAATCACCTTGCAAGAAGGCCTATCCTTAATTACGAGTTCATACAATTCCTAGTATTCCTAGTAATTAATTCTGAAGTGCAGAAGCTTAAAGGCAACCAATATGCTATTGGGAGAAATTCCCCGGATCTAGATTTCCCCGTACGTTCCCATATCGACAAAATCAATAATCATGGCAACGAATGAGTTAAACAAAGCAAGCTTTAAGCAAAGAGGAAAAACCCTAACTAATGATGAAAGAAAGCATAAGTCTTAAAATAAGATGTTAAAACAAATTCCATATATGAGAGTTTCACAAGACTACATTGATTCCCAAACAACAATACAAGGTTTAGTTCACCATATTCATGGTGAAACTAGATGAACAATAATGAATGAAAGAAAGATAATAAAACCCTAGAAAGATGAGGAGGTAGCCTGAGCATCCAAGATCTTCCTTCAAGGGGTGGAAAAGAGAGTGTTTGCTTCGTCTCAGCCAAAGATACAAACCCTAGGAACACCTAAAGCTTATATACTATTCGTAAAATTACAGAAAATTAGGCCCAAGCCCAAAATAGTGCCGCTCAGCGGTAAGTGCGTGAGTCGTTTCTTCCCCTCAGCGGCCTTTTCACCCCTCAGCGGAGCCAACGTGGGTTTTAGAGTGCCGCTCAACGGTAAACTGCCGCTGAGCGGTATTTGCGACTTCTCCTTTTACACTTTTTGATGTCTTTTTTGATTCCATCTCTATCCTTCTTCACTTCTTTCACCAAATTCACCTTAAGACCTGCATAAAACACTGCAATCAAGCATAAACCTGTCCAGCTCTCTTATTTCTAAAAATATAACCAAAAGCATGATTTCAAGCTAGTTTCTAAGTGTTAAAGGTTGCTTTTAGTATCAATTTTAAGCATGAAAATAACAGTTTTTCAACTGTTATCAATAATCTCTCCATCTTAGCTAGATCAAGCGTTAGTTCATATGCAGTGTAACTAAGAAGTGATCAAAATCACATATTAAGTATGAATATGCAATGTAATGATGTAACAATGAAATGTCCAATTGTTATCATATAAGTGAATTAATCTCAGATTTAATCAAGTCAGACAATCAATCACAGATCACAGATTTGATTACCAGAACATAATTTCATTGATATTTAAAAGATGATTACAATCCAGAAATCAAAAGATCAAAATGGCTTAAGAGCCACTATATCAAAGCAGGACAAAACAAAATCATAAGGTAGGCATAGACAAAAATTTCATAGCTAGAACTCTAAGACCCCTATTCGGATCTTAAAGGTATAAGCCCCACTTATTGCATGCACAAGATATTCATGGAAGATGATTTTAAACTAGTTGCTCAACCATAGAGAAGATTGAATCCTATGATGAAGGAGGAAGTTAGAAAAAAAGTTCTGAAACTTTTGGAGGCTGGTATTATATATCCCATCTCTGATAGTGCATGGGTAAGCCTAGTGCAGGTGGTGCCAAAGAAAGGTGGGATGACAATTATTTGCAATGAAAAGAATGATCTTATACTTACTAGAATAGTTACTGGTTGGAGAATGTGTATTGCCTATAGAAAACTGAATAAAGCCACAAGGAAGAATCACTTTCCCCTTCCTTTCATGGATCAGATGTTGGAGAGATTAGCAGGTCAAGCTTTCTATTGCTTTCTAGATGGGTATTCAGGATACAACCAAATTGTGGTGGACCCAAAGGATCAGGAGAAGATGACGTTTACTTTCCCATTTGGTATTTTTGCTTATAGAAAAATGCCATTTGTATTATGTAATCTTTGCGAATTTGATAAAAAAATGCATTGAAGTCTTCATGAATGATTTTTCGGTATTTGGTGATTCTTTCCATTTGTGCTTGTCTAACTTGGATATTGTTCTCAAAAGATGCATTCAGACAAATGTTATTCTCAACTGGGAAAAACGCCACTTCATGGTAACTGAAGGTATTGTTCTGGGTCACAAGGTTTCTTCCAAGGGAATTGAGGTTGACAAAACTAAAGTGGAAGTCATTGAGAAACTTCCCCCACCAACAAATGTGAAAGGAATCAAAAGCTTTTTGGGGCATGCTAGTTTTTATAGAAGATTCATTAAAGACTTCTCCAAGATTACCAAACCTTTAAGCAATCTCCTTGTTAAAGAAATTCCTTTTGAGATGAATGATGAATGTTTTAAGGCCTTTGACATCTTGAAGAATAAACTGATTTCTTCCCCGGTAATTATAGTGCCAAACTGGAATAAGGACTTTGACTTGATGTGTGATGCAAGTGATTATGCTATAGGTGTTGTACTTGGCCAAAGAAGAAAGAAGTTTTTCCATACTATTTTCTATTCCAGCAAAGTTTTGAATGAGCCTCAATTGAACTATGTGATAAACAAATTTTTAATCCCCGACAATCGCGCCAAAAACTTGTTAACCCTCGGCAAGTGTAACCGAATCATATCAAGTAATAAAAATGGTAAGACCAAGTATCGTTTCCCAAAGGTCTCACAACCTAAACAGTTATGTAATTTGTTGATTATCTTAGACTTGTAACCGAAAATATTGTTGTTGATCTATGAAAAATAAACATGAATGCAAGGTTTTGATCAATGGACTTGAACAATGAAAAAACGGTTGATGAATAATATGAATGATTATGTTGTTGGGGTTGTCAATTTCATCATATCCACTCTCATGTATTCAAGAATTCATCTTTCTTCATTAATGTGAATGCCACTTTCTAAATTACCTTAAACCCAATGTCTTGGTGAAGAAATCGTACTCCTAATCACTAGTTTACAATGTCTTGTCTTCCTAGCAATTATTCATGCATTACATTCGCACAGAAGCTTAAAGGCAACCAACCATCATATTCCTATCTAGGTAATACTACTATTGGGAGAATTTCTTCATGTCTAGATATATCTATATGTGTCCATAGAAATATCATGCAATTGGATGAGTTAAACAAAGCATGCATAGAGTATAAAAGAAAAACCCTATCAATTAATGAAAGAAAGGATATATTATAAAGAATCAATTCAATACATGAGAGCTTCAAAGGATTATAATGGTTCCCCAACAACAATGAAGGTTTAGTTCACCATAATCATGGTGAAACTAGATGAAAAATAATGAAAGAATGAAAGATAAAACCCTAGAATTTGAAGAGTGGAGCATGAGCATCCAAAATCCTCCTCCAAGGGGTGAGGAAAGTGTATTATGCTTTTCCAGCCAAAGATGACTGACCTAGGTCGACTAAAACCTTATATATTATTCTAAAAATTACAGAAAAGTGGCCCAAGGCCCATAAAAATGTCTCTTAGCGGTAAATACCACTCAATGGTAAGTGCGCGTTCTTCTATTTGACGCTCAGTTGCATTTTTGCCCCTCAACGGTGACTACGGGACCTCAAGAACATCGTTCAACGTTAATTTCCGTTGAGCGGTACTCGTGTCTTCTCTTTTTGTGTAGTTTTCACTTCCTTTTCTGATTCCAACTTCTTCCTACTTCACTTCCTCTTCTGATTCCAATTCATCTTAAAACCTGCAAAAACAAGGAAAACCAAGCATAAAACCCATTTAACTCTATTATTTCAAAAACATAAACAAAAGCATGATTCCAAGCTAGTTTCTAAGTCATAAAGGTTGCCTTTAACGTCAATTTTAAGTATAAAAATAACAGTTTTTCAACTGTTATCACTATGCCACCATAGAAAAGGAATTACTTGCCATAGTGTATGCTTTGGAGAAGTTTAGATCCTATGTCATTGGGTCTAAAGTAATTATATACACGGATCATGCGGCTATCAAGTATTTGTTAACCAAGCCGGATTCTAAACCACACTTGATTAGATGGGTACTTTTGTTGCAAGAGTTTGATGTAGAAATCCGTGACAAGAAGGGCAGTGAGAATTTGATTGTTGATCATTTATCTGGGTTAGTCAATGATGAAGTTATAAGCAAAGAAAAAGAGATCCGGGAATGCTTTTCAGATGAAACACTCTTGCACATTCAACAGAGGCCATGGTTTGTTGACATGGGTAATTTTAAAGCTGCAGGAGTAATCCCATAACAGAAGAAGAAGTTTTTGCATGATGCAGAATAGAACATTTTCTCATAATTGAAATTCTAGTAAAGGCATAGCACAAGTACCAGACACAGCAGAGGCAAAACAAAAGTCACCTTGAAATAAAATCCTCACCTGACCAGGCTCCCAGGTTAAGTAGAAGTTGCCCCAACTTGAGAATGTAATATACCTTCCATCTGGAGAGCGATTGACAGTTTTGAAAGTCCCAATGTAATAGCTTTCACCACTAATACCACTAGAAATTGTTCTGAAGAAGCAACATAGATAGATAAATGCCTTGACAAATAAAAATTAAAAATGTTCAACATTCACTTCAACACAATTTTGAATGAGTTTTCAACATGCAGATGAAGAACAAATCTGACCTCTCAAATGCCACCTTGTGTGCAACCATTTTTACTTCTTCCCATCTTTCTTTTGCATTGAGCTTTTTGATAACAAATGAAAAACTATTATTTTTCTATGTAAAATTGACCTTAAAGACAACCTTTATGACTTAGAAACTAGCTTGGAATCATGCTTTTGTTTATGTTTTTGAAATAAGAGAGTTGGATGGGTTTTATGCTTGGTTTCCTTGTTTTTGCAGGTTTTAAGATGAATTGGATGAAAGAAGTGAAGTAGGAAGAAGTTGGAATCAGAAAAGGAAGTGAAAAGTGCATAAAAAGAGAAGACGCGAGTACCACATAGCGGAAATTACCGCTGAGTGGCGTTCTTGATCTCGCAATCTCCGTTGAGCGTCAATCTGAAGTGCCACGCTTAGCGCTAAGCGGTATTTACCGCTGAGCGCCATTTTTATGGGTTTGGACTTACTTTTCTGTAATTTTTAAGCTCTTAGTCGACCTAGGTTAGTCATCTTTGGCTGGAACGAAGCAGAAAGACACTTTTTCAACCCTTGGAGGAGGATTGTTGGGGAATCAATGTAATCCTTTAAAACTCTCATGTATTGAATTTGTTCTTCAAGATCTTTTATAAGATACATGATTTCTTTCATTAATAGTTAGGGTTTTTCCTCTTTGCTCATAGCATGCATTGTTTAACTCATTCGATGTCATGATCATTGGTTTTGTCGATATGGACACATATTGGGAAATCTAGATCTAGGGAATCTCCCCCAACAGTAGTATAAACCTAGACATAGGAGTATGATGGTTGGTTGTCTTTAATCTTCTGTTCACTATAATGCATGATTAATTTCTAGGGAGACAAGACATTGTAAACTAGTGATTATGATTAGGCTTTCTTCGCCGAGACATCGAGTTTAAGGTAATTTAGAGAGTGACATTAACATTAATGAAAAGAATGATGAATTCCTTAATACATGAGAGTGGATAGGATGAAATTGATAAACCCCAACAACATATTTATCCATATAATTCAAATCACGTGTTTTGTTTCTTCTTACCCATTGATCAACACATGCATACATCTTTACTTTTCAGTATTTTGCATTGAAATCTCAAGTAATTGTTTGTACAAGTCTTAGCTAATCAATAAATCACATAACTATCTAGGCCGTGAGTCCTTTGGGAAATGATACTTGGTCTTACCAGGTTTATTACTTGATACAATTCGGTTACACTTACCGAGGGTTCATCAAGTTTTTGGCACCATTGCCGGGGACTCGTGGTTTAACTATTATATTTGTGTGATTATTGATTACCTTTGACTTGATTTTTGAATTTTTTTATCTTTTTGTTTTATCTTTTGATTTTATTTTTAACTGTTTATCTTTTTGTTTGTTGTTTTTATTTTATCTTTCGATCTTCTATATTTCTATCTTGTTTATTTATATCTTCTTTATTTATATCTTCTTATCTTTCTATCATTTTAATTTTAATTTTTATCTTATTAGTTTATCTTCTCTATCTTTTTGTGCTAACAAATATTTTCTAGGGTTTTGTGCCTAATGCTTGCAGGATGCAATTCGGACAAGAATTTAACTATATGGGCACTCAATTCTACCAAAGTAATCTCAACCACTGGTGGGAACCTCCCTCAAGCATGGATCAAAGCCAATTTTGGCAAGCTGCCGGACAATTTGAGAACCAACCACAACAACAATGGCAACAACAAAGCTCTATATCAGAAAGTTTGGATGACACCTTTCAACGATTTATGCAAGTGTCCATCTCCACTCAGAAAAACATTGAAGCATCATGTAAAAGGATGGAGATGCAGATTGGTCACATGATTCAGAAATCGGATGATTATGGGGTTAATACTAAAGTTAACCCTAGGAAGGAATGTCAAGCCATTATCATTGGAAGTGACAAGACATTAGATGAGAAAAAGATAGAGCGAAAAGAAAAAGAAGAGTTGAGTGAAAATGATAAAGATGTAGTAGAAAAAGAAAGAGAGGTGGTTGAGAGAGAAGAGAGAAAGAAAATTTGTGTGAAGATTGAGAAGTTGAGTAGAAAAAAAGAAGGGAAGAAAAAAAATAAGAGAAAAGAAAAATAGAAAATTGAGGGAGAAGAAAAGTAAGAAAAAGAGGATGAAAGGAAAGAAGAAAGAATCATATGAAAAACCCCGTCCTCATCCAAAGAAATATCATAGCAAAGAGAAGGACTTTGAGTGCTTTATGGAAATCTTCAAGAAATTGGAGATTAAAGTTCCTATGATTGAGCATTGCAATAGGTTCCTGGTTTGATCAAATTTCTGAAGAAGTTCAGTAGAACGAAGAAGAAAAAGAAGATTGAACTTGAGCTTTATTGGGTCAAGCTAATGACATTAAAAAAGTGCTTGTTAGGAGGCAACCCAATGATTTAAGAACTTTTGTTTTTGGTTTGGTGATGTAATTATGAACTTTTGTTATTTTTGTTTTAGTTATAAATTTTTTACAGGGTATAGCATCTACTGATGGATGCTAGGTGGTTAAATATCTACTAAAGGATACTAGGTTTGTTACACCTACTAATGGGTGTTGGTAAGAAAGATTTGCACCTACTGATGGGTGTTGGTGGATTTTGGGTTAGGCTCGTGATGTTAAACAAGCGCTACCTGGGAGGAAACCCAATTGATTTACTATATTTTGTTTGTTTGTTTTGATTCTGCTTTAGTTGCATGTTAGGGATTGAATGTATGAGTGATTTGAGAACTTAAATGCGTGAAGTGAGTGAGAGGCATGAGTATAAGGCACCTAGGGCAAGCTAGGAAGAAGGAGAGTATGTCACGCAATTGCCGCTCTGCGGAAATTTCCGCTGAGCGGTATCACTGCAGCATGGGTTTCTAGGGTTGCCCTTAGCGGGACCCGAGCCCATTAGGCTACTTTTATACCCTAAGGTGCAGTTTTGGTTATATTTTCAGATTTCTTTCCTCCCACACACTCTTAAACACTTTTCTAAGAGTTCTCTACACCTTTCCCTTCATCCCCACTTATAAAACCTCTCTTCCATTCATTTTTGCATCAAGTTTCCATTCGAGTTTGGGGTTTGGTGAGAGCATTGTTGTTAGGGGCTGATTTCTTTACATTCCTAGAGCATTCTTCACTATTTTGCTTGTTGGTTTTGCTGTACAGGTTGCACTGAGGGGTTTTGATTTCCCTCAGCGATGATAGGAATGGTTTTAGGGTGTTGGTTGTGGTTTACTAATGCTTAATGATTTGTCTTGTGGTTTTGTGAATTGTTTTTTATGTAGAGATAGCCTCCTCATCAAGCAAGAGATTCAAGACTATAGTATCCAAAAGGAAGGAGAAGGAACCAGATCAACCCTATTCCAACAAGTTCTTTTCCCATAAGCATGAGCAACACTTCCTCATTGCCCAAGATAGCATGGCAAGAGGAGTAGGCATAGGCCAGTAGAGCTGGAGCAGCTAAAGCTCCAGCTATGGAGGAAGAACTAGTGGATGCTATCAACACTAGAGCAGGACCTTTTCTATCTTTGGTTTTGTAATATTGAACTTAGTTGATTCTATTTTTAGAATAGGGTTTGATGTACTCAATTTGAACTTTATCTGTTATGATGGTTTGCTTCTGACTTATTGCATGATGAGTAATGCTTGATGATGCTTTGATATTGATTGATGTTGAGATTGTGCATAGTATATGCTTATACAGGTGGTTCACAAGCTTTGTGAACAAATGCAAGATGTTGTGATTGTGATTATGATGCTAAGCAGGATGTTGTATGTGGAATGTGAATGAGCTTATATGTGAGATTTTGAGCTCCAAAGTTGTTGTGATTGAATGTTACTACTTTGAAAGTATGAATGACTTTGCCCAAGTTTTCTATGATTGAAGTATTTGCTTGTTTGCATCATATGATCAAGGCCATTTGTTGGTAACCCTTTTTGTTAGCAAAATGAATCATTGTAACCCAATCAAAAGAGAACACTTTGGGTTCTATCCTTTAAACCCGTAGCCTTGAATAAGATAGAAAACCCTCTTTGTGAAAAATCTGTACCTTGAGTTAAGATTGAAAACATTTTGTGGTATGGATAAATGTTCAAGTTTGGGGTTGTTGGAAAAATAGAAAGGGAAAATAAAAAGCATTGAGATAAAAGTTAAGCATGTGAAAAGCAAAAAGAAAAAGAAAAGAAAAGCTCAATGCGAAAGAAAGTTGGGAATAATTAAGAATGATTGTGTTTAGATGATTCTCTTAACTCAAGGGTTTTGCTATCCAGAAAAAACCAATTTTTATTGTTAGCCCAGTCACATTATAAGCCATTGAAAAGTCCTTGTGATGATGCTTACATGTAATTGTATTTGATTGTAGTTAAATGAAAGGCAAAGTTGATTCATGTGACATTGTAGTAGTAGAGTGAATGAGTGAATACCTCTTATACGCTTATGTGTTTGAGTGAAACACTTTATCTGATGAGGTTAGATTCCATGAACACATTAGAACATCTTTGCTTAGTTGATTGATCAGTCATGAAAATAGCATTTGTTTGATATTATGTGATTAAGTGAACACTAAAAGCATGTGCATATCTTGATTGAGGTCTTGGTGATAAGCTAAATTGAGTATTTACTTATCTTGAAAGAAGGATTTTTGAATGTGGTGAACCATTGAATGGATTAGTGGAAGATTGATTTACATCTTGTTTGCTTGAGGACAAACAAAGTTCTAAGTTTGGGGTTGTGATAACAGTTGAAAAATTGTTATTTTTACACTTAAATTCTATATTAAAAGCAACCTTTAAGACTTAGAAAATAGCTTGAAATCAAGTTTTTCCTTATGTTTTTGGAAATAACAGAGTTGGACAGGTTTTATGCTTGATTTCCTTGTTTTAGCAGGTTTTGAGATGAAATTGATGAAAGAAGTAAAGTGGGATAAAGATGGAATCAGAAAAGGACACAAAAAGTGCAAAAATAGAGAAACCGCAAGTACAACTCAGCACCAATTACCGCTGAGCGGCACTCTCAAGAACACGTTGGCACCGTTGAGGGGAAAAATGGCGCTGAGTGGAAGAATTGAACACGCGTTACTACCGCTGAGCGCCACTTTTTTGGGCTTGGGGTTACTTTTCTGTATTTTTTAGAATATTATATAAGGTTTTAGTTAACCTAGGTCAGTCATCTTTGGCTGGGATGAAGCAAAAACGCAATCTTTCACCCCTTGGAGGAGGATTTTGGATGCTAAGGGTCCTTTCTCAATTTTCTAGGGTTCTATCCTTCACTCTTTCATTCTATTTCATATAGTGTCACCATGAATATGATGAACTAAACTTATTTTGTTTTTGGGGAATCAATGTAAATCTTGAGAAACTCTCATGTAATGGAATTTGTTCTTCAAGATCTTTTATAAGATACATGCTTTGTTTCATTAATAGTTAGGGTTTTTCCTCTTTGCTCATAGCATGCATTGTTTACCTCATTCGATGTCATGATCATTGGTTTTGTCAATATGGACACATATTGGAAAATCTAGATATGGGGAATCTCTTCCAACAGTAGTATAAACCTAGACATAAGAGTATGATGGTTGGTTGCCTTTAAGCTTCTGTTCACTATAATGCATGAGGGAGACAAGACATTGTAAACTAGTGATTATGATTAGGCTTTCTTCGTCGATACATCAGGTTTAAGGTAATTTAGAGAGTGGCATTAACATTAATGAAAAGAATGATGAATTCCTTAATACATGAGAGTGGATAGGATGAAATTGATAAACCCCAACAACATATTTATCCATATAATTCAAATCACGTGTTTTGTTTCTTCTTACCCATTGATCAACACATGCATACCTCTTTACTTTTCATTATTTTGCATTGAAATCTCAAGTACTTTTTTGTACAAGTCTTAGCTAATCAATAAATCACATAACTGTCTAGGCTGTGAGTCCTTTGGGAAATGATACTTGGTCTTACCAGGTTTATTACTTGATACGAATGTGCAACAATCAGCCCTTAACAGCAATGCTCTCACCAAACCCCAAACTTGGATGGAAACTTGATGCAAAAGTGGTTTAAAGAGAGATTTTATGAAGGGGGAAGAAGGAAAAAGTGTAGAGAACTCTTTGGAGAGTGCTTGATAGTGTTTGGGAAGAGGGAGATCTGAAAGTGGCGGCCAAGACGCACCCTAGGGTATAAAAGAGAGCTAATGGGCCAAATCCCGCTGAGCCCAATTAAAACAAGCCTAGTCATCAAAACTGTAGCATTCGCGCTCAGCAGTAATTACCGTTGAGCGGCATTCGCGGCATTCGCGGCACCAAATCTCCTTCTTCCTAGCTTTCCCTAGGTGTCCTTTACCAATGCCTCTCACTTACCCAATGCATTTAGTCTCTCACATCACTCAAACATTCAATCCCTATAATGCAACTAGATCATAATCAAGACAAACAAACAAAGATAAATTCAATCAATTGGGTTGCCTCCCAAGTAGCGCTTGTTTAATGTCATGAGCCTGACCCAAAATCCTCCAACACGCATCAATAGGTGCAAAATATTACCATCACCCTTCAGTAGGTGTACCTTCTGAGTATCCTTTAGTAAATACTCACCAACCTAGCATCCATCAGTAGATGCTAAACCCAAATATAACAATGTTCCAAAGCTTCAAATTAAATCACCAAAAATAAATAAGTTCAAAGAAATTAATGTTCTCAAATCACTAGGGTGCCTCCCAGCAAGCGCTATTTTAAAGTCACTAGCTTGACCCAATAAAGCTCAAGTTGCTTTTTCAATGTTGGTGTTGCTCTTGCTTTCATCCCACCAACTCATTAATTGCTTTCGGTCCACCTTTTTGACTCTCCTTGAATATGGAGCTTCAATCTCTAGCCCTCCATTATCTTTGAAATCTTTCACAACCCACAACTTGTTCTTGAATCTTACTAGTGTACCAAGTTTGAATTGTGCATCCATCAAGTTACCATGAATCGTCCTTCTTTTGTCATCTTTTTCTTTTTCCCTAACTTGTGACAAGAAACAATTTTTACCTTTGATGACCGGCTTTGCAGCTTTAGAGCTAGTCATGGGCGCATCCTTACATGTAGCTTTATGATTAGTCTTCTTCTCTTGAGTCTGCTGCTAAGCTTTGAAGACATTAAAGATCACCTTTTCTTCTCGGTCTTGAAGCACTATCAATCCATCATCCACATTGATGATTACCTTTGTCGTTTTCATAAATGGCCTTCCAAGAATAATTTGGATCTTCTCATCTTCCTCCATCTCTATCACCATAAAGTCCACCAGGAATTTAAGTTTGTCTATGAAAACCACCACATCTTCCACTACACCATAGGGTTCTTTGAAAGATCCATCCGCCATGAGCAAAGTCACCTTGGTTGGATTAACTTCAAGATCACCAATCCTTTCAAGCATAGATAAGGGCATCAAATTAATGTTTTACCCAAAATCAGTTAAGGTCTTCCTTATATTCTCCTTCCCAATGACGCAAGGAATAGTAAAACTTCCTGGATCTTTCACTTTTAGAGGAAGTGGTTTCTTCAAAATAGCTCTGCATTCTCCCTGTTTATCACTAGTTTCCTCCTCTAGATATCTCTTCTTTGCGAGGATTTGCTTCATGTGCTTTGCATAAGCAGGAATTTGTTGCAGTGCTTCAATCAAAGGTATCTTAATCTCCAATTGCTTGAAGATCTCTTTAAAACACTTATATTGTCTCTCTTTATCAAATTTTTCACTTCCCTTAGGATAAGGAAGAACTCTCTCACTTTTCTCACAATTTTTCACTCCCCTCTTCTTTTCTTTCTCTTTTTTCTCATCCTCACCTTTTATCTCTTCTTTTTTGTCTCTCTTTTCTAACTCAACTCTCTCTTTTTCATCCACCCTCTCATGACATATACTCACAATATCTTTACGCTCTTCCTTAGGGTTATCCTCAATATTAGCCCAAAAACTTCTGTCAGGCATATCCTCTAACTTCTTAGCCATTTGGCCAACCTCGATCTCCAGATTTCTAATTGCAGCTTTAGTGCTCTTGTGATTGGAGATAGTCACCTGAATAAATTGTTGAAGAATTTCTTCAAGCTTTGTTGATCTCTCATTTAGCACAGATACTTGTTGCCATAGTGATGGTTGCTCTTGTGGTATATTAACTTGTCCTGCTTGTCCAGCTTGACCTTGACCCATGCTTGGGTGAGGTTTCCATCCTTGGTTGAAGTTCCCTTGGCGGTATTGGAATTGATTTTGAAATTGATTGGCTATAAAATTGACATCTTCTAGGGCCTCCACTGGAAAAGCACATTGACCATTGATATGGTCACCACCACACAATTCACAGAGTTGTTGTTGAACCTGTGGAATGTTCTTCAACTCCTTTGGCAACTGAGCGTGTCTTTGTCAAATTCTCCAACTATTGAGTTATGATTTTATGTTGATCAAGCAAGGCATCTTGAGATTGCAATTGTAAGACTCCCTTCTGTTGAATTAAAGTTCCTCTTTCACTATGCAGCTCGTTGTCATTAGTAGCCATGTTGTCTATCAATTCAAAAGCTTCCTCTGGAGTCTTGCATTTAATATTACCTCAAGCTGAGGCATCTAGCATCAATTTGGTTTATGAACCAAGACCTCCAAGGCAAATAATGACTACTGTTGCTTCATCAAAGCCATGAGTGGGCATCTTTCTCAACAATCTCTTGTATCAATCGCATGCTTGACCTAGCGTTTCCTCCATGCCTTGTCTAAAAGAAGAAATTTCTTGTTTCCCTTTGTTGATTTTGGATTGTGGGAAGGACTTGTTTAGAAACTTTGAAACCACGGCTTCCAATTCAGTAAAGCTATCCTTCGGGAAAGAATTCAACCACAGCTTAACATTGCCTCCCAATGAGAAAGGAAACAAACTTAGCTTTATTGCATCATCTGGCACACCATTGATATTCACAGTGTTGCAAATCTCATTGAATGTGGTTAGATGCTCATATGGACTTTCATGTGACAGTCCATTAAATTGGTTGCTCTTTACCAATTGTATCAACGCCGGTTTCACCTCCATATTTGCAGCATTGACCCTCGACCTAGCAATGCTATTAAAGTGATGAGGGCCAGTGGTGTAATCCGCCAGAGTACGTCTACCATTGTTCTCTCCGGCCAAAAGAGGTTAATATAAAATATGAATGATTATGTTGTTGTGGTTTTCGACTTATCCTATCCACTCTTATGTATTCAAGATTTCATCTTTCTTCATTAATGTTAATGCCACTTTCTAATTTACCTTAAACCTGATGTCTCGGTGAAGAAAGCCTACTCCTAATCACTAGTTTACAATGTCTTGTCTCCCTAGCAATTATTCATGCATTACATTCTCACAGAAGCTTAAAGACAACCGATCCTCCTATTCCTATGTCTAGGTAATATTGCTTCCGGGAGAATTTCCCCAGTTCTAGATTTACCTATATGTGTCCATATAGATAACATCAATGATCATGCAATTGAATGAGTTAAACAAAGCATGCATAGAGTAAAGAGGAAAAACCCTAACAATTAATGAAGCAAAGCATATAAAATATAGAACCAATTCAATACATGAGAGTTTCAAAGGATTACATCGGTTCCCCAACAACAATGGAGGTTTAGTTCACCATAGACATGGTGAAACTAGATGAAAAACAATGAAAGAATGAAAGATAGAACCCTAGAATTTGAAGAAAAGAGCTTCCGCATCTAAAATTCGCCTCCAAGGGGTGAAGAAAGTGTGATTTCACCTCTTTCTGTCCACAGATACCAACCCTAGGTCGACTAAACCCTTATATAGTTTATTAAGAATTACAAAAAATAGGCCCAAGCCCAATTAAATGGCGCTCAACGACACTTTTTCCGCTCAGCGGTAAGTGCAGCTCTTCAAGATGACGCTCAGCTGTAGTTTTGGCTCTCAACGGTTACTGCGGTGCTTCAAAATGAGAGTTACTATCGACACTTTGTTCGGGGGTATGGTAGCATTGCACGACCTTTGACTAATATGTTGAAGAAAGATCATTTCTATTCGTTTGAGGAGGCAAAGGCTGCATTTCAATCCCTTAAGGATTGTTTGACCCAATCTCTAGTATTAGCCTTACCTAATTTTTTTAAGGTGTTTGTGGTTGAGGTGGATGCCTTAGGTTCTAGAATTGGTGTTGTCCTGATGCAAGATCACCACCCAATTGCTTTTATTAGTAGAGTTCTCAATATACAACAACAATCACTTTCCACCTATGAAAAAGAATTGCTGGTAGTGGTTTTCACAGTCCAAAAATGGAGGCATTATTTGTTGAATAGACACTTTGTTATCCGCACAAACCATAGAAGCTTGTAGTATATATTGAGTCAAAGATTGACTATAGCCTTCCAACATAAATAGTTGGTGAAATTGATGGAATTTGATTTTACAATTGAATTCAAACAAGTCCGGGAAAATGTAGCTTCTGATGCTTTATCTAAACAAGAATCTGTGGACTGCCAAGCTATCACAACTCTCATCCCTAAAAGCAACATGTTGACTGGAATCATAGATTCTTGGCAGAACGATGTGAGCATTCAAAAATTGCTCCAGGAATTACAAACATATACTTCCTCACATAAGCATTATACTTGGATTCATAATGAACTTAGAAGGAAGGGCATATTGGTTGTGGGGAAAGAGGGTGCCTTGAGGAATGAATTATTACATTGGGTAAATGCAGGTTCTACTAGTGGCCACTCTGGTATGGATGCTACATTAAAAAGGTTGAAATCTGTAGTATATTGGCGGGGTATGACCAAGGATGTTCGCCGGTTTGTCTTAACATGTGAGATTTGTCAAAAATGTAAATATGACACATCTGCTTCTCCGGGTTTGATGCAACCCTTGCCAATTGTAGAGAGGATATGACAGCATATCACCATGGATTTTATTTAAGGTTTACCAGATTCCAAGGGTAAACAAGTCATATATGTGGTGGTTGACAGGTTAAGCAAGGTTGCACTTCATATCCTTAAAATATCCAATGACCGAGACCCCATCTTTATTAGTCAATTCTGGAAGGATTTGATGTCACTTTAGGGAGTTCAATTGCAACTTTCATCAGCTTATCATCCCCAAACCGATGGCCAATCCGAAGTTGTGAATAGATGTTTGGAGACCTTCTTGCGTTGTATGTGTTGTGATACTCCCCATGAGTGGGCTAAATGGCTTCCTTTAGCCAAATGATGGTACAATACCAACCATCATACTATTATAAAGTGCAATCCTTATGAGGTGATGTTTGGACAACCTCCTCCAATTTATCTTCCTTATTTACCAAGGGAGTCAAAGGTGGAAATCATTGACAAAAGTTATCAGAAAAGAAAGGATGCCTTATAGTTGGTAAAATTCCATATGAAAAGGGCTCAAGATCGAATGAAGCAATTGGCTGATAAGAAGAGGAGTGACTGATCCTATGATATTGGTGATTTTGTGTATGTGAAGCTCCATCCATATCGTCAGATTTCTGGGCATTCAGATCTAACGCCAAAGTAGAACCTAAATATTTTGGACCATTTCAAATAATGGATCAGATTAGAGCGATGGCTTTCAAGCTCAGGCTTCCGCAAGGGTCAAAATTTCATGATGTTTTTCACATTTCGCAGCTTAAAAGACAAGTGGGTCACACACCCAGTTCTAGTTCACTTCCTGCAGAGTTTGACGTTTTGTTGGGAGGCAAAGAACTTGAGAAAATTCTGGATCGAACAACTGTCAAGAGGGGCAACAAAGCTGTCACCAAAGTCTTAGTGAAATGGAAGCACTAGTTATTAGAAGATGCCACCTGGGAATTCTTCTTTGATTTGAAGAAGAAATATCCAGATTTTAATGCTTGAGGTCAAGGATTTTTCTTGAAGGCAGGGGAATTGATATAGGAATTTAATAAAAAGACACGTGGCTCCACGTGGCAGCCAAATTACATTATGTTATAATTTGGTTAGAAGGTTGTAGCATTTGTTATGTTTTTTTTTGGGTTTTCAAATAATAAATGCTCCTCTCAGAGGGAGGAGGAGGAATCCATTCTTACCAAAGCAAAACAATTTTCTTCTTCTAAAACTTCTCTGGCATTATTTCGGATTCAGGTTTGAATCCCTAACTCTCGAAGTTCTTCGAATATTCTATATTTGTAGACTTCCTTTATAAGACCACTCCTATTGAACCGTTTCTACAAAGAAGAAAAACAACACTCTTCAAAACACAGTAGAAATGGTTCAGTCGATGACACAAAATGAGATTTAATAACTCACCTTCACAATATCACCACGAACGCAAATAACGCCTTCCTAGTTTACAATACCTTCATCGATTATCGTAAAGGGGAGAGAATTGAGGGAAAATGAAAGAAAGGAGACGAAACCTAAGAGCCAAATAATAAGGAGTTACGGATTTGCATAAGAGTAACTAAAAAATTCCAATAAACTATGAAGGCAGAGTGAAGAGGAGGGAAATGAGAAATGACGAAGAAGAAATAAAGGAAAACCTGATGTGGGGAATTCTTTTTTAATAATTTTGAGCAATTTTGGAAGAAACCGCCAGAACGTACATGAGGTTATTAAAACCGCCGCAAATAAACCTCCCTATAATACATTATTTTTGTAGTGACATACCATACTTATATTTAATTCCTTTAAATTGTAAAGAACCTAATAAAAATGGTCAAATAGAAGTGAAAATATATTTTGAAGAAAAAAAGTAAAAATGAAGCTCTCATCAAGTTACTCCTCCGACAAAAATCTGAAGTAGAATCATCAAATATTAATAAAGCCAGATCCATTATGCTAACATATAGGAGCATTGTTTGAATAAACACTCCACACAAGAGACAAATGAGATACCAAAGCGACATTAATGAAGCTTTCATGCACTGTTTTTCTATTTTCTTGCTATCACCTTTGGATAATTCTTGAGAAACTTCTATTCCTTCCTAAGATTAATTTATTGTTCTTCGACGTCACATTTGTCTGCCTCTGATTTGATTCCTTATATAAAATACGTCATTTGTCCTGAAACATAGAGGAAACGCAGAGAAGATGCTTCATACCTCATGCTTCTGATGTTTCTGTTTTTTTTTCTTAGAAAAATATAACAATTTAATTAATCCTAGATTTTCTATTGTTTACTGAATACGAAATATTAATAATGTTTGATTCACATTACTTTCCTTCTACACTCCATTACACGCTACATAACATGTTTGACTACGCGACAAGGTTACATTCGAGCCGGCAAAAATGATTTATTCAAGCTTAATTTGTTTATTAAAAGTTGAGTTTCAATTTTTTACCTTTATCATTTTATTTATGTAGAATTTGATATCTTACTTAAAAAAATAGTTTAGTTTAGTATACTTTTAAAATGATTAAATATTAATGCTTCTTATTTTAAAGTCAACTCCATGGATAGTTGTCATAAATTGATAGATTAAAGTAGCCACAAACAACTCCTTTTCCAAACATTTTTTTAATAACTTAGTGTGAAATATGTCATTATGATTAAAAGAAATTCATCCTTTTCTTTTCTTCCCACCCTTACTTGCTAAGCATGGCTATCCGTAGACTAAAGACAAATTTAACTCATTGTGTTTGACTCTATCGCATGAACATTTTATATAAAGTTATTTTTAACATTGTAGAGTCGTTAACAAACAAATATACATACCATAATTTTAGACAATGAAGTGTTTAAACATTAGTTTTACAAGTGATGTAGAATGTGGTTTTCCACAATCACATTTCTATTTGTTTTCTTTTAAATAAGTTGAATTAGGTATGGAATTATACCATGAATATAAAAAATGTTTGTATCACTAAATAAACTAGTGAGTACTTCTCTTATATCTTCAACCACCACACTTGCCAAATTAGGTTGCATGTGCAAGTTATATATTTGTGGTTGACTCTTTCTAACATACTTTCTCACTAGCCATTAAATTAGGACTAGGATCTCCAATAAACAACCGACATGAAAAAGAGATATTTTTGCGTCTCTTCTATGATATGTCTAGACTTGTCAATTTTGTCCTCTCACATAGTTTGATCTTGATCCACATGGGTTAAGGACAGAAAAATTCACAAGATAAAAAACCTTCCATTAGAAAAGTTCAAGAGACCAAAATATCCACAAAATTCTTGTGGGTTAGGGTAAGCCAATGAACATGATTTTTAGAAAAAAAAATTTGTAAATACAAGAAAAAATACATTTAACTCTTAGTTTATCGCATATTTAAGTATTTTTAATTTGTCAAAGAACTATATATAAACATTTTAATCAGACTAACATAGACTTTGTAAAAAGTTTCAACAAACTTAGTTGTTTACTTATATAGAAAAATTACACAACAACAAATCCTTGAGAGGCTAAACCCATTAATTTTCCTTGACTAGCTAAACATATTTTTAAAGTATATAAGATAGTAATTTAAATTTTTTTATGCGAAAAATTCATCTACATCTGACTCAAAACTAAACGAAGTTTAAAATAATGAATTTACGAATAATAAGTTTATGGACTCTTTTACTATATATCGTTGTTTTTCCTTTTTGTAATATATGACTTAAATTTATACTTATATTCTACCAATTATGTATTTCTCTTTAATCAAATATTATCACATTTTGGTAAGACTCTATGTTTCTTATGTCATGTTTGGGACTTTATCACAATGTATTATGTACTGATTTATTAAATGCTATAAGTTTTCTTCATTAAAAAGTTGATAAAATTAATAAATAGATTATGATAAATAATTGTATTAAATTATATGTTCATCTATTTTATTTAACAACATAATGTTAAGTATTATAAAAATATTAATTTAAATATAATAAAATTACAACATATTAGACTATCTAATAAAATATATAACTTTATATATTGTTTATAAGAGTTAATTAAGTCATGTAGTTATTTAAAGTTTATATATGTAAACTTACCTTAACTCTGATCTTAACCCATTTGAGAGGAGACTCTAAGAGCTAAGTTTTTTTTTACCTTCACTCGAGAGAGCTTCTTAAAAAGGACTTTTTCAAATATGGGTTAGGACTGGTTCTTAGATGATAGATGTTGACACCTCATGTCAATGATAACACACCTCTCTTTTGTGATAACAACTTCAATAAATGAACATACATATGCTTCAAATGTACTTCCTTGGTAAGATAATTTCATAGATTATAAATGTTGATAAATTCATGCTTCAATTGCTTGAGTTATATATGTATGACATTAAATTTTTTTTTATTATGGATAGGAATAATCTAATTTAAAAATATTTTAGAACAAAATTAAATAGAAATTAAGATGTACATATAAAAAGGGAGATGTTCTCAATGTTTTAAAAGTAATAAAAAATATTTTTCTAGTAATAAACCTTTGTTTGGATAGTTTAGTCTTTCTTTAGTTAGGCTTCTTTCTTTCTTGCTTGGATTCAAGGGTAGGGATGGGGTGTTTCATCACTCTTTACCATAGTCTCTATTATACACTTATGTACAACTTTGACTATAACTTTGAGCATATAAAATGGTGTAAGATTTTTTGAAGAGTGTGATTTTTTTTTCTCAGAGAATTCTTTATATTGAGTAAAGATTCAAGTGGTACTTATCTCTTACTGGTGCCTAGGATAACTCAAGGTTCCATGTATGTGAGTAATAACTCATATTTGTACTCACATTATAACCTTGTTGAATTTTCTTAGTAATCCTTCTTTTCTTATTTTCTAGCTTTTATCATGTATTTTCATTTTCAGTAATAAATATGATTTTTCTTAAATACTACCTATCTAGTATACCGACAAGTCTATACAAGGATGGACTACAATTTATTGGTCTAACACATAAATGTTGAATAGACTCACTTTTATTGGTCTAACCAAACGATTCAATGATCAGGCGATAAAGTGTTGAAAGTTACATTCATATATCCAATGATTGAATATTGAACTAATTAGATGATATCATGAAACAATGCGTTTAGTGATAAGATGACTATAGTGTTTTACTAAACCATTAATTACTATGTCAATACTTTCATATCACTAAATTGTACTTGATTCTTCAAAGTCATAACATTCAAATTATTAAACGTTAATTATGAAAGAGATACTTTAAATTAATTACCTTCAAATGAAAATGCTCTCAAATAATTAAGGGTCATTCACTACTACAAAATAGGCTTTTTAAGTCTGTTAAATCAGACTTTTTAAATCTGTTTTAAGTCATGATATGGAAGTACATGCCTAGAGAGAAGTATACTAATGAAAATTGAAAATAATGAATGGAAAATAAAAGCGGATAAGAGAAAGAGAAAGGGAAACTTATGACTCGAAGATACACCACTTGAGAGAGGACTCCAAGATAAGTGTCGAGGAAGGACCACCACTTGATTTGCTCAAGATAAGGTATGCCAAAATGGACTAAGAGACAAAAGACTATCTCTAAGAAGAATGCAAGATTGCAATTCAACTCAAAATTTCATTTATTTCAAATGTGAGTACAAAAGGAGACCCCTGGGCTTCTTATATAACCTTTAGGATGAAGTAATTGGAGAGTTTTAAGGGATGTGGGACTTGGAATGCTTCCAAGTCTGGACAACCACGTTTTCAAGTTCTCCTAGTCTCAAATCTCTCAATTCTTCCATTCCTAAAGGATTTATAAGCTTCCTAGCAAGCCTAGAAACTAAAAACTACAAATTATGCATGTTTACTTGCACTACAAACAATAAAAGGAGAAAACCTATTTATTCTTCTTTTTCTTTAAGTCCAAGCTATGTGAAGTCCCACATTTTTTCTACTACAAAGAAAAGAAGAGCTTATAAGCTTCTCTACAACTAGAAATAACGAAAGAATAAAAGAGGCAAATACAAACCAATGAAACCTATTATACTTTTTTTTATACTTGTTGCCACTTTGAAAACTCTTCATTGTTGTCCCATCTATGATCATATCATTAATAGAATTAATTTTTAAGTTTGTTGTTTACCAGGAGACATAAATTTTAAGTCTGTTGTTGTCCAACAAACTTAGATATTTGTACATACATCTGTAAACAAAAGTGGTAGCGAATTTAAGTCTGTTATGACCATAACAAATTTAATTTTTTTTAATATTATTTATTTAATGACGAAACCAAAACCTTAAATACAACAAATATATAAAACTGTTAAAATAGAATGGCTCAATTTCTAACACCAAGAGGGGGGTTAATTGGTGAAGTGTAAAAACATAAGCTTTTAAAATCTTTTTCACAAAAACTGATGCATTTAAACTTTTCTTGAATTGCACGGTTAGAGATTTTCATTGCAGCGGAAACTTAAGCGAATGAGTACAAAAAGTAATTGATTGAATAAAAGAGAGTAGGGATCAGAAAATTCAAACACTGAGTTTTTATATTGGTTTGACCAAGCCTACATCTAGTGTCCGTCCAACCACGGGAAGCCAATGCACTATAAAGATCAAGGTTCTTACAACAAGGTTTTTATAGAGACCTCACGTCCAAACTATAAAACACCTCTCTAACCCTCTAATCTAATATAGGCAGTCAATAACAAGACCAACAGCAAGAATCCCTTCTTCTGCCATCTAATCCCTTTGAGGCACCCTCAAAGTCAAGAACACACATGTTCTTCTTCCTGTAGTCACAATAGGGAACTCAAACCAATATTCACAAGATTGCAGAATCTGATCATGTAGTTACACCCAAGTGTGCAGATTTGATCAGCCTTTGAAACACAACAATCTTGCTCTTCAAGAAATCATAAGTTGTTGATCACCACGGTCAATCTTGTTTCTTGGAGCTTTTCCTCTCTTTTTGTAAGATCGCACTTTCTGTAAGTGATATGGGAAATGTTAGAATCACTAAAGTTCTTACAAAATTCAAATATGTGTCAATTTATAGTATAAAACATATTAGACGCATTTTAATCGATTACGCTGCTAACGTAATCGAATATAACAATCAGTTATAACAGAATTAGCAGCAATCAAACAAATAATTGAATGTACAATTAATACAATCGACTTGCAATAAATGCTTGATCAACATATTTAAAAATATGATCGTTATGTCAGTTATGACAAGCATTTAACAGTTTTCAAAAACTTGATAGACTTAATCGAATACAAGAAGCATACAGTCGATTAAGAAAAAAAACACTTAGAACAATTTTTGAAAACTTTTCTCTTCAAAATATATCACAACACACTTGAAAAGAGTTTGTGCAAAACCACGAGTTTTAACCGATTCATCCCATAATGTAATCGACTTAAAACTGTTGTTTTGCCACACAATTAAAGTTCAACCATAGTGCTTGTGATTTTTCTTTTCCCGAAAACATATGTCATGCATACACATATAAAATCACATATTTCATACCGTGATATGCAATGAACAACACAAACATAGATCAAACATGTTCTTAGATATGCTTTAACAGATTTAAGACATTAAAGAAAAGCATATGACATGTAATCATAGAACATGTAATACAGAATATACATAAGTTATTAATTATGTGTTGTCATCATCAAAAACTCAGATATTACTAATGCAAGAAGAGTTGAATCAATTTGAAAGGAATGATGTTTGGGAACTTATTCCTAAACAAGATGATTACCAAATCATTGGAACAAAGTGGGTGTTTAGAAACAAGCTTGATGAAGATGGAAACATCACAAAGAACAAAGCAAGGCTAGTTGCAAAGGGCTATTGTCAAGAGGAAGGTATAGACTATGATGAAACTTATGCCCGATAGCCAGGTTAGAAGCAATTAGATTGTTACTTGCTTATGCATCTTTGATGAAGTTTAAATTGTATCAAATGGATGTGAAAAGAGCATTTTTGAATGGTTTCATAAAAGAAGAGGTTTATTGTAGTCAACATCCTCGTTTTGAGGATTTTAAATATCCTGATCATGTTTATAAATTGAAAAAGGCCTTGTACGGTCTTAAACAGGCACCTAGGTCTTGGTATGAAAGACTTAATACCTTTTTGATTGAGAATAATTTTTGTAGAGGAAAGGTTGATTCAACCTTGTTTATTAAGAAAGTAGGGAAACACATCTTGATTGTTCAAGTGTACGTAGATGATATTATTTTTGGGTCAACAGATGATTCATTGTGTGAGGGATTTGCACATATAATGCAAGGTGAGTTTGAGATGTCTATGATGGGTGAGCTGAATTTCTTTTTAGGACTGCAAATAAAGCAAATGGATGGGGGAACCTTTGTCTCCCAAACTAAATATTGTAGAGAAGTACCTAAGAAGTTTGGTATGGATACTTGTAAAGAAACCAACACACCGATGGCAACGTCCTATTATTTAGATAAGGATGAATTTGGTGAAGGAGTAAATGAAACCATGTTTAGAGGAATGATAGGATCTTTACTGTATTTAACTACTAGTAGACCAGACATTATGCAAAGTGTATGTGTGTGTGCTAGTTTAAAGGAACTACATCTTTTGGACTTTGGTATCCCTCTGATGCTTCACCTAGTTTAATAGGTTATTCTGATGCAGATTATGGTGGCTGTAAAATTGATAGGAAAAGTACTAGTGGAACTTGTCATTTTCTGGGTTGTTCTTTAGTGTCTTGGCACTCAAAGAAACAAGCTTGTGTAGCCTTGTCTACCACTAAAGCTGAATACATTGTTGTTGGCAATTGTTGTGCCCAAATCTTATGGATGAAACAACAAATAATCTGGACACTTATGAGCAGATAATCGATTATCTTCATATATATAATCGATTATCATACAATTTCTGGAAAGTGACTCTTTGAGCAGATAATCGATTATCACTTATAATAATCTATTATCATGCGACCAGTTTCTAAAATAGAGTCGTTGCAATGAATCCTAATGGCTATAAACGGATAAAAACGGCTAGTTTCTTGATTTTTCTTATAAATAGCCCACTATAATCGATTAATGGTCACTCCTTTGCACCCGGAACTCTGCTCAACTCTAATCTGAACCAGTTTTCTTCATTTCTCTCAATTTTTTCCAAGTTTTCCTCTGTCCACTTCTTTCATGGCTGAATCAAGAAGAAACCGTAGGAGAACCACTAGTGCATCTTCTTCTTCCAAACCTCGTCCTGCAACATTGATGGATGGATTTCGGATCAAGAAAAACATGTGGATTATGTCTCCTTCTGGCAAGAACGACGAATCATGGCGGTAAAGTTCATACGCCTTCATTTTTATCGATTTTATGATTTTCAATTTCCAGATCTGTTTGGTGGTCAAGGACTTACTCATATCATGGAGCAAAAGAGGTGCATCTACCCAGATCTCATCCATGTCTTCTTCTTCAATCTGCGTTATCGTGATGGAACCATCACAACAAAAGTGAAAGGAGTCCCAATCATTATGATGACGTTTGGACGAATGTCGCACAACTCACAATCTAGGATGATGCTGTCAAAGTCCATCTTGGCGTCTGTTAAACCCTTGGCAAGTGTAACCGAATCGTATCAAGTAATAAACCTGGTAAGACAAAGTATCATTCTCCCAAAGGACTCATGGCCTAGACAGTTGTGTGGTTTGTTGATTAGCTAAGACTTGTCAAACCGATTGATTAAGATTTAAATGCAAATACTCAAAAGTAAATATGTATGCATGGATTGATCAATGGTAAGAAGAAACAAAACACGTGAATTGAAATATATGGATGATTATGTTGTTGGGTTTTATCAATGTCATCCTTATCTACTCTCATCTATTCAGGAATTCATCTTTCTTCATTATTGTTAATGTCACTTTCTAAATTACCTTAAACCCGATGTCTCGGCGAAGAAAGCCTAATCATAATCATTAGTTTACAATGTCTTGTCTCCCTAGCAATTAGTCATGCATTATAATGAACAGAAGCTTAAAGGCAACCAACCATCATACTCCTATGTCTAGGTTTATACTACTATTGGGAGAGATTCCCCAGATCTAGATTTCCCCGTATGTGTCCATATCAAAAAAATCAATGATCATGACATCGAATGAGTTAAACAATGCATGCTTTGAAAAAAGAGGAAAAACCCTAACAATTAATGAAAGAAAGCATGTATCTTAAAGAAGATTTTGAAGAACAAATTCCTTACATGAGAGTTTCAAAAGGATTACATTGATTCCCCAACAACAATAAATGTTTAGTTCACCATATTCATGGTGAAAATATAAGAATTACAATGAAAGAGTGAAAAGATAGAACCCTAGAAAGGTGAGAAAGGAGCTGTAGCATCCAAAATCTGCCTCCAAGGGGTGAAAGAGTGTGTTTGTGCTTCGTCCGAGCCAAAGATGATTGACCTAGGTTAACTAAAACCTTATATAGTATTCTAAAAATTACAGAAAAGTAGGCCCAAGCCTAAAAAAGTGGCGCTCAGCGGCAATAACACATCTTCTATTGTGCCCCTCAGCGGTGCCAACGGGTCCTTGAAAGTGTCGCTCAGCGATAATTGGCGCTGAGCGATACTTGCGGCTTCTCTTCTTTTGCACTTTTTGTGTCCTTTTCTGATTCCATCTCTGTCCCACTTCACTTCTTTCATCAAATTCATCTCAAAAGCTGCAAAAACAAGGAAATCAAGCATAAAACCTGTCTAACTCTCTTATTTCATAAAACATAAGCAAAAGCATGATTTCAAGCTAGTTTCAAAGTCTTAAAGGTTGCTTTTGATACCAATTTTAAGTGTAAAAATAATAGTTTTTCAACTTTTATCACAACCCCAAACTTAGAACTTTGCTTGTCCTCAAGCAAACAAGATGTAACTCAATCTTCCACCAATCCATTCAATGGTCAC
This sequence comes from Vigna umbellata, assembly GCF_029865625.1. Lineage (NCBI taxonomy): Eukaryota > Viridiplantae > Streptophyta > Magnoliopsida > Fabales > Fabaceae > Vigna > Vigna umbellata. The sequence goes on along the minus strand of NC_142168.1, from coordinate 52,934,347 downwards.
CACATTCAAAAATCCTTCTTTCAAGATAAGTATATACTCAATTTAGCTCTTCACAAAGACTTCAATCAAGATGTGCACATGCTTTTAATGTTCACTCAATTACATAATATTCAACAAATGCTATTTTCATGAATGACCAATCAACTAAGCATAGATGTTCCTATGTGTTCATGGAATATTTTCTCACTGGATAAAGTGTTTCACTCAAACACACAAGTGTATAAGAGGTATTCACTCATCCACTCTACTATCACAATGTCACATGAATTAACTTTGCCTTTCATCTAACATCATCACAAGCAAACATCATCACAAGGACTTTTCTATGGCTTATAATGTGGTTGGCTAACAAGAAAATTGGTTTTTCTGAGTCACAAAACCCTTGAGTTAAGAGAATCATCTAAACAAAACCATTCTTAATTCTTCCCAACTTTCTTTTGCATTGAGTTTTTCTTTTCCTTTTTCTTTTGCTTTTCACATGCTTAACTTTTAGCTCAATGCTCTTTTTTTTACTTTCCCTTTTCTAAACTTTCCAGCAACCCCAAACTTGAACATTTATCACTACCACAAAATGTTTTCAACTTAACTCAAGGTAAAGCAAATAGGGTTTTCTATCTTGTTCAGGGTTACGGGTTCAAAGGATAAAACACACAGTGTTCTCTTTTGATTAGGTTAAAATCATACATTTGGCTAACAAAAGGGTTACCAACAAATGTCCTTGATCATATGATGCAACCAAGCAAATACTTCAATCATAGAAAACCTGGGCAAAGTCATTCATGCTTTCAGAGTAATAGCTTTCAATTACAACAACTCTAGAGCTCAAAATCTCACATATAAGCTCATTGACATTCCACATACACATCCTGCTTAGCATCATAATCATAATCACAACATCATGCATTTGTTCACGAAGCTTGTGAACCACCTGTATAAGCATATAATGTGCACAATCTCAACATCAATCAACATCAAAGCATCATCAAGCATTACTTATCACACAAAAGTCACTAGCAAACCATCGTAACAAACAAGTTTCAAATTGAGTACATTAACCCTATTCTAAAAACAGAACCAAATAAGTTCACGAATTACAAAACAAAAGATAGAAAAGATCCTGCTCTAGTGCTAATAGCATCCATCAGTAAATGCTATCTCATTTCCTCATCAGCCTGTGTTGTCATCTGTATCTTCCTCCTCTTCATTATCTTCTGCATCCTCAAATGCGTCATCATCATCTTCATCTTCCTCCATAGTTGAAGCTTCACCTACTCCAACTCTCCTACCCTGGGTCTGCTCCTCTGGCCAATCCACCACACTATTGAACTAATCCATAGCCCACCTGTGTACTAAGGATGTATCATACATCCCAATGATCATCTCAACGGTAGCCACCTGCCCTTTGTGGATGGAGTGCATTTGTGCATCTATAAGAGACATATACATGTCCCTCATCTGGAATGGCTCTGCCTCATGAGTCTCTACAGATGCCTGACTCTATGCTGGTCCTCTCTCTCTACGAGAACGATGCAAGGTAAACAAAAAACCTTATATAGTATTCTAAAAATTACAGAAAAGTAGGTCCAAGCCCAAAAAAGTGGCGCTCAGTGGTAAATACTGCTCAGCGGCAATAGCGCGTCTTCTATTCTGCCCCTCAGCTGTATTTTTACCCCTCAGCGGTGCCAACGGGTCCTTAAAAGTGCCGCTCAGCGGTAATTGGCGTTGAGCAGTACCTGCAGCTTCTCTTCTTTTGCACTTTTTGTGTTTTTTTCCGATTCCATCTTTGTCCCACTTCACTTCTTTCATCAAATTCATCTCAAAATCTGCAAAAACAAGGAAATCAAGCATAAAACCTATCCAACTCTCTTATTTCTGAAAACATAAGCAAAAGCGTGATTTCAAGCTAGTTTCTAAGTCTTAAAGGTTGCTTTTGATATCAATTTTAAGTGTAAAAATAATAGTTTTTCAACTGTTATCAGCGTCCCAGACTTCAATCGTCTCCTCGCCTTTCAATCCTTTTTTAGCCATCCTGAACAACAAACCAACCGTCGACAGCTACTAGTTGGTGGATTCAAGGTTGAAGAACGGATGATCCACTACTTAATTCTATGGCTTCTATGTCCTCGTGCCACTAACCATGCTCAATGTTCGGAGCAAGATCTTCTACTCACTACAGGAAATTCATAGATTACCGGCGGGATATTCCCGACGGCCCTTAGGCCTTTGGTAAATTTTGTTTACCGAAGGATTTTTCGACGGTCTATAAAGTAGTACATAATTGGAGAATTTTGGCCTTCGGTAATTGACATGGGACGTTACCGAAGGAACTTGACCTTCGGTAAGTGGTTGGTGTATAAGAAATTTCGCCCCCCCTCATTTCGCGAAAGATCTTCTTCCCCCCAATATTTAGAATCTCCCAACTCTTTCTTCCCCTAACTCCTTCGCCCAACTCCCTCTGCCGCTTGTACACAGTGTTCCATCCACCGTCATTGCGCTCCAGCCTCGTCATTCAATCAAGGAAGCCGTCTTCGTCATTCGACCGACCATTCCAAGAACGTCCTTAGAGTCATCTTCTCGAAGGGTCTTGGTCGTTGGTTGCTGGTGTTCGTTTGCATTAGCTGCTGGAGTTCGCTGCTCACATTATCATTAGGGCGAAAATCAGGTATTCCCTCTCGCATTTTCATTTCGCATTGAAACACATTTGACCTCCCTTCTTTGATTTCCCCAATCTGAGAACTGTCACAATTATTTTGTCCAAGGGTCGTAGGCGCGGGGTGCTGGAGTTCACTTCCCTCCATTGTGCTTCAACCGCAACGTGAGCTCATGAACTGCCATTGCAGTTCAATCGTGCCTCCGCAAACCTCTATTGGGATGAACTTCACTTCCGATTTGAGGACTCCTGTTGGGGACACTTCACTGGCAAGGTAACATTCCTTTGTTCCCCACTTGAAACCCCACAGATATGATATACATGTGTTGGAAATGTTGTGTGGTGTGTGATTCTGTATTATTGTGATTATTGAATTGATCAATTTGTAATTGTATAATGAGAAAGATGAGATTTTGTTCCATTTTTCTTCTTTCATTTGATTTGCCTAATCTTGTTTCTGGTTTGTAGTTCTAAATAGGAATCTAGGTTATATATTGTGTTCTCATTCAAACAATCAAACATGAAAGCATAAAGAGTTTATTTATGAATGTACATATACCTTGAGGTGCTGCTGAACTCATAGAGCTTGCCACGGTTGGAAAAAATGATGAGGGCAACCTCAGTGATGAAAGGGGGTCGCACCTCCCACAAAAGTTGTGCATAAAAGAATGCAGTATAGTACTAGGAAGTGACTCCTAGGTCGTCTCTCAAGGACCAAATGTGGTTCAAGTCTTAGGTCAAACACGAAGTGGGGGGGGTTTGAAAGATTTTTTGTGAATGCAACTGAACTTAAATAAGACACTAATGCAAACGGAAATGTAAAAAAAAACGGTCTCAATTACAAAATTAAAGCGGTTGGTCACTAAAGCTAACATTACATTTAAATTAAAGGAGTGAAAATTAACTTTGTGATGATTAACATTGAAAGGAGAATATGGTAATCAAGCAAAGATCACTTAAAAATTAGCAAGCATTCAAACCTAAGTGTATGCAATATGAAAATTGTAACCTAATTAAGTGCAAGATTAAGCATTTAAAATAATATAAGAGTAGACCCTTGGAGCTCTCTGGACGTGGCAGCAGCTCCCTTCCGTCACCGTGCACCACACATTCATTTTTTTTATGTGCACACACTTCAATTGAAATCACTGTCTCGGGCTTCTCTTTAAAGAAAATTAAAATCATTAGAATGCTTCTTCTTTCTTCACGTAATTCACCACCAGCCACTGCCACTTTTTTTGCTTCTCCTATCTAAGTTATCCATTCATTCTTAAAAGATAAAAAAATTGTATCAATGACCGTGGGCCACCTCTTCCTTCACGTGAATGAACTTCTTCATAGACCAAAACAAACCAGCTGTAAAGTGCTTCTCTTCTCCCACTCCACATAAGCCATCAACGTCCCATCATCCTATACTCTAACCTAATCTACTCCTCATTTAAGGCCAAATTAAATGCACCGTGTTTGCTTCCTTTCTTCAAATTGAAATGTGCCCCCTTCTGGACGTGACACCTACTCTACCAAAATGAAATTCCGTGAGCTGCATCCAACGCATTTCATCACCGAATGCACTTCTGTAGCCGTGACCTCCTTCTCGGGCTTCTATTCTCCACGATATCTTCTGGATATGGCACCATCATGAGGTACTTCTTGCTTCCGATCAATAGTACGTATCCGAGACTGGCACCATCCCGGTGAGGGTGGTATCCACTAAAACTTGGTAACTGCTGAAGAAAGACTTGGACTAATGTGGGCAATCTTATGTTCAACCTAAGCTATTTGAACCAAGCTACAAGACAATGAACATTATGCAGAGAACGGAAGCTTCCACACCAATCTGTTCGACCTCTGCACCGTGACCCTACGTGCTGTTACTTCCCTTTTCTTCCAGCTGTCATTCTAGTGCATTCTCAAATCAGCACCTACTCCCATCATCTCTTCATTTATTCAATGCATCCAAATGGAAGCGGCAATGAGAGTTCAGCAAAGATGAGAAAAGAAAATCATTCCATTCCTTCAATTCCAAAAACAACGTTCAGCCAAAAAAAAAAACGTTCTAAGCCAAAAACTCAAATAAAAAAAACGAGAGCGTCCAAGTGTGGCGGCTGCACTTCTTCAAAACGAAAATTAAATAACCATTCTCATGAATCCAGTGCTTGCAAAAAGGAAATGGAACCATTCAAAGTCTGTTTTTCATTCCTCTGAAAAAAACGTTCAAAACCGAGAGAAGAAAAGCTAGTAAAACGTGGCCAAAAAAATGTAAGTGGCGGCTGGCACAAGGGCCGTGTGTCCCTCTTAAATAAGGGTAGGGTCCACACACACAAAAACCCTAACCTAAAAGGCATATGTCCTAAAAAAAATATTTTTACAAAATTGCCCCTAAAAGGGTCCAAAACACCTAATTATAATTAAGGGCTTCTAGAAAACGAAATTACAACTTTAATTAGAATCTAAATGTTGAGCCTTTGAGTGTGTCACTCAATATCCCAATGCTCCAGATGATGTTTCCACAACTACCCTGCAACCAGAAATGCACTTAATCAGCTCAGAAAACCCAAATTAGCACAATTACGAATTTCCGACCAAATTAAGCAGAATTCGGAAAACGGGGAAATGACAGACAATTAAACACAATTCCCTGGTTTATTTAAGTGCAATAAACTAAATATAATTCAAGAAATAACGACTCATCACTCAGCATCACAAAGGACTGAGAGCTCATATAGGCCTTGTTGAGCAAGCCATTTCTTCTCTTGACAAATGTGACTTGCCTGTTGATTTTGTTCTTTATCCTCTTTAGTTCAACCCTCCCTCTTCCCATCTCTCTTTTCTCTATCTACCTCTCTTAAAAACACACACTCTTTCTCGCTCTGGAAACTCCCTTTCCTGTATTTCTTAAATTGACTCTTTGCTTAAGGTACCAAAAGGGATAAAACAATAGTGCAACAGTGGAAATAAAAGAGGAAACCTGAAAAATTCCCTTATGTTTTTCTTTCATGTCCTTGCTGTATACCCTCCATAATATGTTTAATCAGCTTACTAACTTACCACAATTCCACACCTCAACTTTTTGTGTAAATGCTACACACATTTACTACTTCATTCAACTTTGTTTATGCTTGAATAGGAAATGTATATTGAGTTAGTAGGTTATCTTCACTAGCAAAATACCCTTTGATCTAAATGTTTGTTAAGTTCTATTCTAATGAACTTAAAGATACACATAAAGTGTTTAAGTTTATCAATTCACTGTATTATTAATTTTGATGAGGAAAGCTTCTTGAAAGAATTCATCAAAATGAAGACAAATAAATAAATTGTATGACTTCTTTTGACATAAAGGTTTACTCACCAACAAGAAAGTGCTCACTGATTCGGTTAAGCTCCCTAGTGACATCAACAATATTCATTCTATCTTTTGGTGATTTCATAGAACAAGAAACCCCAATCCTGAAAAGGGAAACTAAGCACATCTCAACATTTGGATCAAGATTCCATTTATTTCCTGTCAATGATGCTGCTTCCTCTGTTGGAACAAGTAGTGGATCCAAAATTTGAAAAAGATTATCAGGAAATGAAACCGTAACAAAGTTATGAAGATTTTGACCATCTTCAAACATAGTTTCTGTGGGACTTTTTCCTGTAAGCATTTCCAGCACAAGAATCCCAAAGCTAAATATGTCACCGTAAGTTGATACATCAAAGCTCACTCCACACTCTAATAAAACATATACCAACAACTGTCAATACACAAATCTGATAACTAACAAAAGTTGACACCAAAAGGTGCAGAACATAAACAAGTTTTAGGGTTTGAGTTGATTAGTTATTATATATATATATATATATATATAAATTAGCTACATGACCATTAGGTGCAGATTTTGTTCCATTTAATTTCAGTTTGGATTGCTCTCAATTTAGTATGTTACCTTGCATTAGCATATTGGTTGTTGTATTCACTTTTGCACATGATGTTAGTACCAAATCATATTTTGCTTTTGTGTTAGTACCAAATCAGATTTTGCTTTTGTTTGGTTCACATAAGTAATCATATCTAACTTTATTTCTTAAGACAACTTCTTCATCAAGCAACTTTTCATAATTCAATTTTAATTCATTGTGCTCTTTCTTAAGTTTTTTATGTGCAGCATCAAGTTTTTCAGATTCAATCAACAATTCACATAAGGCCTTTTGCAAGTCTAATTCATTAGATTCAAAGCTGGAATCACTTACTTGGCTTCCAGTATCTTCTGAGTCAGCCATTAGACAAATATTGGCTTCTTCATCTAAATCACTTGAGCTTGTTGAGCTAGATGCATTGTCTTCCCAAGCTATGTAAGCTTTCTTCTTCTTTGGGAATTTCCTTTCTTTCTTTTCTTCACTTTTCTTGTTCTTTGGACATTCATTTTTCATGTGCCCTCTTTCTCCACATCCATAGCATTTAACACTTGAAGGAGATTCTTGATTTTCTCTCCTTTCTTTACGAAATTTGTCCTTTCCTTTTGCCTTCATAAACTTGGCAAATTTCTTTATCATGAGGCTCATGTTCTCCTCATCATCAGAATCATCATCTTCAATCCTTTTAGAGTTCTTTCCTTTGGAGATCTCGGACTTGAAGGCTAGTGTCTTTCTTTTGCCTTGATCTTCTTCAGCCGTCAATCTTCTCAACTCAAGCTCATGCTCACGGAGTTTCCCAAACAAAATTGGCATTGACATTTGAGTGAGATTTTGAGAATCAGAGATGGCAGTCACCTTTGGTTGCCACGACCTGTACAATGATTTCAAAATTTTTACATTCAATTCATCAGTATCAAAAGTCTTACCCAACCCTGTCAAGTGGTTCACTATGTGAGTGAAACGCTTTTGGACATCAGAAATTGTTTCTCCAGGTTGCATTCTGAACATCTCATACTCCTGAATGAGAGTGTTCTTCCTTGCACGTTTCATGTCCTCTGTTCCTTCATGTGTGACTTTGAGAACTTCCCACATTTCCTGTGCTGTCTTACACACAAAAATTCTATAAAATTCATCAAGCACAACAGTAGATGAAATAATATTACGAGCTTTAATATCAAACTGAGCTCATCTATTTTCTTCATTAGTCCACTCAAAAAATGGTTTTTCTACTTCTCCACCTTCAACTCTGTTTTTAGGAATATAAGCACCATTTTGTATAGCTTCCCAGATGCCTCTGTCAACAAAACCCATAAAAATTTCCATTATGACTTTCGAGGACACATAGTTATCACCAGTAAAAAGTGGTGGTCTGTTAATAGAAGCACCCTCGGCATATACAAGGTGTTGGTTGTGACCGGCCATTTTCGCAAATTTTGAAAAACTATCAAAGTAAGCTCTGATAGCAATTGTTGGTTGGTACCAGACAGAGTGTAACACAGCGGAATAAAACTAGAGTAGCAGAAAGCGTGTTCAGTCACCTTATTTAAAATAAATTGGTCCTTTTTTAGAAAATCAATTTTCTTTCAGAAAATTTATCGAACAATTGATATGCGTAAAAGATAAAGAGTATAGGGAATAGAAAATCACACAAGTAATTTTTATACTGGTTCGATTCAACAGAATCTACATCCAATCATTAATCACTATAAAAAGTGATTAACAGTTTCACTGAAAAGATGTTTCACAGATTACAACAAATAGTGAATAAAGCAGGTAAATAAACCTTCCTTCGATGAACAAACCGGAAGAAGAACACTCTGCCAACTCGAAGAGAATCGCTCCGACTATCGACAAACGAAACGCGAGCTTCTCCTATTCACGAGACCAGGCAGAGCACCTTGCTAACTCGAAGAGAGCTTGCTCCGACTATCGACACACGACACGCGAGCCCCTCCTGTTCACGAGACCAAGCAAGGGAACTTGAACTATAGCTTCTGAGAACTTCCTCTGACAAACAGTATTCTGCAAGAGCTTCTATTCAACAACTTCTACTTTTGATCTTCACAGAAACCCAATATATAGCCAGTTGTTCTGAATATCTAAGGTTAAGTCTCAACTGCCACGAATAATCGATTATTGTAAGTGATAATCGATTATTCAAGTTCGTTACAGGTTTTTCAAAAAATGTGATAATCGATTATATGAGGTGATAATCGATTATTCCTGGATGACTTTGTGATAATCGATTATTGTCATTCCATAATCGATTATTGCAGTTATAAATGCAAGTTTTACAAAGTTTACAAGTGATGGAATCGTACTTGACGTAGTCCTCCTTTTGTATTTTTACTTTTTTTAGTTTAGCTCTTAAGGAGCATGGGTTACTATAAATACCTAGCTCCTCTATTGTATTATTACTTTTGAGATTAATGAGAATTGAATTTTCTGAATCAGAAACTATTCTCTCTTGAAAGTCATAGGCTAGAGAGTCCAAAGACTCCCTCTAGCCACCTTCCAAGCACCTCTCTCACTTCCATTTTTCAAATTCTACGGTGTTTCTCTCTCCTCCACGACGCCTTTATTCACCAATCCGCTTCCTGTGCGTGGAGTGTTCCTTCAACCACGCGTAACGCTTCACCACGTCTTCATCATTCCACGACACATCTTCATTCTCCACATTCTCTCTCGCGAAAGCCTTTCTCCATCTCACAAGCCACATCTTTAGATTTTCATCACCTCTGTAAGTTTCATCCTCTCATATGTTCTCACTTCTTCTTCATCACAGAACCACATCTTCGTTCTTCTTTTTTTCAATCTCCAACCACACATTAGGGTTTCTTCCTTCTCAGACCATTTCTCTCCATTTAGCCGATTGAAACCTTTTTTTACCATTTGTTCTTTGATTTCTACCGATTAAACCTCCATTTGCACCGTTTAAACGCTTTTGAACCGATCAATCTTGCGTTTGAACCGTTTAATCGGTTCATTTTGAGCTTTTCCCCTTTTCTAGGGTTTTCTTCGTGTCTCTAAGGTTATCTACCGATTAAACCTTAGATCTTAGGGTTTTCTTGAGTCTGTTCATAGTTTAGTAGTTTTCCTTCGATTCAGCTCCCGATTTGGAGCTTCGTCTACTTTCCGCTACGTTCATCTCTGGAGGAAGCTTCGAAGGACATCGCGACACGCACCTTCGTCCTCTCCTCGGGCGTTCGTCCATCAAGTGGTATCAGAGCAAGGTCGAACACGCTTCGAAGGTAAGTATCTCGGTTCGTCTCTGTTCTGAGTTTTCTTCCATTTTTGAGTTGTTTCGATTCTTCTGTTCTTGCGTTTGATTCGCGTCTCTGTTTGAGTTTCTAGTTATGTCTCGGTTTGATTTTGATTCTGAGTATTTTATGTTGTTTTCTCTGTATGAGATTCAAATATGTTTGTTCGTTCTTGGATCTCAATTTCTGCGTTTAGGTTTTCAAGTTGAGTGTTACTTAATTGTTTAAGCTTTCTTGTTCTGTGCCTTTGAGTCACTGTTTTTATCATTTTATTCGGTGAATCCAATTTGTTTGAGTCTTTTAATTTCTAAATCGAATTTTGTTTTGTCATAGTCATGTTAGTTGATTTTTCTTATTCATAACTTCAAGTTGTATTTCTTATTTGAGTTGTGTTTGTGGTGATCTGATTATATGTTCAATGTGCATACCGTATGAGCTATGACATTCAATACTGAGAGCTCGGATGCATGAAATGAGCAGCAGATCTGATTTGAATTATCTGTTGTGAACTTCTGGTTTTAATAAGCTGTTGAATCTGAACATTGAAGCTATTATGCATTTTTAAAATTGAGCTGGAATGCTGAGATGACTAGTAACAAAGTGCCAACCAGAAAAGCCGTGATATGCTCAGCATTAGCTTGGTTGTTAGTGTGAAAGTCACAGCAGAAATTACTTGCAAGCAGTAGGCCGAACTGCATATTTCCTTGCTTGAGTCATTTGCTTTGTTTTTTGTTCATTTCAGTAGTAGATCATTGTTGGAATTCTGTGTATTTAATCCTAGAGTCTTTGCAAACCTTTTTTTTTTTTAAACTTTCTAAACTGCAGAACTAAGTTGTTTCAATGCTTGTTAATCACTGTTTTGGTCCAAAACAAAATAAAGGCATGAGTTGAGTAAATCAGTTCAAAAAAAGGCAAATTCTGAAAAGAAAAACAAGGAACTGAACATGTGAAGTTGAGTAAAAGCCTATGAAATTGTGTAAACTGGCCTTGAATGATCAAAACAAGCATCATTAAACTTGTTCGAATGGATTTCAGTGTGCAATTGTGTCCAGAATTGAAATTGCTAAAAATAGCTATTGGACAAGTTCAATTTTGCATCTGAAACCTGTGTTCACCAACCAGTTCTGCAATTCCTTACTGCATTTTTTTTATTTGTTTTCTTAATCTGTTCTAGATCCCTTGTTAGGTTCTGTTTGTGTGCTCACTTTATTCATTACCTTGTTTCTTGTTTGTCTTGATTGACTTTCCTGGTTTTGTCTCAATGCATGTGCATTATGTTCTGCTGTTCCTAATTGAAGTTTTTGTTTGCTTTTGTAATCTGGTCTAGAGTTGATCTTGAGTCAGTTTCCCTGTTGTGCTGTCAGTTTCATTATCTGGTGCTTCCATTGTCTTGTGGCTGTCCTGTTCTGTTCTGGTTTCTAATTTTGACCTTAGCCTAGCCATTCTTGATTGAGAAGCTTGTTACACTCTGGTTTCTGGAATTTGAAAGAAGGTTTGTGTGCTTGGTATCATCTTAGGTGGTGGTGGTCTGAAAGACTCTCCAGCTTTGAACTGCCAAGGGAGAATCTCCCTTCCAAACCTTTCCATTTTGAGTGCTTTAAGCTTTAAGAGAGACTGATTTTTGTGAGCTTGTGTGGCTGCATCTAAGAGCCAAATTTCTTGTTGAGAGTGTGTTCTTGTTTAAGTGCTGAAATAAGTTTTGAACTTGAAATGTGCTGACCATTTAGTTGTGCAGTTTTTGTTCTGATTAACATTTACAGGGAGTAAAGTTGTTCAAAAGCAGTTTGAAAGTATGGGAAGTCTAACACAAGAGTACCTCAAGTGGAGCAAAAGGAGCTTTGCTACCTGCATAAACTACACCAAGCTGAATAGGGAGTCTCTTTATTCTATTGTGCAGTTTCGTGTTAGATTTGTGCATGATTAAAAATAGTAAACCATATTTGCTTGAATATTCTGTTTGGATATCATATGGTCTCATTTTTTTTTCCTTAACATGCGCAAACTGTTTCTTTATGTTAATTCAGACTAATAAATTGGATGTTGTACTTGTTGATTGAAAGCTGACATGATCTTTTAAGGGTTCAGCAACACCAATGCAGGGAGAAAGTCTAGATTAGGGCTGGGATTTGTTTGCTGTGTTGATAATAATCCAATCTGAATTGTGCTGTTATCAATTCTGAATTTTTATTGTTTTTCTCTGGGATCTTGGTGTATAGATAAACTGCAGCATTGAGTGGGATTTGGGAGTGCAGACCAGAACCTTCACTGATACAGCTATAACACCTCAACAGAGTATAGATTAAGCAACCAGAGGCAGAAATACTTCTTATGGGAGTGTTGAACTAAAGGGAGTCTTTCACCTTAAATTGCTTCTGTTTTGGTTGAACTATTCCTGTTATAGCTTGTATTGCTTAGCATTATTTGGAAGTTGATCTGGTATGATAATTTTTGTACACTAGGATTAGCCAATCTGAATCTGAATCTGAATTGGAATTGTTCTCCATTGCATTGGATTAATCTGATTTTGATTAGACTAGGGTGGTTGTTTAATCAGTTTGGTTTCAGCGTAGACTTATATCCTTTTGATTCTGGTATAATGACCATTTGCATGTGTCTAATGAAATCTGGTTTGATTTTGGTGTGTGCAGAGCTGATACTTGAGAGTTTAGCTTAAGCAGAAATTTACTGAGAAGACAAAAACCTAAGCACTTCATGTGGAAGCTTTGAACTGAAGGGAGTTATTTACTTTAATTGCTTCTGATTGTTTACATTGCTTTGGTTTAAAATTGTTCATTGTGGACTGCATGAACTGCTGATTTAGTGTGAATTTTCTGTGTAGTTTGGGAAAAGCAATATTGATGGTACTGTAGCATATTGTAAATTGTGAGCTGTTTCAGTGAAGACAGTAGCAGCCATCTGAACTAAAGGGAGTTTCTTTTATCTCCAATTGCTTTTGATATGCTTAAATTCTTTAGTATGGCCTGCAATCATTAGGATTAGAATTGTTTGATCTGCTGATTTAGTTGGAATTGTTTGTGCAGTATAAGTTGAGACCATTAATTGAGCAGCAGCAGATTCTTAGTGGAAAGCTTGGAAAGCTTGTGCATCCAAGAGAAAGGGAAGTTCTTACTGCCCTATATCTTCTTTTGCAATCTGTTTTAACTAAGTGAATACTCACAGCAGTTTTGTGCATTTGTGATTATAGGATAAACCAGAAGCTAGAAAAGGGGCCAAAGCTGGCCGAACCAGCAACAGGAGTGTACATCTTTTTGGCACAAGGACTTGGCATCAAAAGTGGATTGTAGCTGACCATGACCAGGACCGTAGCATAGTCTGCTTTCTTTGTATTTGATTTGTTCAAATTGTTTGTAATAGGCTGGTGTTAGCCACTGTTAGCTTTAGCTTTTGTTTTGTAAAAGGGCCTTTTATAAAGTCCAAGTTCTTTGGAAGAGTCCTTGGTGCTCTTTCAAACTCTTGGCAACTTTACTTGCTTTAATTTTAGCATAGTTAGACAGGTGAGTCTGTCTTGTTAGCCAAAGCTACAAGCCTCACCAAAGGAGTAGACTTTAATATTGATGGTGTGATTTGTGTTTCACGTTTAGGGGTGATTAGGCTAAAAGGGATTAAACTCTAAGCCTTTTCACACATTAGAGTCCGAGAGTCTAGTCTTTTATTTGTGCTTAATTGTATGTGTTTGTTTTTGAGCTGTGTACTTTGTTTCTAAAGGTGATTTTAGTTTAAGGGGTAATTAGTTAGTAGCCTAAGACATTTCTGGCAAGGCAAGACTTGGTACTTAAGCAGCTCTTTAGCTCACCTCTCTTACCTGGGACTTGTCTAAGTGAAAGTTTTGAACCCTTTAGATTAAGAAAACTTTTAAAAACAAAGATGTCTTCTTATATAGTTCATATAGGTCTTTTAGGTTAGATAAAGTTGATGAAATGTTTAAACAAGCTAGGAATCTTGCATCCTTTGGTAAAGACATAGGTGCATTAACATACCTAGCTTGGGAAAAAGAAATTGATAAAATAAATCATTGGTTTTATGGAGAGAGTGAATACTATGTCCTTAGCATATATCTCTCTAAGTTAGAAGAGCATGCAAGTGAGTGGTGGGATGAAAGACAATATCATGTTAGGAAAGGTAGAAAGTCTTTCATACATAATTGGCATGATTTAAAAGCTTGCATGAGAAGAAAGTTTGTGCCTTCAAACATTAAAAGAAACCTAGAACTAATTAGGGATTACATTGATGATGGAAAATTATTTCTTGAGCGTTTAAATGATCATGGGTTTCTTCGTAGAGAATTAGAATTTTGGGCAAGACTTAAAGAGCTCAAGAATAAGAAAAGAGAAAGAGAGATTGAGAGAAAGGAAGAGGAAGAAAGGAAAGAAGAAGAGAAGAGAGAGAGAAAAGAAAACGAGAAAAGAGAAGAGAGAAGAAGAGAGGAATTAAGAAGAGAAGAAGAGAGAAGAAGAGAGGAATTAAGAAGAGAAGAAGAGAGAAGAAAAGAAGAAAAGAGAGAAAGGCAAGAAAGAGAGAAGAAAGAAAAGGAGAAATTGTTGATGACAAATTCTATTCTTTCCAAGACTATAGAACCTAAAAGGGAAGGTTTCCAAATCTTTACTTCTTTTCCAATTATGGTTTATTCTTCAATTTTTAACTTCTCTTTCAAACAAATTGTCATCTCATATTCCATGCAAAACTTTTCAAAATATGACAATTCATATCTTGAGTTATTCTTATCTTTAAGGAAAGAAATAACTCAAGACAAAAGTGAATTTGGACTTCTAAAATTTACAAAGACTACTAAACAAAATATTAGAAGTTCTTATTCCCTTGTTTTTATAGAAAAGTTCTTTCTTGGATTGATATTAATTGAAAATATATTTGATGTTTATTGCAGATTTGTGTTTGATCCAGGAGGAAGAAAAAGTGAATATAAAAAGAATAAGGCCACTTCAAGATGGCCATGCCACCAAAGATTGTGTGGAGTTTCTTCATAAGGCGATTGCCAGATTTGAGGACAAATCTTTTTTTAAGAGGGAGGGTATGATGGAATCGTACTTGACGTAGTCCTCCTTTTGTAATTTTACTTTTTTTAGTTTAGCTCTTAAGGAGCATGGGTTACTATAAATACCTAGCTCCTCTATTGTATTGTTACTTTTGAGATTAATGAGAATTGAATTTTCTGAATCAGAAACTATTCTCTCTTGAAAGTCATAGGCTAGAGTGTCCAAAGACTCCCTCTAGCCACCTTCCAAGCACCTCTCTCACTTCCATTTTTCAAATTCTATGGTGTTTCTCTCTCCTCCACGACGCCTTTATTCACCAATCCGCTTCTTGTGCGTGGAGTGTTCCTTCAACCACGCGTAACGCTTCACCACGTCTTCATCATTCCACGACACATCTTCATTCTCCACATTCTCTCTCTCGCGAGAGCCTTTCTCCATCTCACAAGCCACATCTTCAGATTTTCATCACCTCTGTAAGTTTCATCCTCTCATATGTTCTCACTTCTTCTTCATCACAGAACCACATCTTCGTTCTTCTTTTTTTCAATCTCCAACCACACATTAGGGTTTCTTCCTTCTCAGACCATTTCTCTCCATTTAGCCGATTGAAACCTTTTTTTACCATTTGTTCTTTGATTTCTACCGATTAAACCTCCATTTGCACCGTTTAAACGCTTTTGAACCGATCAATCTTGCGTTTGAACCGTTTAATCGGTTCATTTTGAGCTTTTCCCCTTTTCTAGGGTTTTCTTCGTGTCTCTAAGGTTATCTACCGATTAAACCTTAGACCTTAGGGTTTTCTTGAGTCTGTTCATAGTTTAGTAGTTTTCCTTCGATTCAGCTCTCGATTTGGAGCTTCGTCTACTTTTCGCTGCGTTCATCTCTGGAGGAAGCTTCGAAGGACATCGCGACACGCACCTTCGTCCTCTCCTCGGGCGTTCGTCCATCAACAAGACTTTCCTACTATACTTAATTTCTACAAATTGCTTTTAAATAATTCTAATATCTTCTTCAACTAAAACTTCTTGCAGCATCATCAAAACAATTTTCTTCAAGATTTACCAATACTCCTTATTGGTAACACAAGGAATCACACTACACTCAAAAATCACTAGTTCACTTCCAAATTTAAGCAAAATTGATGGTTTAGGAACTGATTTTGCATGTAGGCTCAAATTTGACCAAATTAACAGTGCATACAGGTTTAAAATGGTAAAATAAACTTGTACAAACATTCACAATGCACAAAAATAGCCAGATGCTTCAAATCACACCTGTTGTAGCCAATTATGTAGCATTTTTAACCAAAATTAGCACCATAATTGAAAATAGACACTGGAATCAAACTGGACAGCACAAACAAAGCTAATGGAAGTCCTAATTCACTAGATCTAGCTACAAAATATTAGGTAGGAGATGTTAAATGGCCTAAGACAAAACAAAGATATCAATCACTATGAAAAGATTGAACAATAACAGTTACAACACCTTGGTCTTAGTATGTAAGCAACTCAGATATGTTTTTTCCATTTACATTCACTTTAATTTCTACTGATCCTTCCTTAGACTTTTTTATTCTTTCACTTTATTTGTAACCATTTCAATGCAGTCATGATAGGAGAAGGTTCAGAACGTCGTGATAAAGGAAAGGGGGTAGCAAGGCCTAAAAAGAGGCAACGATAGGCACCAAAGTATGTACTTAGGGTGCCTGCTACACTGCCTATCACTATTGCCCCCAGTCCATCATCCGTGGGCCCTTCTCCTACCCCTTTCGTACACCCTTCTCCTACCCCTGTAGTACATCCTCCTCCTACCCTTGTAGTACACCCTCCTCCTGCCCCTGCAGTACACCCTCCTCCTACTCCTGCAGCAAACATTCTTCCTCCTCCTCCCCCTATGATTATTACCCCCACTCCTCCGCCTGTGATTATTACCCCTACTGCTCCTCCTGACCTTACTTCTATACCTTCTTCATCTTCTATACCGCCTTCTGAGACTACCACACCATCTGCTGATCCAGATTTAGATGGTGATGGTGATGGTGTTGACCCGCCCCTCCGTGATCGACCATGGATTGAGCCATATGGTAAAGGGTAAGACTTTAATCCCTTTTTTAACTATTTGGATGTTTAAAGTTTGTCTTACTTCAAATGCCATTTATTTCTTTATATGCAGGTTTATTCTATCCAGGGTTGCTTCCCAGGCCATCACATGATCAATTAAGCAACAGTTTTTAAGTCCATGGCCTACTTGGAGAGCAATATCTGATGATGATAGAAACTCATTCTGGCAGTGTTTTCAGGTGAAAACCCATTAAACTAATTGTCATTCTTATTTTAGTAAGTTCATTAATCAATGTTTGTTTTGTTTAATGTTACAGATAAAGGTGTAGTGGAAACCTGAACATGAAACTCAAATACAAAGAAATTTCCACATGAAAGCATCCCATCGGCTGTCAAAGATGTTTAGGGATGCCCGCAATGTAGGGGAGCGCCCTTACTGGTTGGGTGAGCACATTTGGAACTCTTTACTCGCTCATTGGAATTCAACAGAGTTTCATAATAAGTGTGCTACAGCATAGAGGAACAGAGCTTTTGAAAAGGGTGGCACCCTACATACTGGTGGGTCGATCACGGTTCATGAGCATGCCATTCGTATGGTAAACTTTGAATACTTTTGTGTTTGTTTCATATATAACTTATGTATTTTCTATTTCATGTACACTTCTAAATTATGTTACAGGCACAAGCTCTAGGACAGGCGGTCCATGCTGATGAGGTCTTTGCACAGACTCATGTTGGGAAAGGAACTAATCAATTCATTGATGAAAGATCTCGGAAGACTCATGTAAGCAAATAACAATGGTACTAATATTAATTTTTCATTCTGTTATTTGTATCATTCCCTAACATTGGTTTCAATGTTTGAATAGGAAGAATTTTCTACGAAACTTTCACAAGTTAGATCCGAACATGGGTCAACTCCTACACCGAATTATGCAACTAATGAGGACGACGACATCCGTAGGACACAATGTTGGGTCGATGTCATTGGTGGGAAGAAAAAGGGACGAGTGTACGGTGCACGACAACTTGCTACAAACTATACAACATCAAGAGGAGGTACTCTTAAGCACCAACCTTCTTCTTCCACCACTACTACTGAAGAGACCATCGAGCGCTTGACACATCTACTACAACAACGTGACCAGGAAAGTCATGAATTGAAAGAAAATTACAGACTTGAGAACCGAGTTTACAAACTTCAAGTCCTTGGTCATGAGAGCGCTGCCTGATGCTTCAAACATTCATTCCACTGTCCCTGCGACTCAGCAACCCACATCAGTCTAGCCCACATCAGTCCATCCCACACCAGTCCAGCCCACACCACTCCAGCCCACACCACTCCAGCAATATACAGAGCAATAGGGAGATGAAGATCATTCTGATGATGAATATGTAGATTTTTAGTTTTATTTTGTTAATGAACATAGTTGTTAGAACATTTTTGATGTTACATTAGGATTATGTTACCTTAGAATGTTATTGGTAGATGAACATATTGTTTTATGTTTAATGTTTGATTTTCAAATACAAATGATGTTATTATATTATTCTTTACTCCATTAATGATTAGATGATTTTGGAATGTATATTAAGGAGGTTTGTCTATGGTTTGAAAATGTTGTACAAGTCTGTCTGTGATCTGAACATGTTATGCAGGTTTGTGTGGTTTGATAACAAATACAAATTTCACTTACTTCTGCCTGGTTTTTACCGAAGGCTTTACTAAGGACTTCTAACCTTCGGTAATTACTGAGAGCTTTTATCCTTCGGTAATTACCGAGCGCTTGCGCCTTTCGGTAATTACCGAAGGCTTTTGCCCCTCGGTAATTACCGAAGGCTTTTGCCCCTCGGTAATTACCGAAGGCTTTCGCCCTTCGGTAATTACCGAAGGGTAAAAGCCCTTGGTAATTGTTAGCGACAAGAGATTTACCGACGGTGTTTTGGTCGTCGATAAGCCTTCGGTAAAAGATCATTATCGACGACTTATGGCTATTTTCAAGGGATTATGGCCTTCGGTAATGCCCTTCTTTTTTGTAGTTGTATGGGATTTTAAATCACATCCATATTGATTGGCCAGCACTCATCTCCGACACCATGTTGAAGGCCAAGAAAAATAATTCTTATCATTTTCCATATGCCCTTCTCATCTCTCGAATTTTAGAATACAAAGGCGTAATTGTTGAAGGCGAACTCAATCAAGCCATTCAAGCAATTAGAACTGAGATTAGTGAGACAACATTTCGCCAAATGGGATTTGTTGCTCGTCACCGCGTGATCATTCACAGTGATGATGATCACCAAGATGATGACAATAATGATATGGACGCCCATATGGCTGACCCTGTCCAAGCTGCTGATCCTGCTGATGTCGATCCTTCTCAAATGCCTTCCTCTTCCTCACTAACTATGGAGGAGTATTTTGCAAACCTGTCTAAACAAATGAAGGATATGTGTCTTGCTCAACAAGCTCACTTTGAACAGATATATGAGTGGCAACAAAATCATGAAGAATATGTGATCGACCAGTTCAATAACCTTGTTACTCTCGTCTTGGAAACATTGAAAATCAATTTAATCTTCAACCTCCAGAAAGACCACCTAGTCCTAAGTTTTAGATTTAGGATTTTATGTTAGTATGCTTTGATGATTGTTTGTTTTGACTCTATGTTTTATGTTCTTCTTTATGAAAAATGTAACCTTTCTTTTCATGAATAAAATGATCTCTTATTTTAGTGCATACATTGTTTAATTGAGGGGGAGCTCATAATAAGGGGGAGCATTTTTCATTCATCTTTTTACTTATGATCAAAAAGGGGGAGAAGTAGTGCAGTTACTGCTAACTTTCTTGTTGTCTATTAGCTTGTATTTTTTGCAAACTAACAAAAGTTGCTTTTCAACAAGTATTTTTTATCATCCTTAAGAAGGGGGAGATTGTTACCAATGAGGAGCATTGGTAAATTTGAAGATAAATGATTTTGATGATGCTGCAAGAAGATAGACTTGAAGAAGTTGTTAAAATTATTTTAAAAGCACTTTATATAATATAAATGTATTAGGAAAGTCTTTGAATATGTAATACTTAAAAAATCTTGTATCTTTAGTTAAGTTACGCATTTAATCGATTATGTGAAGCTATAATCGATTATCATGAGCACTCTTGAAAAAGCATTTCGCTTTGGAATAATCAATTATTCCTTCAAATAATTGATTATCAACTAGTCCTGATGAGAACTACACAAGTCTCTGGAATAATCGATTGTTCCTCAGGATAATCGATTATCACTTTCTGAAAACCCTGTAAGGAACTTAAATAATCGATTATCACTAACAATAATAGACTATCAATGGCAGTTGTAATCTGTATTTTCTAACTCAAACCAATTGCCTATATAGTTATTCCAAAACCCTTAGTGGGTTAACTCTCAGCTTTTTGAGAATACAGTTTGTTTAAGGAAGTTCCAAAAAGCTAGTTCAAGTGTTTTGCCTAATCTCATGAATAGGAGAAGCTCGTGCTTTGTGGGTCAAAGGTCGGAGCGGTTCTCTTCGAGTTGGCAAGGCTGTCATATTCCGGTTCGTGTGTCGAAGGAAGATTTTATCTGTACTATTCCGGTTCGTTGGTCGAAGGAAAGTGTAGATTCCTGCTTCTGGTTCGTTGGTCGATGGAATGTTTTATTATTCTATTCTTTCACTCCATTGTAATATGTGAAACTAATTTTTAGTGAAAACGTTAATCACTTTTTATAGTGATTAACAACTGAACGTAGAATCTTTTGATTCGAACCAGGATAAAAATTTTGTGTTGAATTTTTCTACTCCCTACACTCTTTACATTTTGCGCATATCAATTATTCGATAAATTTTCTCTAAGAAAATTAATTTTCTAAAACGGATCATCTTAATACGAGTTTGACCGAACACGCTTTCTGCTATCTCTATTTAATTCTGTTGCGCGACTCTATAACGGTACCGATTGTTCCGACAAGGTGTTGGTGAGAAATGGAGTAGCAATGGTTGAGAAGGCAACATGGTTCAGTATATCAATAATGTTTGAGATCTGAAGTAGAAAAGAAGTGGAAGGTTTGAAGCTTAAGTTAAGAAAGGAATAGAAATTCTAAAGTAGACCAAGGTCTTTGTGGTGTAAGGGTTTTGGTTAGTGTTTGAAATATAATGGTAATAGTTCCTTTTTGGATATTTCCTATGGAGTGTGAGGAATACAAGAGGCAAGTGATGGTTTGGTTAAAGAAGTAGAGTTTTGGACTCAGTGTAATCATAGGGAGAACTACAAGGTTGAAGAATCTCAGAAGAGAAGTAGAGGACAGGTTGGAGTAGTCTAGTATAAGTCTTAGTAGTCAGGAGTGACTTCAGGTATGTATGTTTTCAAGGAGTATAAACAGTGAGAAAACAAAATGACAAGGTAATCATGGAAGAGAAGAGTTCTCAAGGTTTTTGCAAGATCGTAGAAGTTTGAAGAAGGTCCTTCAAAGGTGTTAGTTTTCTGGTTACAGTTGATATGAAGATAGTGTCTTTTTCAATAAACCAATGAGTAAGGAAGTATTAGAATCAAAGTAGCACAGCGAATGGTAGTGGGCATGTTCTTATCAGTATAAGGCGAGCGTGAAGAGCTTTCTGGATCATGTGTTAATGGTTTGTGAGTGATAAGCTTCTTTAAAATAGTAATGATGTCAGTATCTAAGAATGAGTTGAGAACGTTTTAACAATCTTCAAAAGTTAAAAAATGAGTATGAATGGAGAAAATAGGTATGAGGTAGAGAAGACAAAGTGAGTCTACGCTTTCAACCTACGGTGTCAATCTTGAAGTAAGGAAGTATTATGGGACGACGAACAGAGAATATGGGTCAATGGATGCGGGTAATTAACTAAGCTATGGTTTCAAGTTGTAGTGTCAATCATAGGCTAAGTAAGTGGTAACTGAAGGTTAGAGCAAGAGGAGATTTAAGTTCTTAGATTGATAAGAAGTAATAAGAGTTAGTTGAAGAGTATGAAGTATTGGGGTCCAAAGTGAAGGGGTACGTAGATTTCATTAGTATAGTGGAAACAGTATAACTAGTGGGTTTCTCAAAATGGTTGTGAAAGGGTAGTTTGGACAATCCTAGTTTAAGATGCATCATAAGATGGTTAGGTATTGATCAAGCTAATGATTTCAAGTTTCGAAAGATGCAAATTTATGTGTGACTAGTGGGTTAAGAGATGCAAATAGTTCAGGTTGGTGAGTTAAAGAAGTGAAGGGAAAGTGATCAAACTTGGTGTTGTGGCTGCAACGGATAAGAGCTATATTTTAGTAATGAGATAGCATAACTGGAAACTATGTTACTTAAGAGTGGAAAGCAGTAAAGCAATGTGAAATCATCATATTGGTTGTGTTTAAAAAGGTCAAGAGCATAACAGTTGCTAGCTAAAGTTGAAATCGTGAATAATCAAGTCAATTGTAGGGGAAGGGAGGTTAGTCAAGTTTGAAGTCAAGGCTAGCGAAAGTCTTAGAATAGATTCATAAGAGGCAGTGTAATCAGATGGGAGGTGTTTTTAGTTTGGCAGATACAAATTGAGTGGTCATGTGGAAAAAGGATCCTTAAAAGATGAGGTTTAGAGAGAGAATTTATTTTGAGAACAATGGCTAGGTCAATCTACATTAGTAAACGCTAGAGCATTTTAACTTAGAGGCAAGCTTTTCATATCTGTAAGGTTGTTGGGGGATACTATCTTAGGTTAAGTTAGGTGGTTGTGATAAAGAAATGAGGAGAGTAAGGTTTCTCCTTATACCTAATAAGAGAATTTTCAGAGACAAAAATTTTTCTTGTAGGGGAGAATGTGAAGACCTAGAAAATGGTATTTTAGAAGTCGTAGTGAGTTAAAAGTAATGATACTCTATTATTTTAATATTAAAAAGTTTTAATATGAAAGCAATTGTGATAAACGAGTTTCATTATTTTAAAACACACCATCTCTCTAGAAACCACTTTTCTAGTGTCTTCTACCTTCTCTCTAAGGGTTCTTACATCTTGTTTATCTGTTTGAAGATCATAGACCACCTGTATGATCCTCGCGGTGAGATCTTCAAATCTACCTGATCAGTTTCTCAAATAGAGTAAGTCATTTTTCAACCTTTTTCTCTAGCTTTGCGTTTTTCAATGCATATAGGATTTTTCTCTAGCCCATGTAAGGTTTGAGCTTTCCCTTAGGTATTCTATTGATCAGTGGTTATAATGGTATATCATGATCATGTTTTCGTGGTCTATAGGTGTTTTTTCATCTCTTTGAGTCGAGGGAGCAAAGTCAGGTTCTATAAAGCTAGTTGGAGTTTCTAAAAGGGTAAGTGATGTGATCATACATAGGGCAAAGGATGAAGAGAATAAAGGATGATAAGAACCCTAAAAAGAGTAGAAACACTTATAAACCCTTCTTTTCCTTTTAGCACAAGCAATGTGGGACTTCCCATGGCTTGGTCTTAAAAGAAAAGAAGAGGAAGTTGGCGTCATAGCTAAAGGTGCAAGGAAGCATAGCTGGCTTTCGATTTTTGAACCTTAGGAGATAGGTAGCTTATAAACCCTTTTGGAATGAGAGAATTAAGCAATGTAGGACTCTAAGCACCTAGGGGACGTGCTGCAGCTGCATGGCCAGACCTTGGAGCCTTCCAAGTCCCACATCGCTTGAAACTCTTCACCAAACTCATTCCGAAAGCTATATAAGAAGCCTAGGGGGTCTCCTTTGTACTTACCTTTGAAATCAATGAAATTTTGAGTTGAATTGCAACCTTGCATTCTTCTTAGAGATAGTTTTCTTTCTCTTTAGTCCAATTTGGCATACCTTATCTTGAGCAAATCAAGTGTCGGTCCTTCCTCAACACTTATCTTGGAGTCCTCTCTCAAGTGGCGTGTCTTCGAGTCATAAGTTTCCCTTTCTCTTTCTCTTATCCGCTTTTATTTTCCATTCATTCTTTTCAATTGTCATTAGTATAATTCTCTCTAGGCATGCACTTCCATGTCATGTGGTATCAGAGCCTGGTTTGAAAGAAGGGTGTATGTGAGGGAGTGATGTTGCCTTGATTCCATACAACACCGTGAGTTTTGAGCTAATTTTTTCTCTTGTTTTGAAGGGACCATTGTTGTTGTATTAACGTTCATTTTGCTGTTGTTCTAACATTTTTTGTGTGAGTTTTGCTGCTGTTTGTTTGTTTTAAAAATGTCTACAGGTTCAAGACATTCTTCTTCCAATGGGAGTAGTCACCAAGGAAGTGCTTCTAGTAAATTTGACTTGGTGAAGGCTTTTCAACACATGCAACATCAACTTGACTCCATTAGCAAGGCTTGGACAAGGACGCGAAAGCAAAAGGGAAGCAACCTCATGGTCATGATCATGGTTCCCACAAGAAGAAGCAAGAAGATCAAGCTATGGACCAAAGCCTTGCAATGCCAAAGATGAACTTGCCTACTTTCAAAGGAGAAGCCGAGCCTACTATTTTTTTAGATTGGATAGCTAAAGTAGATCAGATTTTTAATTTGTATAGTGTAGATGGACCTTTGCGTGTAAAGTTAGCTACTTTAGCCTTAGAAGGATACGCCATGCAATGGCTAATTGGGATGGACATTAACACCAGGGGCTCACGCGCGAGCTCTTGGGAACATTTCCGGGACATGTTGTACCAATGCTTCGTACCTCCATACTACCATAGGGATCTTCTGATTAAGCTCCAATGGCTTACTCAGGGTAGACGAAGTGTGGAGGAGTATGCTCGCGAGTTCGAAGTGCTTCTCAATCATACTAACATGCATGAAAATGATCAAGCAAAAATAGCTAGATTTATAAGTGGTCTCAATAGAAACATTCAAGATGTGGTGGAACTCCATGATGATGAGCTTTTAGATGTTATGGTACATAAGGTTATGAAAGTCGAAAGACAAATTTTAAGAAAAGAGTCCTACTGCAAAAAGTTTTCCAACTCTTCAAAGGAAAAATTTACAAGAGTTCATCATCAAGGGACAAAGAAAAGGATGTTTCTAGGGAGGTAACTCATAAATCTCACTCATCATCTACTAACACCGCATCTTTTTCTAAAACTAAGTCACCTACGCGCTCTAGTCAGATAAAATGTTTTAAGTGCTTAGGTCATGGTCACATTGCATCTGCATGCCCAAACAAGCGGGCAATGTGCATTTGAGGAGAAGAGGTTGTCACCGATGACTCTCCTCCTTCTTCACTTTCACACACTTCTCACTCTTCTACTTTAGTGAATATGAATACAAGGTTCCATTTGATGGAGACGTACTAGTTATAAGACGTCTATTGGGACAAGTCCACAAGGACATTGACACAACTCAAAAAGAAAACATTTTTCATACTAGATGTCTTATAGCTAGCAAGGTTTGTTCCATGATCATAGATGGGGGAAGTTGTACTAATATGGCTAGCACTCGTGTAGTGGACAAACTCAAGTTGCCCATTATTGCGCATGCCAAGCCCTACAAGCTTCAATGGTTAAGTGAGGAGGGTGAAATCTTGGTAAATAAACAAGTCCATATTTCCTTTTCTTTTGGCAAGTACCAAGATGAGGTTGTTTGTGATGTTATACCCATGGAAGCAACTCACATTCTATTAGGAAGACAATGGCAATTTGATAGAAATGTTCAACATGATGGTCTTACTAATAGGATGTCTTTCACTTTCCAAGGGCGCAAGGTCATCTTAAAACCTCTAACTCCAAAGGAAATACATGAGGACCACCTCATAATGAAGTCCCAGAGAGGTGAAGAAATGAAGAAGGTCAAGCATAAGTGTCTCATCTCTCAAAAAGATTTTATCATAGAAGACACTAAGAGGAAAGAAAAAGAGGAGAGAGTAAAGAAAGAAAAAGAATAATTTGTGAGAGAAATGGGGACGGACAAAGTCCTAGTCTCAAAGGAAGTGCTATTAAAGGAACCTACCACTCCCATCATTCTAAAGGATTCAAGCAATTTTAGGTGAGTTGTTCAATCCTTCCACTTTTCTCCAATTATTAAGCTTTCTTCCTTTCCTTCACTCTTTTGTGAAAATATCCCACCTTTCTCATCCCTTATTCCCTCTACTTCACAAACCATTTCCAAACCATATCTTGAGTTAATGTTTTCTTTTTTACACTTAACTCAAGATAAACAAAAAAGTTTTTCTATAGAAGGAATTCTAATTTTTATTAAGAAAATCAATCCAATTCCAAAGAAGCCTTCTTTTCATATTCCTTGTTTTTATCCATTGTTTGGCAAACATCAATTCATTCACAATATCTTTGATGTTTTTTGCAGGTTAACATTTGATCCCGGAGGAGTTCCTTTGGGATTATAAAACAAATAAGTCACTAATATCTCTTCTTGCAAGTTTTTCAAGATTCAAGGTCGAATCGTTTCCAACCTGGGGGGATGATGTGATCATAGATAGGGTAAAGGATGAAGAGAATAAAGGATGATAAGAAGCCTAAAAAGAGTATAATAGGTTCATGGGCTTGTATTTGCCACCATGGTTTTCTTTTCGTTAGTTCTAGTTGAATAAATGCTTATAAACCCTTCTTTTCCTTTTAGCATAAGCAATGTGGGACTTCCCATGGCTTGGTCTTAAAAAAAAGAAGAGGAAGTTGGCGTCATAGCTTAAGGCGTAAGGAAGCATAGCTAGTTTTCGTTTTTTGACCCTTAGGAGAGCTAGGTAGCTTATAAACCCTTTTGAAATGAGATAATTAAGCAATGTGGGACTCCAATCACCTAGGGAACGTGTTGCAGCTGCATGGCCAGACCTTGGAGCCTTCCAAGTCCCACATCGCTTGAAACTCTTCACCAAACTCATTCCAAAAGCTATATAAGAAGCCTAGGGGGTCTCCTTTGTACTTACCTTTGAAATCAATGAAATTTTGAGTTGAATTGCAATCTTGCACTCTTCTTAGAGATAGTCTTCTGTCTCTTAGTCCATTTTGGCATACCTTATCTTGAGCAAATCAAGTGGTGGTCCTTCCTCGACACTTATCTTGGAGTCCTCTCTCAAGTGGCGTGTCTTCGAGTCATAAGTTTCCCTTTCTCCTTCTCATATCCGCTTTTATTTTCCATTCATTCTTTTCAATTGTCATTAGTATACTTCTCTCTAGGCATGCAGTTCCATATCAGTAAGGGAATCTAAATACCTTGTTTTTAAGATTTAAGTATGTTAATAATATGAGTTAGTATGATTAATTGATTAATTGAAATTATGTTTTATTATGGCATGATTGTGTGAATTTGATTAGAAAATTAAAAGAACTTTGATGAAGTTGTTTATTGATTGTGCCTATTTTGATTACTTGAAATGGTGAACTTGATGTTATAATTGGTTGGAGAATTTTTGTTGAACCTTGAAGTAGTAAAAGATGAGAGTCTTTGCATGTTTTTGGTCAAATAGAGGGGTTTTGAGTAGTGAATTTCTAAAGGAGTGGTTTTAGAGAGAAGCTTGATGTTTGGAGTTGATATTTTGTTCAATTAAGACTTGCTAGAGTGTTAAAACCAGTAAAATGTGGTGCATTATGTAGCAGAGTAGTTGTGAGGGTGTGGTTGCATGCTTTTATGTGTAATTTAGGGGTTTGAACTAGTGAAATTGTAAATTACAAGGTTTGGGCTAAAGGTGAGGGTTTGTAATCTATTTATGAGTCTTTTAGGACTTGTTCAAAGTGTTGGGAGAAGTGTGCAAAGTGAGATAAAAAGGGTTTATATTTGTTGATAGCGCCTGGGCGTCCACCTTAAGGTGTTGGGTGCCACTTTCCAGAGGTGCTAGCACTGAGCGTTCGTTTCCTCTAGCGAAGGCATTGAGCGCCAACCCTTGGCCGCTAGAGCGTCCTTCATGTAGGTTTTTGGTGTCCTTTTTCTATGTTGTTCTGTGAGCTTTGATACATTGTTTTAGGTAGTGCTGTCAAAATGGGTTAGAACTCGCAGGTCAACCCGACCCACCACGGGTTCGGACCGAGTTGGGTTTGAAAAAAATGTCATTTTTTAATACAGGCCAATTTTTAACCTTGCCCACTTAGAACCCGACTCACCCAAATTGAACCTGTGGTGAGTTGAGTTGGCTCACCAACCCACTAAATTAATTTAATTATTTATTATTTTGTGTTTCAATATTATTAGTTAACACCTTTTTTATTGTGTTGTAGATGGGGATAAAGAAAAGATGTTTCAAGAGAGAAAAATATTATGGATTTATCCATTCAAGACTCTAATATTATAAATGGATGAGTGACATAAAAATGATTAATTTTATAAACTTATTTGTTCGTTTTTTGTGCTTGTTTTGTTATTACATTTGGATTGTATGGTACTATTTTTATTTTGAATTGTCTTTGGAGTTTAACATCATTTTAGAGTAAAATTTATTTAGATTTGAATTACAAAAAAATTGTAATTTTTTTTAGACTTGAAAAAGAAATTGTAATTAAGTGAGCTAGTGAGACAACCCGTTTAACCCACTAACCTGTGGTTGGTCGGGCTGGGTTATCCGTGTTGACAACACTAGTTTTGGGTTTTTTGGGCACTCGAGTATCAGTCTATGAGTTTTGGTTTAAGTGTTTTAGGTTGATGGTGATGTGTTTGAATGAATGCTTGGAGGTTTAATGTGATAGTGTGTAATGTTATATGGAATGTTGTGAAAGATATGTGAATTTGTATTATTATATGAAATGGAAATAAAGTTATGAATATGATTATGTATGAGATGTGATGATGATGTTCAAATAATATGAGGTATGAATTTTTAGTATCATGTGAGAAAGGAATTCCAAGGAGGAATATCCTAAGTTGGTTATGTTGTGTTATGTATTGAAGTAGGGGCTCCGGGATTAAGGAATGATCCTAACACTCTCAATAACCTCATCTCATGTAGAGATGAGTGATTATGTCGTGGAGAGTAGCAAGAGGTCCTAGTCTATGGTCACCAGTTTTGGCAATAGATGTTTGATGGATTAACCTTGGTGTATGGCATTATTGGTGGTGGTTGAGGACATGGTTATTATTTCTGAGTAGGTGTCTCCACCTACATGGGTGCAGGTTCCCTATATGAGTCCAACATCAATACATCTATCCGGATAGTTTGGGATTTTTCAAGGTTGATGGGAAATATCTTATGTTTTGTTTGAGTTATAATATGGATGTGTATTATTACTAGTTTAAAAAAATGTATGTATGTTCTTTTAGTACTTTAGTTTACCCTTGCTTTCTGTATTGTTTGTCTTTGCGATAACCACTTTAAATGGTATGGACTTAGGAAGGATGTCTCTTTAGTCTTTTTAATGGGAGGTTCAAAATGATGCAACAGTATAAACAGAGTTTTGTTCTCCAAGTATAAGATCTTTTTCATATAAAATTTGTAATTTATGATACGTTATCATCTATAAAATAATTTATTTTAGTAGTTTTATATTAGTAAAATGGAATGTTAAAAAAAAATATATGTATATATATACATACATGTATATATATACATACATATATATATATATATATATATATGTATATATATATATATATGTATATATGTACATGTATGTATATATGTACATGTATGTATATATGTACATGTATGTATATATATGTACATGTATGTATATATGTACATGTATGTATATATGTACATGTATGTATATATGTACATGTATGTATATATGTACATGTATGTATATATGTACATGTATGTATATATATACATACATACATATATACATACATGTACATACATGTGTGTATATGTATGTATACACATGTATGTATACACATGTGTGTACATGTATGTATACACATGTATGTATGTATACACATGTGTGTACATGTATGTATACACATGTATGTATGTATACACATGTGTGTACATGTATGTATACACATGTATGTATGTATACACATGTATGTATGTATACACATGTATGTATGTATACACATGTATGTATGTATATACATGTATATACATACATGTGTATACATACATGTGTATACATACATGTGTATATGTCCATGTATGTATATATGTCCATGTATGTATATATATACATATATATACATACATATATACATACATGTACATACATACATGTGTATACATACATACATGTACACACATGTGTATATGTATGTATGTACACACATGTATGTATGTACACACATGTATGTATGTACACACATGTATATATGTATATACATGTGTGTACATACATACATGTGTGTACATACATACATGTGTGTACATACATACATGTGTATACATACATGTACGTACATGTGTATACATACATGTATATACATCTATATATATATGTATATATATATATATATACATCCATCCAAATATAAATCACTTTATTTTTTAGTACTAATTAATATTTTTTTAAATGTATTTGCTATAAAAAAAGCCTTTAGTCTTAAACTTGTCTTTCTTTTTTTAATTGAAACAATTAAGAACATTAATGTTTTCAATACAAATTTATTCAATATTTCACTGGTTCGAACATAAAAATTGACTAATGTGATATATTTAATTGTTTGTTAAATATAATAACGGTTACTATTTAAAATTAATTATAAAAATACCTTCTTATGTCTGTTCAAATTAAATAGGTAGTTTTTGTTTTAATTACACTCAAATTTTCTTACTTTTTTTATGGTTTTGTTACTGTTGCACATCCTTTCTTGCAAACAATTAGCGTCTTAGAAAAAGAAAGAAAGTACGAATATAATTAGAGAAAACATAAGGAGATATTGATGTGATTACAACAATTTTGATTTTCTTTTTTTCTTTTGCATTAGACCATTATCATAGATATAATTTATGTTTCTACAGGTGATTATAACATTTTATATCTCCTTTAATTGTAATATATATATATATATATATATATATATATATAATGTTATTATATTGTTTAATATTCTAATTTAATATGAAACTGAATAATTTTCAAACGTAAATACCTAATTATACATCCCACCAAATATGTTTTAAAGTAACTAATTTAAATAATAAATTTGAAGTCAACATTAATATAATATTTAATGTTGTTTTATAACATAATATTTATTATTTAATTTTTTTAATCTTATTTTTATTTCGAAATTCATATTTTTAATACCAACAAAAATAGCACTCTTGTAACGCTTACTGTTATAATTTCAAAATATTTTAAAATATAATTTGAGTAATTTATAAATATATAATTTTATGAGTTTAACGAGTTTCTTTTACGGTTTTTTTTATATTTTGAATAAAAAATTTACGTAATGACAATTATATTTAATGATTTTATTTAAAAATATTATAATTAAAATTTATAAACAATTAAAAACATTTTCATTTTTCATTCTTATTTATATATTTATAAGAACGTTTTCTCTATATAATTATAGATAACAGTTATTAAAATAGTATATCATTCTTAAAATTTATAGCGAAATTACAAAATATTAGTACAGAAAAACAATTATTGAATAAATAATTTTTTTTAACCTTCGTAATATTGTAATCATATTCTGTTAAACAAATGAAATAAAGATCCTATTTTGAAGGTCTATCGTATGAAATATTTACCGAACAGTTATTGAATAAGGTCGATCGGTTTATTTGTCACTGGTCAACCTAGTCAAATGGTTTGGGTCGTAATTGGGTCAGCGGTTAAGTTGTTACTGGGCCAATAGTCCAGTGAATGATAAAATAATTAAAGATATCTGGTTAAAATATTCGATAAACCAAATCCAAAATATTTGGTTGAAGATATTGATAAAGTCGTTTATGGGTAACTAACAGGATCTCTAGGTAAGGTTGTTTTTATTTGATCTATGAAACACTTATAAATACATTGACAAGGCCAAAAGCCAGGTACGTTCCACTACGTTCTAGTCACGCTTTATTCATTCTTCACTACTCTCAAATACTCAAACAATGCTAACCATTAACTGAGTATTTCATTAAGAGCTAAAGCTCTTCAACAACATGCCTAACTTGAGTTTCGGAGTGTCTTTTGCAGGTACATCCCCCTCGTCAAGAAGGAGACCGATCGGTTCACGCCCCTACCGAACGGTCAACAACAGGAGATTGAAGGAAGACATGCAATCCAGGCAGTCGGAGAGCGAGTGGGAGTGCGAATGACCAATTGAAAGACGAATGTGCGATCTATATTGTGGGAGAGAGAGTGTTCGGTCTACTTTGTAGAAGAGCGAGCGTTCAGAGAGCGAACGGCAAAGTCATCCAGGAGCGATAAAGTCACATGTCTCGGTCCCACAAAAATATCTACCGAAACATTTTGGCGCCCACCGTGGGGTCGAGAGTAAGGAGAAGACGCCCAGATGATGACCACAAGGAGCATGGATGGACAACAGAATACCAGAGATTTGATAGCGCTGATGCAAGCACAAATACAAGCACAAGCAAGAACCATGCAGGCGCAGGTGCAAGCACAACAAGAGATGCAGCGCAAGCACGCAGAGGAGATTGCGGTGCTAAGGGCGGAATGAGTTCATACCGAGCGGTCCGCCTCAAACCACAAGAATTGAAACGAGGGAAGTCGTAATCGGCAGACATCCCAACACACCAACCCTAACAGTCGAGGAAGGAGAGGACCTTCGCCCATCCAAACCGTTCGACCAACCAGCTTACTCCCTTTTATGGTGACCATCATGCAAACTCCAATGCTAGCGAAGAATCCTTCAGTATTAGAGAGGTATGATGGCTCAATGGATCCCAACAATCATCATAGGATCTTCACCAATGCAATGGCGTACACACGAACAATGATCTGGTCATATGCAGAGCCTTCTCCTTATCGCTCAAGGACGAAGCATTGGAGTGGTATAACACTCTTCCCCCAAACACAGTGGATTGCTTCGCCAATGTAGAAACCCTCTTTAGAAGGCAATACGCCTCCAATCGGAAACAGGAGATAACACCAACGAATTCGTAAATACTAAACAGGAGAAAGGGGAAACTTTGAAAGCCTTTATGAAAAGGTATAATGAAGTCGCACGACGAGTTAAAGATGTTAATCACACTTTTGTTATCAGCAACTTGCCTTCATGTCTAAGGCCAGGATATTGTGCTGAAAAACTATATGCGCGACCACCAAAATAATGGATGAACTTTAGGAAAGGATAGCGGAGTTTGTTCGTATGGAGAACATGAGGAGCTCACGGAAGAAACAACAGTAGGAAGCTTCTGCAGGCAGTAGCGAGAAAGGTTAGGTCCTTCGTTCGAAGGATTTTTCCCGAACGCCCAAGTTTACTCACTATACAACGCTTAATGCGCCGAGAGAAGAAATTCTGAATGAAGCCCTTAATGTTGACCTCCTCTCGGTCAAAACTGTTGTTACACCGAGAAACGCGGATGGAAGGAAGCATTGTCAATATCATCAAAACCGGGGACATACTACTCAAGAGTGTGTAACACTAAAAGATGACCTCGAGAAGCTTATCCGAGATGGTCATCTCCGTAAGTATGTAAAGACGGATCGATCGCGGATAAGAAGCTCATCAAGGTCTCTATAAAGAAATACCGAATAGCCACATAGAAAGGAGGAGTGGAAACGTAGGCGAGGTTGCAGCCGCAGCCATAGCTCTGACCGCACAATCTTGAGGAAGATATGATGAAAAGTCCTTCCTAACAATAGGAATGCGACACATCTCAAGTTTACATTAGTTGAATTTTGATGTCATATTTTATTTCAATTAAACTATTTTCACAAGACTTAAGTGTTTACACTTTTGGTATGAATAAAGCCAGAAAATTCCTTTCAATCACATATGTTCAGTCATTCGGCCTCATTGGTATTCAGTCGTTCGATTTCACAGCACAGGTGACAGGACCATGCAGACCACTCGTCCAAGAGGAGGGCAAAAATCGAGCGGTGATAGAAGTTCTCAACGAATTGTCACTCTCATAAACAAAACCCAAGGACGTTATCTAAAAAACAACTAGTCCAAACCGAGCGATGATAAAAGTTCTAAACGAACTGTCACTCTCGTAAACAAAACCCAGGGGCGTTATGTGAAAAACACTTGGTCCAAACCGAGTAGTGATAAAAGTTCTAAACGAACTGTCACTCTCGTAAACATAACCCAAGGATGTTATCTAAAAAACGCCTGGTCCAAACCGAGCAGTGATAAAAGTTCTAAACGAATTGTCACTCTCGTAAACAAAACCCAAGGGCGTTATGTGAAAAACACCTGGTCCAAACCGAGTGGTGATAAAAGTTCTAAACGAACTATCACTCTTGTAAACAAAACCCAAGGACATTATCTGAAAAACACCTGGTCCAAAACGAGCGGTGAGGAACGTTCTAAATGATTATTGGCCCAGCAACAACTTAAGCGATGGCCCAATTACGGCCGAAACCATTTGACCAGGTTGACCAGTGGCAGATAGACCGATCGGCCTTATTCAATAACCGTTCGGTCCATATTTCATACGATACATAAGGTAATAAATATAAATAAGTTCAATAAAATAATCTTCTTTCTATATCAGTAATTATATTATATACGAATGAAAAACTAGAAAATAAATATTTTTATTGGTTTTTAAAAATTATTATCATAAAGCACTTGAAAGTAATTCCTTTGTAAGTTGTTTTTTATAAACATGTCAATAAAATGGAATATGTTTAGAAGGTAATAAATATCAATATAAGTTGATATAAAAACCATCTTTATTAATAATTATAAAATTTTAAAATAGTTGAACCAAACTTAATAACATTTTTTTTATAGAGAGTTTTAAATATGGAGATATTCTTCCAAAAGTATATAAAATATATACAGATCTTTATAATTAATTACTTTTAATTATTAAGAAAATAAATTTTGACCATGTAAAAAAAATTGATAGTTTAGCGTATATAACAATTTGTCTCCTCCTTGAGAATCTCAACATGATTATACTTCTTGTAGAAGCAGATTGTTTTATTGGTCTCTTCAATTTAGTAATTTCAATTAGAATCCATTTCTCTGTTTGGTGATCATCTTCCCTAATAGAAAACTTTATCTATTTTGGTAAACAACAATATGAATCAATTCATTCATTTAATGAGAACATCAATGCTCTTTAAAGAAGTAGAAGGAAACAACAACATCTGCATTAAAAGGACGAATTTGGTGCATTATATTCTGCAAAGAAAATAGGCTTCTTTACAGAAAATGTTGGGTCCTCATAAACTAGGACGCGTTTGATTTTGTTTTTACTTCAATTTTGGTCGGTTCAATATAAGGAGTTTTGATTTTGCTGATGATGTTTTTCAATTATGTGAAGTTGGTCCCCCTTGTTTGATATATATTATGTTAACTGCAGAAGCAATTGAATTTTTGTCTCCTTCCCAATCTCAATCATATTAGTCTGAACCATTTTTGTGGGCAAGACTCACCCACAATTTGAGTTTGAGTATATGACCAATAATAGGCCAAGAAAAAAAAACCAACCAATCTCAAAAATTGTTTAAAATAACACAAAAGAAATTAACCAAAAATACTAAATAATTGTTTAAAAGAGTTTTTTTTTAACTGGCGCACCCCCTGGTATATTCACACCCCTGTACACAAAGCAGAACTTTTGACGCAGCCCTTGAAATTACTAAGTTCACACCTCTGTCCACTAACACATAATTTCCGATGCACCCTCTGAAATCAATAAGTTCACACCCTTATCCACTAAAACAAAAGTCCTGATGCACCCCCTTGAATGACTAAGTTCACATTCCGACCCATATTCTAACATTTCTACAACATCCCCTTATATTTCTAAGTTCACTCCTCTTCCTTAGAAGTGGGTCCCACAATTTTTTTTATGTTTTTTTTTGGTTTAATAGGTTCGGAGGTCCCTATATTTGCGGGTTCGTTTCACTTGGGTCCTCCAATTTTAAAAGTGATCAATTAGGTCCCTAATTTAACAAAATTGAGTCAATAATACCCTTTCCGTTAAATGCAAGGGAATCTGAATGCAAATTAAAAATTGCAGAAATTGTCACGTATTAAGCTCAAACTCTGCCACCTGCAAATAAAATGATGCCTCAGCATACCACCTGTTTAATTTGCATTTAGATTCCCTTGCATTTAACGGAAAGGGTATTATTGACTCAATTTTGTTAAATTAGGGACCTAATTGATCACTTCTAAAATTGGAGGACCCAAGTGAAACGAACCAGCAAATATAGGGACCTCCGAACCTATTAAACCTTTTTTTTTTAACAAAACTCCAAACTTCACTTCTTCTTCTCTCTCTTTTCCTGATTTAAAACACATGACTCTCACATCATTTACGCAACACAATTCCTCCCCCACACACTTCACTTTCTCTTTCTTTTTTCTTCAAATATTATTTTATTCTTTTTACTCACACCCCACACTACCACTCCTTCTTCCTTTCACGTAAACCACCCCATGCACTCACTTCATTCTATCTTGTTTTTTTCTTCACTCCTTATTCCCTTCACACTTAACATCACACACATGCACCCTTTTCTTTCTCCCTTTTTTTTTTCTTTCTTACTCCAAATGAAATCCAAAAAGCTCTTTCTTCTTTTTTTTTTCTCTACATATTTTTTAATTCATCTCCTTTTCTTCTCTACTTTCTCCAGATCTATTAACTCCCCCTCTCCCCCTCACTGTTTCTTCACTTTGCTTTTCAACAAACATACCCAAACTCCCATTTTTTTTTCTACATAACATGCATGTAAACCACACTCAATTCTCGCATTTTTTTTTCTACATAACAGTCTAACATTCTCTGTATCTGATATACATATATACCCACTGTGGTTAATAAGAAATAACACTTGTTATTCTCTCTCTCTATTTTACACCCTCTGCCCATCTTTCTATTGCATTCTCTCAAACACCTTTCAGTTCTAACAGTGGTATTAAGAGCGACAGGTTACGAAACCTGGTGAAGTTTTGTGACGTTGAAGAAGATACTTCAAGAAGAAAGAAGTGTAGAAGTGATGGCCGAAATGATTCACAATAACCTATCGGTATTTGTCGGAAAGGGCTACGATGATTGGTGCGTGAAAATGGAAGCGATTCTTGGGTTCCAAGAAGTGGATGAAATTGTCAAGAAAGGTTTCAAAGAACCATCGAAGGGTGATTCGGAAGAGGTGAAGAAACTATACAAAGAAAATAAGAGGATGGACTGCAAAGCACGGATGTTGCTGCAACAGTGTGTATCTGAGGCAATTTTCCAGAAAATATCGAAGGCCGACACGACAAAGGAAGTGTGGGATATACTGCAAGAGGACTACAGCAACTCTGGAAAGGTCAAGAAGATCAGGTTGCAATCTCTACAGCGACAGTACGAGCTCCTCTGCATGGTTGAGCAAGAGACGGTGATGGAGTATATTGGGAGAATTCAAGTTGTAGTCAATGCCATGAGAGCATGCGACAAAATCGTGAAGGATAAAAAGATTATCGAGAAGATACTTCGAACCTTGACACCACAGTACGATCACATCGTGGTTGCCATAGAGGAAAGTAAGGATCTTGAAGCAATGAAAGTGGAAGAACTGCACAATTCTATGGAGGCGCATGAGCAGCGCTTAACTGAAAGAAAGAATGCCGAAAAGGATGTGATGCAAAGCATGAATCAAGCGCTGCAGGTCAGAAACAATCGGAGCTTCAAAGGTCGTGGACCTGGAAGAGGCAGAGGACGGACACGCGGTGGCCAAACGGGTGGTAGAGATATGAAACCCTCTGAACAAATTGGCGAAAACGATGCAAGTGAGCATAATGAGAGAAACAATAGAAGAGGAAGACATTTTCGAGGCAGAGGAAGAAAGCACAAAAGAAGTGTTCAATGTTACACCTGTAACAAGTTTGGGCATTACTCTACGGAATGCTGGCACAATGAAGCGGCGAAGAACACCAAGAATGACGAGGCAGCGAATCTTGTTCAAGACGCATGTGATTCAGAGTCTAACCATGTTATTTTAATGTGCACAACCGAACGGTTTTCACCTTTCGACCGAACGGATCTAGATGATGGAGAAATCGAACGGGTGTCATCTTCAAATGTAGTAGAAGAAGAAACTGAACGTTTGTCCTATTCAAGTGCAGCCGGTGAAGAAACAGAACGACTGTCCTATTCAAGTGCAGCCGGTGGAGAAACCGAACGGTTGTCTTATTCAAGTGCAGCTAGTAAAGAAACCGAGCGGATGTTGTCTTCAAATGCAGCTGATGAAGAAACCGAATGGTCTTTTAATGCAGCAGATGGTGAAGAAGTATTACCTTCAGACCGAACGGTTTCTGAAGAAGAAATGTTGCCTTCAGACCGAACGGTTGCTGTAGAAAATGTGTTGTCATCAGACCAAGCGGTTGTTGAAGAAGTGGTGTTGTTCTCAAACCAAACTGGTGGTACCGAAGAAACCGGACGGCTGATGTCTTCAGACCGAACGGGCGTTGGTGAAGAAAACGGACGGCTATCGTCTTCAGACCAAATAGAATTCGATGATGAAATCAGACGGCTGTTAAACCGAACAGATGAAGACGATTAGTTGCTATTTAGAGACCGAACGGATGAAGACGATCGGTGGTTGTTTAAAGAACGAACGAGAGTTGACGGTCGGGTGTCTTAAGATTGAACGGATGCACTAAACAGGTGTGACTGTATTGCAGAACACATGTTGCAATCAAGAGTAGCACGACATGCAAATGACCATGCGTCTTATTCAAAGGATATGAGTCATGCATCGAATGTTACAGAAGTTGAACGTGTGATGCTGTCAAGCGAACACAATCACGCTGAGGACGATTCATGTTGGTACTTAGACACTAGGTGCTTTAACCACATGATAGGAAGGAGAGAGTGGTTGATGAATCTTGATCCAAGTATGAGAAGCAGTGTGAGATTCGCAGATGATAGCACGATTACAGCGAAAGGAATTGGCAGAGTCTTAATCGCGGACAAACATGGCGGAGTTGCATATATGGATGATGTACTGTATGTTCCAACAATGAAAAACAATTTATTGAGTCTTGGGCAGTTTCTAGAGAAGGGATACATTGTGACGATGCAGCAAGGACACATCGAAGTGTTTGATAAAAGGCAGCGGCTGGTGCTCAAAGCCTCTCTTGCTGCAACTGATACTAGAGATGATAGAAGGAAGAAGAAGAGGATATCTAGAAAATATGAGCATAGGCATGATAAAAGGAGAAACAAACGTCGAAAGAAGAAACAAAGGAAATAAGAGAGTGGAAACAGCCCCGATGGTGATGACTGTGGTGTTCAACTGAAATATCAGAAATAAAGGGAGGCAGTCCGATGTGATAAACGATCAGCCTGGGAAAGCTTGGAGTTAAATTTCTTGGGAGTTTAGTTTTAGAGGGGTGTGTTGGAAATAAAACTAAATTCTAACGTCTTTAACTGTCAAATGACAGTCTAACATTCTCTGTATCTGATATACATATATACCTACTGTGGTTAATAAGAAATAGCACTTGTTATTCTCTCTCTCTGTTTTACACCCTCTACCCATCTCTCCATTGCATTCTCTCAAACACCTTTCAGTTCTAACACTTACTCCTCACGTTTTTCCAAATGATTTGCAAATTCCTTGCTTCTCTCTTACAACTCTCATTGTCTAACACAAGAAGTGGACAACTTTTACACTCTCTCACTGATGTTTTTGGTTGGTGCAAAACAAGG
The DNA here is from genome assembly GCF_029865625.1 of Vigna umbellata. NCBI lineage: Eukaryota > Viridiplantae > Streptophyta > Magnoliopsida > Fabales > Fabaceae > Vigna > Vigna umbellata. Next base: position 52,894,803 of record NC_142168.1, on the reverse strand, counting down.
TTAATGTTTCTCCCTTTCTCTCACGGTATATAACACTCATTAGTAAAAGACTTTTCCAAACCCAAACAACAACTTGCACTAGCATATGGGTTGAAATTTTCAAAAGAGACAAAGAAATATAAGGCAAGATTCACTCATTCTAGAACATGCACCAGGGAAGCTAATAAATGAGACAAGTACAAGCAAGGAAATTATAACAAAAGACAAAGAATCAATGCATAACTCACGTGACCATGCTATACCAATAAGCAACCAAAATATTTTTCATTCAATATGATAAAATAGCAGAGTATAAAATTGACCTAAACATGTTATATTAACATTACGGTAACACATTCATATAAAAAATAGCAGAAGCAAACTGAAAGAATAATGTGTGTACCTCCTGCCATTGCAATTTTGTAATCCAAACACAGCTTTGTTTTCTAAACCTTAACTCACTCAAACTCGATGGTGTGTTTTCTAAATAGAAGAGTAGGTTTAGTGATCAAAACTGAGAGTAACCCATTCCCTTATATAAAGTCTGGCCATCACAGGTTCAAAATAAATGGGCTTTACGTTTAAACAAAATTAATAACTGCTCCATAACCTCTATGCAGTTAAAAGGATAAAACATAATGGCTTAATGGACCACTTTATGTTCCTTAAAAATAGGAACTGAAAATTGCTATAATATTTATTTTATATTTCAAATAATGCTAACATTATCCTACTTGGTCCATTTATCCAATTATTAACCACAACAAGTGACAGAATATATACGAGCCATAGCGATAGGTCCTCTGATAGTGAGTGTTATCTTCCATGTACCACAATATATATTTCTCTCAACATTAGTGTTAGAATCGCTGCAGCGGAATTATTAGCGTGGTAACAAACCAAGAGGGGGGGTGAATTGGTTATATTCTCTTATTATGCCTTTTTAATATTTTTCTCTCAATTCTTTCTTACTAAGCAGATAATTGAATGTAAATAAGAGAGTAAGGGAAAGAGAAAAAAATGCACAGGTATTTTATCCTGGTTCAGATCACTAGGATCCTACGTCCAGTCGCTTATCTCAAACAAGATAAACCTTTTTCACTATCACAAAACAATTACAAATACTAGTCACACAGAAAAATAATTTGTAACGGTTTAGAAATTACCACCTCTCTTGAAACCACAAGAGATGAACTTACACCTCCTTTGAATCTTCACAAAGGATGATCACCTCCTTCGAATGCTTCACGAAGGATGATTCTCTTCCAAACACTTCCTCAGACACACCAAGGATGAACCAGCTAATCCTCTGTCACCGCAATACCACTTCAGGACTTTGCAGACAAGAGTTTCCTTAGCTTCAGCAAATTCACAGAGTTCTCAAAAGAGTTCAGAGTACTAGAGCACAAGGGAAGAGTTATCTTTTGAGAGAAATAGTGAGCCAATTTATAGACTCAGCCTAATACCCTTCCATTCTTCGAAAACGGGCCATCTAACGCATTTAATCGATTAACATAAATATTAATCGATTAATAATGAGTACAACGGCTAGTTTTTCAAATCTAAAACCCCCAACGGCTAGTTTTTCAAATCTGAAACCTCCAACGGCTAGTTTTTCAAATCTGAAACCCCCAACGGCTAGTGTTAATTGATTATTCTCAGGAATAATCGATTAACTAAATAAATCAAATATAAATTACAAGAATCAACCCTAATACATATTTGAGCACTATTACATCAACTTTGATTATTATAAAAGCTTTATAAAATACAGAGATCTTCAATTTGTCTTTGTGGATCTTGACTTGTGCAAATCTGTTCATCATCAAAACTACATCTTTGATTTTTGCTAACATTCTCCCCCTTTTTGATGATGATCAAAAACTCCTTTGATTTAAAGCTTTTAGTAATAATCTGGATATAACACAACTATGGAAGAAAAAGTGCATTAGTGAATAAACACAAATAAGCAAATAAGCTTAAATAAGCTTTAAACACTTTCTCCCCCTTTTTGATCATAATTAAAAAGGTGTGTTTGATGTTCTCCCCCTAAGATAATACTCCCCCTTAATAAAAGCATGTATGCATATGAGCTAAAAATATTTCAAATTTAAAGATTCATTCAAACATACACAATAGGATATTTAAAGTAAATAATTTTAGGATGAAGAACTTATAAAACATTGTTTAAACATACATTGAACTATATAAGATAGGAATTTTAAAGCATACAAAAATATGGCTAGTTTTTCAAAATTGCAAAACTGGAACGCATTTAAAAATTCAATCCTAAGATATTTCTAAAGATTCTTAGATCTCTTCTAATGTTTACCCCTTTAGATATGCCTCCAACTTCGTAATGATAATCCTCCAGGTTGTTTCCACATTTTGTTTAGATCTTCATCTTGAGGATTGTCATCATTCTTCGCTTCATTTGTTGTCTTCTACAAATCTTCATCATTGCCTGCATCTAATTCAACTTACTCAAGAGGTTTTGCCTCAAGGTCTACAATTTCATCAAAGACAACATGCACACATTCTTCTATTTCAAATGTTTTCCGATTGAAAACTATATATGCTTTGTATATTAGAAGATATCCAAAAAAATAGTTTCATCGGCCTTGGAATAAAATTTTCTTAAATTTTGTTTTAAAGAAATTCTAAATATTAAACAATAGGTACCCAACTACTTGTATGGGTCCTTTGGGTTAGATTTAGAAAAAAGAAATCATTTTACAACCCAAACATATCTACCACTTGGAACACCATAATGCTTAATTTTACATTTATTTGAAGTATGACCCTTTTTCATACAATAAAAGCATGATACAAGGTTTGTGTTCCTATAAGTTGTTCCTTTTTCTACCCATGTTCTACGGGTTCTATTATTATGTTTATTTTTAATTTTAGGAACATACTTATTTTTAACAACCTTATTTTCGTTATTTTTACTACATTCTCCTAAGGTTGTGTGTTCTAGTAGTTTCTTAAAATTTTCACAAGAAGCACATTCATCACTACTAGTAAATTTACCCTTTTCAAAAAATAAAACTTTATTTTCTTCAAAAATATTTTCAAAATTTAATTTTAAATTTTTATTTTCTTCAAGAATATTTTCAAAGTCTGATTTCAAATTTTTATTTTCTTCAGAAATATTTTCAAAATTTAATTTTAAATTTTTGAAATCCTTTTTCAATTTCTTATGAGCTTTATCTAATTTTTCAGATTCTACTATTAAAGCAGCATAAGTTTCATGCAATTCATCTTCACTAATTTGACTATAATTATCAGAATCGCTAGATGTACTTACTTGGCTTCCAGCGTCGTCGTTCACCACTAAACAAATGTTTGCTTCTTCATCAGATTCGCTCAAATCTGAAATTGTTTCGTTGTCATCTTCCCATGCAATGTATGCCTTCTTTTTCTTGAAGAATTTTTTCTCCTTTTTGTCTTCACTCTTCTTTTGATTTGGGCAGTCTGCTTTTAGGTGCCCCCTTTCTCCGCAACCATAACATTTATAGTGTGAGGAAGATCCTTGATTTTCTTTCTTTTCGAATTTTAATCTTCCTTTGTCTTTTGATTTCATGAACCTGTTGAGCCTTTTTATCATGAGTCTCAAATTTTCTTCATCTTCTGAATCTTCATCTTCCATTTTGCTCTTGCTCCTTTCTACCTCAGATTTCAAGGCTAGACTCTTTTTCTTGGTTTTTGCTTTTGCTTCTTCTTCATCTAGTCTTCCGAGGTCAAGTTCATGTTCCCTCAACTTTCCAAAAAGTGCCGCCATAGTCATGGTGTTGAGATTTTGTGACTCCGAGATTGCAGTCACCTTAGGTTGCCACGACCTGTCTAAAGACTTCAAAATTTTAATGTTAAGTTCATCCATATCAAATGACTTACCCAGTCCAATGAGATGATTGACAATGTTGGTGAAGCGTTTTTGAACGTCGGAAATTGTTTCTCCTTGCTTCATCCGGAACATTTCATACTCTTGAATTAGGGAGTTCTTCCTTGCCCTCTTTACGTCATCTGTTCCTTCATGTGTCACTCTGAGTACGTCCCACATTTCTTGAGCAGTTTTGCAGACAGAAACCCTGTAGAACTCATCAACAGTCAATGCTGATGCAATGATATTCCGAGCTTTTACGTCATTCTGAAATCTTTTCTTTTCTTCAATGGTCCATTGACCATGGGGCTTTGGTTCCTGTATATTGTTAGTAGGAACAGAAGAACCAGATGCAATAACATCCCAAATTTCACAATCAATAGATTCAATAAATATTTGCATCCTTACCTTCCAGAATGCATAGTTCTCACCTGTGAATAGTGGGGGTCTATTGATTGATGCACCCTCTGCAAAGGTTTGATGTGATCCTGCCATTTGAATGACTATCAAAGCAAGCTCTGATACCAATTGTTAGAATCGCTGTAGCGGAATTATTAGCGTGGTAACAAACCAAGAGGGGGGGTGAATTGGTTATATTCTCTTATTATGCCTTTTTAATATTTTTCTCTCAATTCTTTCTTACTAAGCAGATAATTGAATGTAAATAAGAGAGTAAGGGAAAGAGAAAAAAATGCACAGGTATTTTATCCTGGTTCAGATCACTAGGATCCTACGTCCAGTCGCTTATCTCAAACAAGATAAACCTTTTTCACTATCACAAAACAATTACAAATACTAGTCACACAGAAAAATAATTTGTAACAGTTTAGAAATTACCACCTCTCTTGAAACCACAAGAGATGAACTTACACCTCCTTTGAATCTTCACAAAGGATGATCACCTCCTTCGAATGCTTCACGAAGGATGATTCTCTTCCAAACACTTCCTCAGACACACCAAGGATGAACCAGCTAATCCTCTGTCACCGCAATACCACTTCAGGACTTTGCAGACAAGAGTTTCCTTAGCTTCAGCAAATTCACAGAGTTCTCAAAAGAGTTCAGAGTACTAGAGCACAAGGGAAGAGTTATCTTTTGAGAGAAATAGTGAGCCAATTTATAGACTCAGCCTAATACCCTTCCATTCTTCGAAAACGGGCCATCTAACGCATTTAATCGATTAACATAAATATTAATCGATTAATAATGAGTACAACGGCTAGTTTTTCAAATCTAAAACCCCCAACGGCTAGTTTTTCAAATCTGAAACCTCCAACGGCTAGTTTTTCAAATCTGAAACCCCCAACGGCTAGTGTTAATTGATTATTCTCAGGAATAATCGATTAACTAAATAAATCAAATATAAATTACAAGAATCAACCCTAATACATATTTGAGCACTATTACATCAACTTTGATTATTATAAAAGCTTTATAAAATACAGAGATCTTCAATTTGTCTTTGTGGATCTTGACTTGTGCAAATCTGTTCATCATCAAAACTACATCTTTGATTTTTGCTAACAATTAGCTCTCAACTTAATGCATAAACCATATGTTTATGCTTGATCAAAACTAAATGATATCTTCTCAAAATAAATGTGCACAAAAACATATGAGAAAAACATCAAACTGAACAAGAGTTTCATTGAAAATAATAAATGTACTGATAATGAAATTACATCGTGGAACCAAGTCCCATTTGCACTACATGATCCTTAAAATTCTTTGCTGGCATGCCTTTAGTTAAAGGATCAACAATCATCAACTCAATGCTTATGTGTTCAATGACCACTTTCTTTTCCTTAACACGATCTCTGATGGCTAAGTATTTGATGTCGATGTGCTTACTTCGACATCCACCCCGCAGCAGAGTTGTCACAGTACAACTTTAATGGCCTAGAAATAGAGTCCACAACTCTAAGCCCAAAAATAAAACTCTTTAACCATACACCATGCGAGGTAGCCTCAAAACAAGAAACGAACTCAGCTTCCATAGTAGAAGTAGCAGTTAATGTCTGTTGGCACTTCTCCAAGATACAGCTCCACCAGCTAACATAAAAATATAACCAGATGTTGATTTTCGTGAATCAACGCAGCCAGCATAAGCTGAATCGGAGTAGTCAATCACTTTTAAACATTCAGTTCGTCTATATATAAACATGTAATTTTTTGTCCCTTGAAGATATCTCATTACCTTCTTTGAAGCTTTCTAGTAGTCAACACCTGGACTACTCTGATATCTTCCTAAAACTCCAACAACATATGCAATGTCAGGTCTAGTGCAAACCTGAGCATACATAAGGCTTCCAATAGCTGAAGCATATGGAATATTCTTCATGTGTTCCCCGTTAAAATCATTTTTCGGACATTGATTCAAATTGAGTTTATCACCTTTCACGATGGGATCTACACTTGGTGAACAATCCTTCATTTTAAACCTCTCTAAAACTTTGTTGATATAGGTCTCTTGAGACAAACCCAAAATGCCTCGTGATTTTTCCCTACGGATCTTAATGCTAATGACATAAGATGCCTCTCCCATATCCTTCATGTCAAAGTTCTTTGAGAGAAATTGTTTCACTTCATATAGTTGATAACAGTTGAAAAACTATTATTTTTAGACTTAATTTTGACCTTAAAGACAACCTTTATGACTTAGAAACTAGCTTGTAATCATGCTTTTGCTTATGTTTTGGAAATAAGAGAGTTGGATGGGTTTTATGCTTGGTTTTCCTTGTTTTTGCATGTTTTAAGATGAATTGAATGGAAGAAGTGAAGTAGCCATAAGTTGGAGTCAGAAAAGGAAGAAAATAAAAGAAGAGTCGTAAGTACCGCTCAGCAGAAATTACTGCTGAGCGGCACTCTAAAGTCCCGCAGTCACCGTTGAGGGGCAAAACTGCAGCTGAGCGTCAAATAGAAGAACCAAATTTACTGTTGAGCGATAATTACCACTGAGTGCCATTTTAATGGGCCTTGGGCCATTTTTCTGTAATATTTAGGAGTCTATATAAGGTTTAAGTCGACCTAGGGTTAGGATCTTTTGGCATAACGAAGCAAAATCACACTTTCTTCACCCATTGAAGAAGGATTTTGGATGCTCAAGCTCCACTCTTCAAATTCTACGGTTCTATCTTTCATTCTTTCATTATTTTTCATCTAGTTTCACCATGATTATAGTGAACTAAACCTTCATTGTTGTTGGAGAATCAATGTAATCCTTTGAAACTCTCATGTATTGAATTGGTTCTTTAATTCATATGCTTTCTTTCATTAATTGTTAGGGTTTTTCTTCTATACTCTATGCATGCTTTGTTTAACTCATTCAATTACATGATCATTGATTTTATTTGCATGGACACATATAGATAAATCTAGACATGAAGAAATTCTCCCAATAGTAATATTGCCTAGACATAGGGATAGGAGGATTGGTTGCCTTTAAGCTTCTATGCGAATGTAATGCATGAATAATTGCTAGGGAGACAAGACATTGTAAACTAGTAATTAGGATTAGGCTTTCTTCACCAAGACATTGGGTTTAAGGTAAATTAGAAAGTGACATTAACATTAATGAAGAAGATGAATTCTTGAATACATGAGAGTGGATAGGATGAATTGAAAACCCCCAAATACATTATCATTCCATATATCTCAAACACTTTTTGCTTCTTTTGAATTGATCAATACATGCATTCATATTTACTTTTTAGTATTTGCATTTAAATCTACAAGAATTTGTTCATAAGTCTAATTTAATCAACAAATCACATAACTATTTAGGTCGTGAGTCCTTTGGGAAACAATACTTGGTTTTACCATTTATTATTACTTGATACGATTCAGTTACACTTGCCGAGGGTTAACAATAGCAAAACTTTATCGTTGGTTGCAAGCAAAATATCATCCACGTATAATACAAGGAAACAAATCTTACTCACACTGACCTTTTGGTATATACATTGACCCATGATGTTTTCTTCAAAACCGAATGAAGTGATAATATCATGAAATTTTCGATACCATTGGCGGGAGGCTTGTTTTAATCCATAGATGGATTTATTAAGCTTGCAAACAAAGTGTTCATTGTCTTTAGAAGAGAATCCTTCAGGTTTTTTCATGTAAACCTCTTCTTCCAGATGACCATTAAGGAATGTTGTTTTCACATCCATTTGATGTAACTCAAAATCAAAATGAGCTACTACTCCCATAATTACTTGAAAGGAATCTTTCTTAGATCCAGGAGAAAAGGTCTATGTGTAGTCAATTCCTTCTCTCTGAGTGAACCCTTTGGCAACAAGTCTTGCCTTATGTCTCTCAATGTTGCCTTTTGAGTCTTTCTTAGGTTTAAAGACCCATCTACATCCAATGGATTTTACACCATTAGGCAACTGAACGAGCTCCCAGACTTTGTTGGATGCCATAGAATCCATCTCATCTTTCATGGCGTCATACCATAGGTCTGATTCTTTAGAACCCATGGCTTGTGAAAACATTTCAGGATCATTTGCAGCTCCAATATTGTAGTCAACTTCTTGCAAATACACTACATAATCACTAGGAATTGCTGGCCTTTTAACTCTAGTAGATCTTCTTAATGTTGCCTCATCATTTTCTTAAGGAAATTGTTGCTCAAGCAACTGTTCAGTAGGTTGTTCAACATCACCTTGTTGTTCCTCATTAGCAACTTGATATGTTAGGTCATTTTCAACAGGTTGTGAAGCTTCAATTATTGTTTATCTAACACCCATTTATGTTTGAGGGGTGTGAATGATAACCAATCTATCACTTGAGCTGGAGGGTTGAGCTTCATAGTGATCCCTTTCATTCCTAATGTTTGGAAACTGATCACTCCTACTAATCAAGTCATTCTCAAGAAATTTTGCATTTCTTGACTCCACAATCCTAGTGTTATGCGATGGACAATAGAATCGATATCCCTTAGACTTTTCAGCATATCCAATGAAATACCCACTAATATTCCTTGGGTCTAGTTTCTTCTCTTATGGATTATAAATTCTCACTTCAGACGGACATCCCCAAACGCGTATCTGTCGCAAACTTGATTTCCAACCATTGAATAACTCAAACGGTGTCTTTAGGACGGCCTTGGTTGGGACTCAGTTTAATATATACACAGCCGTCTTTAGTGCTCCAGTCCACAAGAATTAAGGAAGTTTTGAATTACTACTCCTCATAATTCTCACCATGTCCATTAAAGTTTTGTTCCTTCTTTCTGCCACACCATTCTGATTTGGAGAACCAGACATAGTGTATTGGGCAACAATTCCATGTTCTTGAAGAAACTTCGCAAACGGACCAGGTGCTTGTCCATTCTCCGTGTATCTACCATAATACTCTCCACCCCTATCTAATCTCACAATCTTTATTTGCTTTCCGCGTTGTAGCTCAACTTCAGCCTAAAAAATTTTAAAGGCATCCAACGAAGTAAGTAGAGATACATATAACGTGAGTAGTCATCTATAAAGGTAATGAAGTATTTCGGACTACTTGGGTCCATATCCGAACAACAAATATCTGTATGAATAATTTTTAGTAAACTTGAACTCCTCTTAGCACCAATTTTAGACTTGTTAGTTTGTTTACCCTTTATGCAATCCACACAAGTCTCAAAATTAGTAAAATCCAAAGTACTAAGTACTCCTTCATTTACTAATCGCTTAATTCTCTCAATGGAGATATGTCTCAATCTACTGTGTCATAAAACAAAAGAATCCTCAATCATAACACATCTTTTTAACCCGACAGTAACGTGCATAGAATCATAACGATATTGTTTTGCAAAAATAATGGAATAAAGACCATCACAGAATTCACCAAAACCAACAACTTTAGATTTATTCATTAAGGTAAAACCAAAATCTGAAAAATTAAAAGAAAAACCCAAAGGTATAAAGTCTTGAAATAGAAATAAAATTCTTAGAAAAACAAGGAACGTAAAATATCTTTTCCAAATGCAAAACAAAACCACTACTTAAAACTAATCTGCACGTTCCAATGGCCTCCACATGTGAGCTCATCTTACTCCCTGAGTAGATATATTGCTCACTTCCCACTGGCCTCCTTAGGTTTTGCATACCCTGCAAGGTATTAGAAACATGGATTGTAGAACCAGAATCAATCCACCATGTGTTATGATTAAAACTAGTCAAATTAGATTCGTAACAGACAAAAGCAAATGGAGATTTATCAGATGTTGTAAACTACTCATCAATAGCCCTTAGTAAATCTTTGACATTCTCATACTGGTCAACTGAACCCAGGATCCCAGCGAAAATGTTGGTTTTTATGAATGTTACGGAGAGACGATTTGACCTCTCCCATTTTTCATAAAGATCAATGGCATCTGGAGTGCTAGTATCAGTAAGACCCGATGGTTCTGGTTTTCTAATAGCATAGTCAATGTCCATCCAGCCTAAATAAAGAAGAATTATTTCCTTCCAAACCTTATAATTATCTCTTTTCAACTCGGGAATACTACACTTAATATCAGAAAAATTCACAGATTGAGAAATTGCAAATTCAAAATTACATGCTTATTATATAATTTGAGACTAAAATAAATATCATGTTTTACCAATGCAATCATGTCTTTACCAATGAGTTTATTAACATAAAACTTGCTTGTGGTCTAAAGTCTTACTCAATTAGACTCATTATCTTAATGATAAAACTATCAAATTATGTTCCTTTTTCTTAATTCCTGTTGGTAAATTAAAAAATATAATTTAATATTTTATCCTAATTAATCATATAAATATGAAAAAATTCCTATGGATAGATCTTATCATATTAAATCTAATTATTTACAACTAATGTTTCTCATGTAGAAAAACTTTATATACAATTTTAATTGATTAAAGATGCAGTGACTACTCTTTAATTTATTAAAATTATATTACTACTAAAACATTAATAATATATAAATATTTACATAAAATTCTTAATATCTTTAATTAATATTTAACTAATCCAAAAACATTTAAACATATATTATATATGTTACATATTCAATTTATATGTTAAATAAATATTAAAAAAATTAATTAAATATCAATTAAACATATAACACCATTCTCGTATAGCCATTAAAGTTTGCCTAAAAAGGAATAAAGCTGCAATGCATTAAGAAATAATGATGCATCAGGTCATTAAAATGACCTATAAAAAAAACAATTTGAGAATGGTTGAATTCTCCAGTGCGTGGGAGAAAGGATTAACACACTTTCTTTATAATTTTGCAACGTGCAAAAACCAAGAAAATAATAGGGTTTAGAGACTGCAGAAACCCTTTCAATCAATATGATTATGTGTGCATGTCAAATCTAACAATTAAGGTTCAAATAAATACACGTGTGTAAGACCCCTTGGCTTAATGGGCACAGTGTTCAATAATTAATTACGCCTGCAATTTTTTAAAGGGGAAAACTGAGAAATTTTCCTAAGCCCAGCTATTAACATGGAGACACGCGTCAAGAAAAGTTACAATACTGTAACAGGTCATGAATTGACCCAAAAATTGAAACGCAGAAACAGGGTTTCTTCTTATATAACTAAACAAATGAAGAAAAGCAAAAAGGATTTTTCAATGGATAAAAAAATCCTGAAACGTGAGAGAGAGAAAACATGAAACGTGACGAACAAACAAAAATTGTTCATCATCTTCAAGCTTTAGAAGGATCTTGACCCGGTTTCAATTTTATTTTCGCTTTTAAATATAAAAGCTCCGTTTAAGATTACAAAAAAATGTAATCAAGTTTAACCTTAATTTGGGATTTTTGTTTGGATTAAATGAATCAAAATAATAAAGCCCATAAATCAAAAATCCAAATCAACGAAAACATGCAAGGTAGAGGAATGAACAATGATAAAATAGCAGAGTATAAAATTGACCTAAACATGTTATATTAACATTATGGTAACACATTCAGATCAAAAACAGCGGAAGCAAAATGAAAGAATAATGTGCGTACCTCCTACAATTGCAATTTTGTAATCCAAACACAGCTTTGTTTTCTAAACCTTAACTCACTCAAACTCAATGATGTGTTTTCTGAATAGAGGAATAGACTTAGTGATCAAAACTGAGAGTAACTCATTTCCTTATATAAAGTCTCGCCATCATAAGTTCAAAATAAATAGACTTTATGTTTAAATAAAATTAATAACTATTTCATAACCTCTATGCGCTTAAAAAAATAAAAAATAATAACTTAATGAACTATTCCTTAAAAATAGGAATTGAAAATACAATAATATTTATTTTATATTTAAAATAATGGTAACATTCACCTTATATATTCTCCAACCAAGCACTTGAAAGCAACATAAAATCTCCATGCAAAATAAGGAAAGAAGGAAAAGACCAAATCAATCCTTATGCAAAGTTTACGTGCAAATCAACCAAACTTCACAACGTGTTTCTCTCTCTTGTAGCAATGGGTCCCACATGTCTACCAATAAGAAAAATACAAAATGGAGCTAAGAAACCATATTTTGAGCTAATAAGGATTCGATTGCAAGTCATTTAACCTGATTTTAATTATTTTTTCTTCTTTTACAGAGAGCTATTATATAATATATATATATATATATATATATATATATATATATATATATATATATATAATATGCTGTCAAAATGGATTGAAATCTATCAGTTAATCATACCAACTACTGGTTCAGATTGGGTTCAGTTGAAAAAGTTGTGAAATTTTGATTCGAACCAATTTTGATTTCGTTCACAAAGAACCCAATTCACTGGGGATGAATCTGTTGGCTCATCAACCCACTTATTTTCCTTTTTTAATGAAATGAAATTAATTAATTATTTAATGAAACCAAAAACATTACAACTCAAACTAGTCTATAAAAAACTTTTTTGCATATTAATTAGTCCATTTATTACTATTTCAATTTCATCATCAAAGTAACCTATATAAAAGTTATGAAAGAATAGAGTAAAAAAAAGATAACTGAACTGGTGAAATAACCCATTTAACCCACAAACTCATGATGAATCAAAATTGGATCGAATTTTTTTGGCTCACTAAGTAGTCAACCCCATTATACATATTCGATTTTGTTTTTAATACAACATAAATACTTTAATTTTGTTATTGGACACTAAAAAATTTTGTACTTCTTGTTCGAGTTTTTTTTTTTTTAATTAAATGAATAAGTATTATTTTATTCCGTCTTATTATTTTTATTATCTTCACATATTAAAAATTATGAAATATTTTTTATTTATATAAAATAATATTGAAACAATAAAAAATATTTATCATGTTAATTATAATATTACTTTATTAATCACAAAATTTTGTATTTTTGATACAAAAATTAAATAAAATTATTACTGGACAAAATAACATTTGCAATAATCCAATTAATTGAAAAGAATTAAACATAAAATACTCAATTGTTTAAAAATATAAAAAAATTAAATTTTTTAAAACTTAAAACTTTGTTAAATCTAAAATAAACTAATTTAATTATTATTTTCAAAATAAACTAATTTGACCTAATTTAATAAGACTATTTTAAAACTATTATTTATTTATATTTATAAAGCTATTTTTTTAAGTAGTCTTGAACTCAAGTTTCAAAAAATATTGTAGTTCAGAAAATCTATTTTTTCTAGAAAAAGGAGTTAGTACAATTAAAAACTATTAAATAAACTAACTTTTATTCCTTAATTAGTTTCAATTGAATTTATTATTTATATTCGACTTTGACGATTATTTAGGAAGCAAGGAATTTTTTAATCATTTGTTGCGTTCTCTTAAGATGATGTTATTTCAAGTATATTTCTTTATTATAAACACTTGCTAGCTAGTTTATATATCTTATATTTTTTTTCGCTTTTATCTTTAAACCACTATACTGCTTATTCTAATTATATTATTATTTTTGGTATTTTCAATATATTGATAGTGAACGGTTAGTCGTTGATTACAACAATTTTGATTTTTTTTTTGCATTAGACCATTATCATAGATCTAATTTATGTTTCTATAGGTGATTATAACATTTTATATCTCCTTTAATTGTAATATATATATATATATATATATATATATATATATATATATATATATAATATATATAATATAATATATATATATATATAATATAATATATATATATATATATAATATGTATATATATATGTAATGTTATTATATTGTTTAATATATTAATTTAATATGAAACTGAATAATTTTCAAACGTAAATACCTAATTATACATCCCACCAAATATGTTTTAAAGTAACTAATTTAAATAATAAATTTGAAGTCAACATTAATATAATATTTAATGTTGTTTTATAACATAATATTTATTATTTAATTTTTTTAATCTTATTTTTATTTCGAAATTCATATTATTAATACCAACAAAAATACCACTCTTGTAACGCTTACTGTTATAATTTCAAAATATTTTAAAATATAATTTGAGTAATTTATAAATATATAATTTTATGAGTTTAACGAGTTTCTTTTACGGTTTTTTTTTTATATTTTGAATAAAAATTTTACGTAATGACAATGATATTTAATGATTTTATTTAAAAATATTATAATTAAAATTTATAAACAATTAAAAACATTTTAATTTTTCATTCTTATTTATATATATATCCGGTACACATTGCTAAAATGTACCAACTGAAAAACAGACGTACGCGTGTTAGCAAACCCATATATATATATATATATATATATATATATATATATATATATATATATATATATATATATATATATATATATATAAGACCATTTTCTCTATATAATCATAAATAACAGTTATTAAAATAGTATATCATTATTAAAATTTATAGCGAATTTACAAAATATTAGTACAGAAAAACAATTATAGAATAAATAATTTTTTTTAACCTTTATAATATTGTAATCATATTCTGTTAAACAAATGAAATAAAGATCCTGTTTGGAAGGTAATAAATATAAAGAAGTTCAATAAAATAATCTTCTTTCTTTATCAGTAATTATATTATATATGAATAAAAAACTAGAAAATAAATATTTTTATTGGTTTTTAAATATTATTATCATAAAGCACTTGAAAGTAATTCCTTTGTAAGTTGTTTTTTATAAACATGTCAATAAAATGGAATATGTTTAGAAGGTAATAAATATCAATATAAGTTCATATAAAAAGGGTTAAATATGTTTTTGGTCCCTTAACTTTAAGTGAAAATTGGAATTAGTCCCTCTTCAAAACTTTGGCATAATTTAGTCCCCAAACTTTAGAAATGTGTGAATTTAGTCCTTTTAACTAAATTTTGTTAGGTTTATTAGATGTTTCAAGTGCGTTTCATTATAATATTTGAGTTGTTTATACCGTTTGACACATTTTTGCTTTAATGTTAACTGAGAAATGTGTTCGAAACATTAAATAAAGTTAACAAAATTTGGTTAAAAGGACTAAATTTACACATTTCTAAAGTTTGGGGACTAAATTAGTCCAAAGTTTTGAAGAGGGACTAATTCCAATTTTCAGTGAAAGTTAAGGGATCAAAAACATATTTAACCCATATAAAAACCATCTTTATTAATAATTATAAAATTTTAAAATAGTTGAACCAAACTTAATAACATTTTTTTTATAGAGAGTTTTAAATATGGAGATATTCTTCCAAAAGTATATAAAATATATACAGATCTTTATAATTAATTACTTTTAATTATTAAGAAAATAAATTTTGACCATGTAAAAAAAATTGATAGTTTAGCGTAGATAACAATTTGTCTCCTCCTTGAGAATCTCAACATGATTATACTTCTTGTAGAAGCAGATTGTTTTATTGGTCTCTTCAATTTAGTAATTTCAATTCGAATCCATTTCTCTGTTTGGTGATCATCTTCCCTAATTGAAAACTTTCTCTATTTTGGTAAACAACAATATGAATCAATTCATTCATTTAATGAGAACATCAATGCTCTTTAAAGAAGTAGAAGGAAACAACAACATCTGCATTAAAAGGACGAATTTGGTGCATTATATTCTGCAAAGAAAATAGGCTTCTTTACAGAAAGTGTTGGGTCCTCATAAACTAGGACGCGTTTGATTTTGTTTTTACTTCAATTTTGGTCGGTGCAATATAAGGAGTTTTGATTTTGCTGATGATGTTTTTCAATTATGTGAAGTTGGTCCCCCTTGTTTGATATGTATTATGTTAACTGGAGAAGCAATTGAATTTTTGTCTCCTTTCCAATCTCAATCATATTAGTCTGAACCATTTTTGTGGGCAAGACTCACCCACAATTTGAGTTTGAGTATATGACCAATAATAGGCCAAGAAAAAAAAACAACCATTCTCAAAAATTGTTTAAAATAACACAAAAGAAATTAAGCAAAAATACTAAATAATTGTTTAAAAGAGTTTTTTTTTTTAACTGGCGCACCCCCTGCTATATTCACACCCCTGTACACAAAGCAGAACTTTTGACGCAGCCCTTGAAATTACTAAGTTCACACCTCTGTCCACTAACACATAATTTCCGATGTACCCTCTGAAATCAATAAGTTCACACCCTTATCCACTAAAACAAAAGTCCTGATGCACCCCCTTGAATTACTAAGTTCACATTCCGACCCATATTCTAACATGTCTACAACACCCCCTTATATTTCTAAGTTCACTCCTCTTCCTTACAAGTGGGTCCCACAATTTTTAATTATGTTTTTTTTTAACAAAACTCCAAACTTCACTTCTTCTTCACTCTCTTTTCCTGATTTAAAACACATGACTCTCACATCATTTACGTGACACAATTCCTCCCCCACACACTTCACTTTCTCTTTCTTTTTTCTTCAAATATTATTTTATTCTTTTTACTCACACCCCACACTACCACTCCTTCTTCCTTTCACGTAAACCACCCCATGCACTCACTTCATTCTATCTTGTTTTTTTCTTCACTCCTTATTCCCTTCACACTTAACATCACACACATGCACCCTTTTCTTTCTCCCTTTTTTTTTTTCTTTCTTACTCCAAATGAAATCCAAAAAGCTTTTTCTTCTTCTTTTTTCTCTACATACTTTTTAATTCATCTCCTTTTCTTCTCTACTTTCTCCAGATCTATTAACTCCCCCTCTCCCCCTCACTATTTCTTCACTTTGCTTTTCAACACACATACCCAAACTCCCATTTTTTTTTCTACATAACATGCATGTAAACCACGCTCAATTCTCGCATTTTTCATAACACCCCTTCTTCCTCCTTACTTCTTTCTTCACGTAAAAAGAAACACAAACCACCCCTAGCCTCCCTTTCTCTCCTTTGTTTCTCCATACATCAACTCCATCTTTTCTTTTTCAACTACTAACTCTACTTCCATTCATTTATTTTCTCCTTCCACACAAGCACCAAACTCCATTTTCCTCACTGTTTTTCATCCAAAATTGTGCCCTATATATCACCTTTCTTCCTCCTCTTCTCTTTCCACCATCTAACCCATTTTTAAGAAACTCTCCTCCTCTTCTTTATAATCCTTCAAAGTATCACACTTCACTTCTTGAATGAAACCCAACCACACACACCCTTCACCAACACTCATTCTCATTTTCATAGTCCAAGTCTTTTTCTTCCAACAATGGAAGAGAACTCTTACTCTCATCCTACCCACACTCTTGGTCAAAGAGTATAGATAAGTGCTCCCTCAGGGAGTTTAACTCATGCAAGGTAAAAAGGAATACAAAATAATACACAATACAACATGGTATATGTGTACCCAAAATATATTTCATAACATGCATCATTTCAAGGAACCCAAAACATATATACTCATTACACAACAAAATTTATTAAAATATATGCATGTATAACCAATTGTATACCCCTTTAGAACACCATTTCGAAGGTCCACATGTATACCCCGTAGTATACCCAATACAATAGCAAAACGAAAATGAACATATAACCACCCCTTCATACAATCCATACATAAAATATATTATACCAAGGTCATGGATGCATAATCACTTTAAAAATAATCATCTTCTACCCATCATACACCATATTATATTCACAAGTTAAACCCCTTACCTCTAGTTTTAATGAGCCTTTAAGAGTTCTTCGGTGTTTTAGCAATAACCAAAAATTCTCCAACACCTCCTTGTTGTTGGAAATAAAACTAAACTATAATGTCTTTAACTGTCAAATGACAGTCTAACATTCTCTGTATCTGATATACATATATACCCACTGTGGTTAATAAGAAATAACACTTGTTATTCTCTCTCTCTATTTTACACCCTCTGCCCATCTTTCTATTGCATTCTCTCAAACACCTTTCAGTTCTAACAGTGGTATTAAGAGCGACAGGTTACGAAACCTGGTGAAGTTTTGTGACGTTGAAGAAGACACTTCAAGAAGAAAGAAGTGTAGAAGTGATGGCCGGAATGATTCACAGTAACCTACCGGTATTTGTCGAAAAGGGCTACGATGATTGGTGCGTGAAAATGGAAGCGATTCTTGGGTTCCAAGAAGTGGATGAAATTGTCAAGAAAGGTTTCAAAGAACCATCGAAGGGTGATTCGGAAGAGGTGAAGAAACTATACAAAGAAAATAAGAGGATGGACTGCAAAGCACGGATGTTGCTGCAACAGTGTGTATCTGAGGCAATTTTCCAGAAAATATCGAAGGCCGACACGACAAAGGAAGTGTGGGATATACTGCAAGAGCACTACAGCAACTCTGGAAAGGTCAAGAAGATCAGGTTGCAATCTCTACAGCGACAGTACGAGCTCCTCTGCATGGTTGAGCAAGAGACGGTGATGGAGTATATTGGGAGAATTCAAGTTGTAGTCAATGCCATGAGAGCATGCGACAAAATCGTGAAGGATAAAAAGATTGTCGAGAAGATACTTCGAACCTTGACACCACAGTACGATCACATCGTGGTTGCCATAGAGGAAAGTAAGGATCTTGAAGCAATGAAAGTGGAAGAACTGCACAATTCTATGGAGGCGCATGAGCAGCACTTAACTGAAAGAAAGAATGCCGAAAAGGATGTGGTGCAAAGCATGAATCAAGCGTTGCAGGTCAGAAACAATCGGAGCTTCAAAGGTCGTGGACCTGGAAGAGGTAGAGGACGGACACGCGGTGGCCAAACGGGTGGTAGAGATATGAAACCCTCTGAACAAATTGGCGAAAACGATGCAAGTGAGCATAATGAGGGAAACAATAGAAGAGGAAGACAGTTTCGAGGCAGAGGAAGAAAGCACAAAAGAAGTGTTCAATGCTACACCTGTAACAAGTTTGGGCATTACTCTACGGAATGCTGGCACAATGAAGCGGCGAAGAACACCAAGAATGACGAGGCAGCGAATCTTGTTCAAGACACATGCGATTCAGAGTCTAACCATGTTATTTTAATGTGCACAACCGAATGGTTTTCACCTTTCAACCGAACGGATGTAGATGATGGAGAAACCGAACGGGTGTCATCTTCAAATGTAGCAGAAGAAGAAACTGAACGTTTGTCCTATTCAAGTGCAGCCGGTGAAGAAATAGAACGACTGTCCTATTCAAGTGCAGCCGGTGGAGAAACCGAACGGCTGTCTTATTCAAGTGCAGCTAGTAAAGAAACCGAGCGGATGTTGTCTTCAAATGCAGCTGATGAAGAAACTGAATGGTCTTTTAATGCAGTAGATGGTGAAGAAGTATTACCTTCAGACCAAACGGTTTCTGAAGAAGAAATGTTGCCTTCAGACCGAACGGTTGCTGTAGAAAATGTGTTGTCATCAGACCAAGCGGTTGTTGAAGAAGTGGTGTTGTTCTCAAACCAAACTGGTGGTACCGAAGAAACCGGACGGCTGATGTCTTCAGACCGAACGGGCGTTGGTGAAGAAAACGGACGGCTATCGTCTTCAGACTAAATAGAAGTCGATGATGAAATCAGACGGCTGTTAAACTGAACAGATGAAGACGATCAGTTGCTATTTAGAGACCGAACGGATGAAGACGATCGGTGGTTGTTTAAAGAACGAACGAGAGTTGACGGTCGGGTGTCTTAAGATCGAACGGATGCACTAAACAGGTGTGACTGTATTGCAGAACACATGTTGCAATCAAGAGTAGCACGACATGCAAATGACCACGCGTCTTATTCAAAGGATATGAGTCATGCATCGAATGTTACAGAAGTTGAACGTGTGATGCTGTCAAGCGAACACAATCACGCTGAGGACGATTCATGTTGGTACTTAGACACTAGGTGCTTTAACCACATGATAGGAAGGAGAGAGTGGTTGATGAATCTTGATCCAAGTATGAGAAGCAGTGTGAGATTCGCAGATGATAGCACGATTACAGCGAAAGGAATTGGCAGAGTCTTAATCGCGGACAAACATGGCGGAGTTGCATATATGGATGATGTACTGTATGTTCCAACAATGAAAAACAATTTATTGAGTCTTGGACAGTTTCTAGAGAAGGGATACATTGTGACGATGCAGCAAGGACACATCGAAGTGTTTGATAAAAGGCAGCGGTTGGTGCTCAAAGCCTCTCTTGCTGCAACTGATACTAGAGATGATAGAAGGAAGAAGAAGAGGATATCTAGAAAATATGAGCATAGGCATGATAAAAGGAGAAACAAACGTCGAAAGAAGAAACAAAGGAAATAAGAGAGTGGAAACAGCCCCGATGGTGATGACTGTGGTGTTCAACTGAAATATCAGAAATAAAGGGAGGCAGTCCGATGTGATAAACGATCAGCCTGGGAAAGCTTGGAGTTAAATTTCTTGGGAGTTTAGTTTTAGAGGGGTGTGTTGGAAATAAAACTAAATTCTAACGTCTTTAACTGTCAAATGACAGTCTAACATTCTCTGTATCTGATATACATATATACCTACTGTGGTTAATAAGAAATAGCACTTGTTATTCTCTCTCTCTATTTTACACCCTCTGCCCATCTCTCCATTGCATTCTCTCAAACACCTTTCAGTTCTAACACTTACTCCTCACATTTTTCCAAATGATTTGCAAATTCCTTGCTTCTCTCTTACAACTCTCATTGTCTAACACAAGAAGTGGACAACTTTTACACTCTCTCACTGATGTTTTTGGTTGGTGCAAAACAAGGTTAATGTTTCTCCCTTTCTCTCACGGTATATAACACTCATTAGTAAAAGACTTTTCCAAACCCAAACAACAACTTGCACTAGCATAGGGGTTGAAATTTTCAAAAGAGACAAAGAAATATAAGGCAAGATTCACTCATTCTAGAACATGCACCAGGGAAGCTAATAAATGAGACAAGTACAAGCAAGGAAATTATAACAAAAGACAAAGAATAAATGCATAACTCACGTGACCATGCTATACCAATAAGCAACCAAAATATTTTTCATTCAATCTGATAAAATAGCAGAGTATAAAATTGACCTAAACATGTTATATTAACATTACGGTAACACATTCATATAAAAAATAGCATAAGCAAACTGAAAGAATAATGTGTGTACCTCCTGCCATTGCAATTTTGTAATCCAAACACAGCTTTGTTTTCTAAACCTTAACTCACTCAAACTCGATGGTGTGTTTTCTAAATAGAAGAGTAGGTTTAGTGATCAAAACTGAGAGTAACCCATTCCCTTATATAAAGTCTGGCCATCACAGGTTCAAAATAAATGGGCTTTACGTTTAAACAAAATTAATAACTGCTCCATAACCTCTATGCAGTTAAAATGATAAAAAATAATGGCTTAATGGATCACTTTATGTTCCTTAAAAATAGGAACTGAAAATGCTATAATATTTATTTTATATTTCAAATAATGCTAACATTATCCTACTTGGTCCATTTATCCAATTATTAACCACAACAAGTGACAGAATATATATGAGCCATAGCGATAGGTCCTCTGATAGTGAGTGTTATCTTCCATGTACCACAATATATATTTCTCTCAACATTAGCTCTCAACTTAATGCATAAACCATATGTTTATGCTTGATCAAAACTAAATGATATCTTCTCAAAATAAATGTGCACAAAAACATATGAGAAAAACATCAAACTGAACAAGAGTTTCATTGAAAATAATAAATGTACTGATAATGAAATTACATCGTGGAACCAAGTCCCATTTGCACTACATGATCCTTAAAATTCTTTGCTGACATGCCTTTAGTTAAAGGATCAACAATCATCAACTTAATGCTTATGTGTTCAATGACCACTTTCTTTTCCTTAACATGATCTCTGATGGCTAAGTATTTGATGTCGATGTGCTTACTTCGACATCCACCCCGCAGCAGAGTTGTCACAGTACAACTTTAATGGCCTAGAAATAGAGTCCACAACTCTAAGCCCAGAAATGAAACTCTTTAACCATACACCATGCGAGGTAGCCTCAAAACAAGAAACGAACTCAGCTTCCATAGTAGAAGTAGCAGTTAATGTCTGTTGGCACTTCTCCAAGATACAACTCCACCAGCTAACATAAAAATATAACCAGATGTTGATTTTCGTGAATCAACGCAGCCAGCATAAGCTGAATCGGAGTAGTCAATCACTTTTAAACATTCAGTTCGTCTATATATAAGCATGTAATTTTTTGTCCCTTGAAGATATCTCATTACCTTCTTTGAAGCTTTCTAGTAGTCAACACCTGGATTACTCTGATATCTTCCTAAAACTCCAACAACATATGCAATGTCAGGTCTAGTGCAAACCTGAGCATACATAAGGCTTCCAATAGCTGAAGCATATGGAATATTCTTCATGTGTTCCCCGTTAAAATCGTTTTTCGGACATTGATTCAAATTGAGTTTATCACCTTTCACGATGGGATCTACACTTGGTGAACAATCCTTCATGTTAAACCTCTCTAAAACTTTGTTGATATAGGTCTCTTGAGACAAACCCAAAATGCCTCGAGATTTTTCCCTACGGATCTTAATGCTAATGACATAAGATGCCTCTCCCATATCCTTCATGTCAAAGTTCTTTGAGAGAAATTGTTTCACTTCATATAGCTGATAACAGTTGAAAAACTATTATTTTTAGACTTAATTTTGACCTTAAAGACAACCTTTATGACTTAGAAACTAGCTTGTAATCATGCTTTTGCTTATGTTTTGGAAATAAGAGAGTTGGATGGGTTTTATGCTTGGTTTTCCTTGTTTTTGCATGTTTTAAGATGAATTGAATGGAAGAAGTGAAGTAGCCATAAGTTGGAGTCAGAAAAGGAAGAAAATAAAAGAAGAGTCGTAAGTACCGCTCAGCAGAAATTACCGCTGAGCGGCACTCTAAAGTCCCGCAGTCACCGTTGAGGGGCAAAACTGTAGCTGAGCGTCAAATAGAAGAACCGAATTTATTGCTGAGCGATAATTACCACTGAGTGCCATTTTAATGGGCCTTGGGCCATTTTTCTGTAATATTTAGGAGTCTATATAAGGTTTAAGTCGACCTAGGGTTAGGATCTTTTGGCATAACGAAGCAAAATCACACTTTCTTCACCCATTGAAGAAGGATTTTGGATGCTCAAGCTCCACTCTTCAAATTCTAGGGTTCTATCTTTCATTCTTTCATTATTTTTCATCTAGTTTCACCATGATTATAGTGAACTAAACCTTCATTGTTGTTGAAGAATCAATGTAATCCTTTGAAACTCTCATGTATTGAATTGGTTCTTTAATTCATATGCTTTCTTTCATTAATTGTTAGGGTTTTTCTTCTATACTCTATGCATGCTTTGTTTAACTCATTCAATTGCATGATCATTGATTTTATTTGCATGGACACATATAGATAAATCTAGACATGAAGAAATTCTCCCAATAGTAATATTGCCTAGACATAGGGATAGGAGGATTGGTTGCCTTTAAGCTTCTATGTGAATGTAATGCATGAATAATTGCTAGGGAGACAAGACATTGTAAACTAGTAATTAGGAGTAGGCTTTCTTCACCAACACATTGGGTTAAGGTAAATTAGAAAGTGACATTAACATTAATGAAGAAGATGAATTCTTGAATACATGAGAGTGGATAGGATGAATTGAAAACCCCCAAATACATTATCATTCCATATATCTCAAACACGTTTTGCTTCTTTTGAATTGATCAATACATGCATTCATATTTACTTTTTAGTATTTGCATTTAAATCTACAAGAATTTGTTCATAAGTCTAATTTAATCAACAAATCACATAACTATTTAGGTCGTGAGTCCTTTGGGAAACAATACTTGGTTTTACCATTTATTATTACTTTATACGATTCAGTTACACTTGCCGAGGGTTAACAATAGCAAAACTTTATCGTTGGTTGCAAGCAAAATATCATCCACGTATAATACAAGGAAACAAATCTTACTCACATTGACCTTTTGGTATATACATTGACCCATGATGTTTTCTTCAAAACCGAATGAAGTGATAATATCATGAAATTTTCGATACCATTGGCGGGAGGCTTGTTTTAATCCATAGATGGATTTATTAAGCTTGCAAACAAAGTGTTCATTGTCTTTAGAAGAGAATCCTTCAGGTTTTTTCATGTAAACCTCTTCTTCCAGATGACCATTAAGGAATGTTGTTTTCACATCCATTTGATGTAACTCAAAATCAAAATGAGCTACTACTCCCATAATTACTTGAAAGGAATCTTTCTTAGATACAGGAGAAAAGGTCTATGTGTAGTCAATTCCTTCTCTCTGAGTGAACCCTTTGGCAACAAATCTTGCCTTATGTCTCTCAATGTTGCCTTTTGAGTCTTTCTTAGGTTTAAAGACCCATCTACATCCAATGGATTTTACACCATTAGGCAACTGAACGAGCTCCCAGACGTTGTTGGATGCCATAGAATCCATCTCATCTTTCATGGCGTCATACCATAGGTCTGATTCTTTAGAACCCATGGCTTGTGAAAACATTTCAGGATCATTTGCAGCTCCAATATTATAGTCAACTTCTTGCAAATACACTACATAATCACTAGTAATTGCTGGCCTTTTAACTCTAGTAGATCTTCTTAATGTTGCCTCATCATTTTCTTAAGGAAATTGTTGCTCAAGCAACTGTTCAGTAGGTTGTTCAACATCACCTTGTTGTTCCTCATTAGCAACTTGATATGTTAGGTCATTTTCAACAGGTTGTGAAGCTTCAATTATTGTTTATCTAACACCCATTTATGTTTGAGGGGTGTGAATGATAACCAATCTATCACTTGAGCTGGAGGGTTGAGCTTCATAGTGATCCCTATCATTCCTAATGTTTGGAAACTGATCACTCCTACTAATCAAGTCATTCTCAAGAAATTTTGCATTTCTTGACTCCACAATCCTAGTGTTATGCGATGGACAATAGAATCAATATCCCTTAGACTTTTCAGCATATCCAATGAAATACCCACTAATATTCCTTGGGTCTAGTTTCTTCTCTTATGGATTATAAATTCTCACTTCAGACGGACATCCCCAAACGCGTATCTGTCGCAAACTTGGTTTCCAACCTTTGAATAACTCAAACGGTGTCTTTAGGACGGCCTTGGTTGGGACTCAGTTTAATATATACACAACCGTCTTTAGTGCTCCAGTCCACAAGAATTAAGGAAGTTTTGAATTACTACTCCTCATAATTCTCACCATGTCCATTAAAGTTTTGTTCCTTCTTTCTGCCACACCATTCTGATTTGGAGAACCAGACATAGTGTATTGGGCAACAATTCCATGTTCTTGAAGAAACTTCGCAAACGGACCAGGTGCTTGTCCATTCTCCGTGTATCTACCATAATACTCTCCACCCCTATCTGATCTCACAATCTTTATTTACTTTCCGCATTGTAGCTCAACTTCAGCCTAAAAAATTTTAAAGGCATCCAACGAAGTAAGTAGAGATACATATAACGTGAGTAGTCATCTATAAAGGTAATGAAGTATTTCGGACTACTTGGGTCCATATCCGAACAACAAATATCTGTATGAATAATTTTTAGTAAACTTGAACTCCTCTTAGCACCAATTTTAGACTTGTTAGTTTGCTTACCCTTTATGCAATCCACACAAGTCTCAAAATTAGTAAAATCCAAAGTACTAAGTACTCCTTCATTTACTAATCGCTTAATTCTCTCAATGGAGATATGTCTCAATCTACTGTGCCATAAAACAAAAGAATCCTCAATCATAACACATCTTTTTAACCCGACAGTAACGTGCATAGAATCATAACGATATTGTTTTGCAAAAATAATGGAATAAAGACCATCACACAATTCACCAAAACCAACAACTTTAGATTTATTCATTAAGGTAAAACCAAAATCTGAAAAATTAAAAGAAAAACCCAAAGGTATAAAGTCTTGAAACAGAAATAAAATTCTTAGAAAAACAAGGAACGTAAAATGTCTTTTCCAAATGCAAAACAAAACAACTACTTAAAACTAATCTACATGTTCCAATGGCCTCCACATGTGAGCTCATCTTACTCCCTGAGTAGATATATTGCTCACTTCCCACTGGCCTCCTTAGGTTTTGCATACCCTGCAAGGTATTAGAAACATGGATTGTAGAACCAGAATCAATCCACCATGTGTTATGATTAAAACTAGTCAAATTAGATTCGTAACAGACAAAAGCAAATGGAGATTTATCAGATGTTGTAAACTACTCATCAATAGCCCTTAGTAAATCGTTGACATTCTCATACTGGTCAACTGAACCCAGGATCCCAGCGAAAATGTTGGTTTTTATGAACGTTACGGAGAGACGATTTGACCTCTCCCATTTTTCATAAAGATCAATGGCATCTGGAGTGCTAGTATCAGTAAGACCCGGTGGTTCTGGTTTTCTAATAGCATAGTCAATGTCCATCCAGCCTAAATAAAGAAGAACTATTTCCTTCCAAACCTTATAATTATCTCTTTTCAACTCGGGAATACTACACTTAATATCAGAAAAATTCACAGATTGAGAAATTGCAAATTCAAAATTACATGCTTATTATATAATTTGAGACTAAAATAAATATCATGTT
The DNA here is from genome assembly GCF_029865625.1 of Vigna umbellata. Lineage (NCBI taxonomy): Eukaryota > Viridiplantae > Streptophyta > Magnoliopsida > Fabales > Fabaceae > Vigna > Vigna umbellata. The sequence goes on along the minus strand of NC_142168.1, from coordinate 52,867,893 downwards.
TTACCAATGCAATCATGTCTTTGCCAATGAGTTTATTAACATAAAACTTGCTTGTGGTCTACAGTCTTACTCAATTAGACTCATTATCTTAATGATAAAACTATCAAATTATGTTCCTTTTTCTTAATTCCTGTTGGTAAATTAAAAAATATAATTTAATATTTTATCCTAATTAATCATATAAATATGAAAAAATTCCTATGGATAGATTTTATCATATTAAATCTAATTATTTACAACTAATGTTTCTCATGTAGAAAAACTTTATATACAATTTTAATTGATTAAAGATGCAGTGACTACTCTTTAATTTATTAAAATTATATTACTACTAAAACATTAATAATATATAAATATTTACATAAAATTCTTAATATCTTTAATTAATATTTAACTAATCCAAAAACATTTAAACATATATTATATATGTTACGTATTCAATTTATATGTTAAATAAATATTAAAAAAATTAATTAAATATCAATTAAACATATAACACCATTCTCGTATAGCCATTAAAGTTTGCCTAAAAAGGAATAAAGCTGCAATGCATTAAGAAATAATGATGCATCAGGTCATTAAAATGACCTATAAAAAAAACAATTTGAGAATGGTTGAATTCTCCAGTGCGTGGCAGAAAGGATTAACACACTTTCTTTATAATTTTGCAACGTGCAAAAACCAAGAAAATAATAGGGTTTAGAGACTGCAGAAACCCTTTCAATCAATATGATTATGTGTGCATGTCAAATCTAACAATTAAGGTTCAAATAAATACACGTGTGTAAGACCCCTTGGCTTAATGGGCACAGTGTTCAATAATTAATTACGCCTGCAATTTTGTAAAGGGGAAAACTGAGAAATTTTCCTAAGCCCAGCTATTAACATGGAGACACGCGTCAAGAAAAGTTACAATATTGTAACAGGTCATGAATTGACCCAAAAATTGAAACGCAGAAACAGGGTTTCTTCTTATATAACTAAACAAATGAACAAAAGCAAAAAGGATTTTTCAATGGATAAAAAAATCCTGAAACGTGAGAGAGAGAAAACATGAAACGTGACGAACAAACAAAAATTGTTCATCATCTTCAAGCTTTAGAAGGATCTTGACCCGGTTTCAATTTTATTTTCGCTTTTAAATATAAAAGCTCCGTTTAAGATTACAAAAAAATGTAATCAAGTTTAACGTTAATTTGGGATTTTTGTTTGCATTAAATGAATCAAAATAATAAAGCCCATAAATAAAAAATCCAAATCAACGAAAACATACAAGGTAGAGGAATGAACAATGATAAAATAGCAGAGTATAAAATTGACCTAAACATGTTATATTAACATTATGGTAACACATTCAGATCAAAAACAGCGGAAGCAAAATGAAAGAATAATGTGCGTACCTCCTACAATTGCAATTTTGTAATCCAAACACAGCTTTGTTTTCTAAACCTTAACTCACTCAAA